>NW_024609868.1:37190170-37715166 GCF_016920785.2 Ixodes scapularis
GTCGCGTGAAAAGGAACAAGAAAATCGCAGACACGCATTTTGCCAAGAGCAGACGCTGCGTCGCATCTAATCCGTTATGCAAGCCTGATTTTAGGTTCCCCAAGTATCGTAATAGTAAATTTTGAGCGAAAGAAAAACAAACAAAAGATACAAGAGAGGTACCTAGGGAACTTGTGCGGTCTTTTTATTTATTTTCGGATTACCTATTTTCGCTACGAATTTTTTTAGTCAGAGGTTTTATTAAACTCCAGCCATACTGCATCATGTTATCGAATCTTGTCGTTTAAAAATTCAGAACACCTCTATTGCTTTGCTCTTTTTTTTTTTTGTGTGTGTGGAAAAAAAAGCATCTTTAATTGTTTCAGACGCTCTATTTCATGAACATTATTTAGCCGGTTATACATACTAAAGCCGAACTTAAAGGGACGGTGCAACGATATTCAATTGGAATATTTTTCACTTTACACGAGCTTACTGGCACTAGTGGGACTCAAGGATACTCGCACGAAACGCCACTGACCAAGAAACTTCTTTGTTGCGCTGTAATTTCGAGGAAAAAACCGAGTGTTTTCATTCAATCTCTCCTTCGCAAAACCTGATGACGTAGCTCGGCGGTAGGAGTACCGCCCAGTGACGATATTTGAATGCGGCTCATAGATTGGACCCGAGCATGGCGTGGACGCTCGATTTGGGCTCGTGATAATCGATAGCTCGAGAATCATTCGGGTAGTGTCCGGTGTCCAATCGCTGCAATGACGACAACAACCGAACCATAACAATGTCTAAAACTCAGCGCGTGTCTTGTGCCTTGCCAACCCCAGCGCGAGGCTATGATCAACACTGGCGCCATATAATCGGCTCCCGATCACGTGGCCGCTTGTTCTGGCTGCGAGTTGAAGGGTTAACTCTGCTCGTTTTTCTTGAATTTTTTTCTGCGACTTCGATTGCGTGTGGTGAAAAACGAACGGGTATTTCACAGGTCATTTACGTCAGGGATCCGTTCTAAGCGGTATTTGCGCAAAATACCAAAATCGTTGCTTCGCCCCTTTAATGTTTCATCCACACTGAATGTTCCAGTCAAACTAGAGCTATAAGCGCAATGAAATGTCCAGTTGACCAAAGCTAGCCCTAGCCCTTCAGACGTCACCGAGCACACAGGAAGAGGAAATAAGAGTAAAGTGGGTTGCATGAAAATTTAGATGGCTGGAAATTATACTGCCCCGTTAGGGCGCCTAATGTAATGCTGTAGATGAGAAATTTAGCAAGGGCAGTACGGCTTCGATAGCCAGGAGCCTATAAAGTTTATCAAGGAGTTGTGATACATAAACGCACAACAATATGGTGCTCATCCGCAGCAAGCGGTGTTCGAACCCAGGACCCGAGTTCTGAGGTGCGATTTTTCGCAGCCCGAGCTCCGAGCTACTGTGCGATACCATACTCAGCCGCAGTCAAAAGAAGCAAATCGAATTACACATTAGTTGTTTACTGATCTTAGGTATATACGCTAAATTGATGCCTTAAAAGTTTCAGATCGAAAAAAAAATGAACACAAATTCGTTCCTTTCATCTTCTTTTTGCGATATTCTGGCAAATGCAACGATAACACAAAATTTATTGCGTGTTTCTTTGAGGTAATGTTGCGTAGATGAACCTGGTAGGTATTTAGTGCCTTAAGAGTCTATCGGCAGTGGCCTAGTCACGCGCCTGGGTTCAGGCTGACAAAGACAAAAATCCAATAAAATTCCTTCGGTGTTGTTTTAATCCACGTCAGCGACGTCTCATACGTGAAACATGGTGTCTGAAGTGTTCGAGCCGAAAGCCTAAACGTGAAAATCTACTGCATGATGGAACACCCGCCCCCTCCAGAGCACCTGCAGCCTCTCGGAAATAGCGGCCGAGAATCGGAAAACATTTTGGCAAACTTATTAAGCTCTACTTCGATGCAACTTCCAAAGAAACAGCAACAGCAAGTGGGCGGACGGAAGCTCAGAAGGCTGCAATTTTCCTGTACGTCGTTGCACAGAAAGCGATTAACGTCTACAATACGTTTCAGCTCGCACCTGGTGACCACGAAGACTATGATATGATCGTGCGTAAGTTCGAAGAGTACTGCACTCCGAAGAAAAACGAAACGTGTGGGCGATGCGTGTTTCAAGCGCGACATCAGCAGGAAGGAGAGCCTTTTTGACAATTTCTTCGCGACGTCGTGCTCAAGGCTCAGACGTGTGACTTCGGCGACCTAAAGGATTTCACGGTTCGTGACCGGCTCTTGTATGGAACTGCAGACACCAAAATACGGGAACACCTGCTTTGAGAAAAAGAGCTGACCTTAGACAAAGCTATCGACTTCTGCAAAGCCGCAGAATTCGGTGCCACGCAAAACAACGCTTGGGGAAACCCTAGTGTCCGGGTGGGCCCCTTTTCTCAAGAAACTACCAGGCTAACAACACAACGATGAGAAGCGCAGACAAATTCGTCGATGAGGTTTCTGCAACAGCACCCAACAGTCAAGAAAATGATCAGGCTGGGGTAAAACCTGCAGAATCTGCATGAAAAAAAATCATGTCGCCGCATGTTGTTAACAAAAGACAACATTTCATGAGGTGGAACACCAAAGTTCAAGAGACGAGGAAGAACAAGAAGATTACTTTCAAATTCGAGACATCAATATAGTAGAGGTGTCGAGTCAGAGTGATTGGTTTGTAAAAAGAATGTTGGAAGGGCACTCTGTGCATCTCAAGGTTGATACAGGAGCTCAAGCTAACTTGCCTTTCGAATTCCTTATTCACCAAAATCAGTCAAAACAAAATCTTGCGCTCGTGTAACATGCAGCTGACAAACTATGGCGGAAGAGCCATTCAGCACTTTGGCATGGCGGCTCTGCTTTTACGAATGCAAGGTAAACGAGAAATAATTCAATTTTTGCTGTCAAAAGAGGCAAAGCTCTTCTAGACTTCAAGCCAGCGAAGCTTTCGGGCTCGTCTCATGTGTGCATGAGCTCTCCACTGCACAGACACTGAAACAGCATACTGCCAAGGAGTTCATTAAGTCGGTTGAAGGAGTACGATGTTCGCATCGAGTTCATAAGATGACTCTCAAGGAAGCTGCACGGCCAGTGATTCAGTTTGCAAGGCGCGTGCCGCATGCTCTGCGAGAGCCGCTCCAGCTGGGGCTAGAACAGATGGAAGCAGCGGGAATCATCACCAAGAAGGACGAACCTTCAGATTGGGTAGGCCTTCTCATTGTAGTGTTTCAAAGAATGGCATTTTACGGATATGCATGGATCCCTGTCATATAAACCAAGGCTTAAAACGAGAACATCGTGAGTTTCCACGTCGGCAGGACATTGAGTCTGAGTTGGCCGGAGCTCAGTTTTTTTAGTAAATTAGACGCAAATGCTGGACTTCATCAAATTCCTCTTGATGATGCGACATCCAAGATATGTACGTTCGGTACGCCGTTTGTGCTATATCGACTTTTTCGTTTACCATTTCGTATTGCATCAGCACCAGAGGTGTTTCAGAAAACAATGAGCCAAGCATTTGACGGCTTGCAAAGCTTACATGTCTACATCGACAATGTGTCTATCTGGGGTTCCTCGCGCGAGGAGCACGGACTAACAGTTATCTTGAAAGCTGCAAAAGCTGCAGGATTAACACTAAACTTAGACAAATGCATGTTTGGAGTCGAACAAATAAATTATCTCAGGGATCCTGTGTTCGATCCTCACCCCTTGCCGTTTCGAACTGGATGGACATCGTAGCGGAACGGCCGTGGTAGCGGCGTGCGGTCACGTATCACTAGTGCGTGGCACACGTTAAAGACCCCAGGCTATCGGTTGTACTGCACTGGCTAAATTTCTCATACAGCCGGCACACAAGACGCCCATCGAGACTGACTCACTTCCGGTTGTCTAAAAATACACACAACACACCTCGCAACTTTCACGACCTATAGGGGGCGCACTAGCGCTTGTCAAAATGACTGTCATCTGGATGAACGTCACAGAACAGCAGTACGAGGCTGGAACTGCGACGCGTAAGCATATTCGAGTTTTACTATATAAGAGCAGTACTAGAGCCTTACTTTATTTTTCCACACCAGGAAGGTGCGTGCGAGCACCTTTATTATGAAGCCGATCATTCAGGAGCTAGGGAGCGCGATTCTCACAGCAAGGTACCACCATCGCTGAAATATGCAAATTATTAACCACTATCGTCGTCTAAGGCGAAAAGGAACGTCGCCAGTCGGCACAACCACCTCCACATTCACACAACCTCACTTCAAAGAGAGGAGTTACACATGGGCTAATCCTATCTTATTCGAACCTCCAATGAACTGGATAAACGAAACAAGAACAATAAAAACATTTTAATATGCCCGTGGCCACTTCTCCACATAAACAACACGCATATTTAGACAATTATCCTGACGTGGCACAAATAGTCGGTTGCCCTTTTTAAATAAGGTCAGATGCTGTACCTTTTCGTTAAAGAATTCATGCTGCATCAATTTGCGGAAAGGAGAGCTTCGTCCCACTACACAGTGTACTTTCCCTCTGTCAAAATTTTAATATTGGAGTCTGTTAATATTTCAAAACACGTATTGAATTCTATATTGCCTCACCGAACAAACCCGTATCGCGCGGAGCAATGAAAAAAAAAAAAAAACACGGAGTCACGCTTTACAAACGTATTTATTGCCTTAACATACAAAACTATAGTAAGCTACCTTTTTCTGGTCACTCCAACCAGCCCCCACCGATACCGCGACATCGGCGTTTCAATAATAACCGCCGGAAATGTCTGCGGAGACAAAGCTCCCTGCCGCAAGGCTGATTCTTCAGGTCGGGGCAGGTCTCGTTGTAAATGTAATACTTCTGACCTGTCCCGCAGAGGAGATCGAAGACGAATTCGCAGCACGTTTCGTTCCTTCCCAGGGCGCTCTCGGGAACGAGGAGGGTGCATGCCCATTCTGCACCGTTGGAAAAGAAATCGTTCCTGTTCGATAACTTCATCATCTCGAGATCTCATATCATTAAAAAAAAATACATTGACTTGTAGATAATCTTATTTTACTTCCCCTGTCGCCCTTGTAAAGTCGAAACTACCGCCACCACGCCGAGAAACCAAGAGAGGCTTTTTGTCGATCTGACCTATTTTTAGGTGACAAAGTTTCAGTGACTTGGTTTGTTAACGTCACTCCCTCTGAAAGCCCTTGCACTTACATTTCCCCAGGACGCACATGATACGCCATTCAATACTTCGATTTTAATCTGTCTGATAAATGAGATGTGGGGAAACCGTTTCACCCTACAGCGGTCATGAGCCTTCAGCGGCGAAACAGGTGGAAGCCCTTTTGCCACTCAAACGGCACAACCATCGGAGCACGATACCCGTCCTCCCTATACCGTCTCCCTAACAAAGCGGGCCTTCCCGCCCGCTTTGTTTAGGATTGTAAAATGAGGCCATTTTCGTCGCGACGCTTGTTTCTTTTAACACGCGATGCTATAGCGTTCTGAGCTTAAGATATACTATCGTATTTCATAAAATATATCGCGTTTAATATTGCATTTTAAAAAAGCGGAGCGTCTACGAACCTCTAATATGTGAGCGAAAATACTTACCACCAGCGTAGATGTTTCTGAAGACTGTGCACTGATGACAGTCCAGATACGCAACATAAACTGTCAACGAAACGTTTTCTAAAAAAAAAGGGGGAAAAAATCGATATAAGTTATGGTCCGTTCAACACTTCTACAATAACCTCGATGGAGCAGATATTGATGTTTTCAACCCAAATTTCGTAGCTTTTAGGGATTTGTAACTAACCTGTGAACATTTTGTTGTGCATCATTATCAAGGCGTCAAGCTCTTCATGAGCATAAAAAATAATCCAATGAATGAATGAATATCGTAGATATTCATTCATTCATTGGTCATCTCGCAGGTCATCTCAGATTTTCAAAAGCGTACTTTATGACCCGCAATTAATTATTTTGGATCGGCATGCACCGTACAATTAACAAATATGTCCACGCATGTCACTCATGCCAAGCAAAGAGCTACGCCTCCTTGCCCTCTATGAGCAATTTATACACCGACAAACCCATTTGGTTCCGTGGGACTCGACTTTCTCGGTCCCTTCTGCGCGTCAAAAGCAAAGAATTTATGGATAAGTGTAGCCATCGATTACTTGACACGGTACGCCTAGAGTTCCCGTATAGGCTCCCTACGGCACCCAGAGTTGCTTGTTCACCCCGTAGCACCGGCTTTCTTGCACGGCATTCGGAGTCTGCTCCTCACGTGACTGAATTCGGCGAATAGCGGCGCCGCGCGTTCGCGGTGCGCAGCGCGCTCAAAAGCAGAGGAACGTACGCCGGGTCGCGTGCACCGTCTACTTTCCTGCACGAAATTTGTGCTCCTCACATGATCGGATCTCTGCGAATAGCGGCGCGGCGGCACGTGAAAAACAGACGCGCAACTCTGGCTTCCAATAGACCGATCTCACCAAGCCAGAGCTCTGCACCAAGACTTCGGAGCACGCGTGACGCCGCCATAACTTTAGTTCACCGGAGGCAGATGGCAGTGCGCGAGGGTTCGTGGCGTCTCGTGCTCTACACGCGCAGAACTCTAGCGGGGTTATCGCACGTGCAGAAAGACTAAAGTTCCCTCGATGCATTGCGGCAGCGGTGGCGTAGTCAAACTGGCTGCTGAGATCGGCCTATTCAGGAACTCAAGAAGGCAGGGCGAGGGTAAGACGGGCCGGAGAGGAGGATGCAGACGGAACGCTAAAGAGAGGAGGCGGTTTCCCTCTCTCTTTTCCAGGGTTCCGTCTGCTTCCTCCTCCCCTGCCCCTTCTTACCCTCGCCCTTCGTTCTTGAGTTGCAACGGACTATTCACGACGTGAGCGATCGAAAGCGTCGCTGTGGTCGGCCCACCACAATTGGTCGAATGCTGACTATGACGTCAGCAAAGGATGTCTCATCGACGGAAATAAGAGGAATGTAGGAACTTCAATTTTGTCGGTGTTGGCAGTGTTGCTTTGAGAGCGCCATGAGTTCAGGCCTCCACCATGCCCATTACAAACACCATCGAACTTGTTGTTCACAAGGTAGTGACGTCACGAAAGGTAACCGAACGAGGGCTCTACCGAAACATTTCGCCGCTAATAGGTACGCCGAAACCAAAGCGCCCCCCGCTGCCACGGCCCTTCATGCAGCCGATTGTTTCTGCATTCCATCTTCCTCGGACGTAAAGAGCTCCCCAGTCCATTATTACAGATCGCGGTACACCATTTCTTGCAAAGCTCTCTCAAGAAGTCTGTCGTCTCGCCTGCACAATTCACCACATTACTATACTGCCTATCATCCCGAAACAAATGTATCGGCACTGCAAAACGCTTCAATAATACACTAGCCGACATGAATTCCATGTATGTTGCACATGACCGCGACAGTTGGGACTTCATTTTGCCTTACGTAACATACGCCTATAATAATAGAAGTCAGGCTACCATAGGCTGATCCTCGTATTATTTTATATGCGCAAGAACCGTTGGCCACCATTGAAACCCTCTCAACATACACCGACGACTCTTCTCTTGAAACGTATGACCTAGAGCAACTAAATGAGCTGCGCTTAGAGTATCGGCACTCTGTTCCCCGACATTGTTGTGGGCACCGCCATTTGGGTGCCTTTGCAGAGCAGACGCAACTGCCGATCGTCATGATTCAAAAGTGCGACTTGCTCAGCATTAGATTCGGTGTTAGGAAGGTCATGTAATATTGCTTTGCTCTGTCGCGAACTGTTTGAACATTTCTGGAGGGCGAAAAGGCGTTTCATGTGATTTCAGATAAGACACAATATGGGCAAGTGTCGTTACTCTGAAGCGTAGCTCATTAAGTGGCACTAGTATGACCAAGATATCCCCTACAGCGCCGAAGAAGTTCGACAACCGTCCCGCATCCGCACCTTGGAGTTACAGCAGCAACAAATGATTCGCCACGCCGAAAACCATACTCCAGTGTCCGACAAAAATTGCCGGCGAGGCTTTCCTCTAGATACCTTCCCGCATATCCAAAAAATGCAACAAAAAAATCTTCGAAGATTTTTTTTTCAAGAATCTTTTATCAGGGGCCCTAATCTGGACACTGCGAAAACGTCGGCGAGAAATCCGGCGGCTCTGATTGGCCGGCGGCGTTATCCAATCAGGGCCGCCACATTTCTCGCCGACTTTCTCGACAACTGTCCGGATTAGGGCCCTAATTATCCACGGACTATGAAGTGACCCCAGTTCTCCCGCCACGCGACAACTGCAGTGAATCTCTTGACATCGTCCACGTCGCAAGTCAGAAACCCTATACCACCGTCAAACCCCTTCATAACCTATATATGGCTGCTGAACCGGCTCTTTTTGAACGGAGATGTAATAGTCCTTTTGAAACTTCCGCGCCATCGCCTGTCCGCCATTGCTTGATCACGTTCACTGATCACGTATTGAACACGAAGGCTTCGTCAGCGTTCGGCGTGAACTCGGCTTAGCTCGTATTGGACCCGAGCGCCGCGTCACCGCTTGGCGAGGACTCGGATCCAATCACGCACTCCATATCCAAGAAATGGCACCCATCAATGTGACTCGATATGGACTTTTTAAATGGTTCTATTGACAGAAAAAAAAAGTGAAGCTCATGAGATATAGCTAGGACCGCGCAACTTGTGTTTGGCGAAATTCTGCTTGTTTGTTGTTTTTGTCGTTGTTCTTTAGCGCGTGAAAGAGAGCCTCCTTGCGCGGGCTTTTGGGTTTTACCACGGCCGGTATGGAAGCGCGCGCTCTCTTTCTCTTCTTACGGCCTTTGCAATCGCCCGGGAGTCAATGGCATTTTTTCTCCGTATGTAGTTCACTTGCTTGTCGCCAGGGCGCAACCACCTCACCCCACCTAACCCCACTCGTAGAGTTCCTTCGAGCTGCTTTGCGCTGGTGTTCGAGCTTCGTAGGTTGTTGTTTTGGCAATGGTTTATTGAACTTCGCTTCGATTTAAGTCACTCTACCGACAGGCAGTGTCGTCAGCAAACTGCGTTCCCCTGTGACGAAAAATCAGCTGGATATGTGCACAAGCCCTCGAGGAAGCACTTTAAGCTGTAATATGCACTGTGCGAAAATTGTATAGACTACTACACTCTCGTCTAGAGCAGCTGACCGACTTCATGTGCGGCCTATGAAATGATGATGCAGACCACAGCAATAGATAGATTGGGCCTGACTTACATTTCACGAGAGCGTTCGAATTATTTATCATTTAAAGTTGCTCCACGTAGAAGGGGTCCGTCTCCTCCTGTTCTTGAGTTGCAACGGAAGTCCTGGAGGTAAAGGCGAGTATAGTTTTTCCGCAATTGCATTCGCTGTCTCTACTTACCACTTTTTACTGCCGATTCTCTCGGATATGTGCGTCAAATATTCACCGTTTTGGGCTCATCAAAAGCGCATTAGTTAGTAGCTGAGGGTCTAAACGTAAGGATAAGGCGTCAAAGGCTATACAAATCTCGGCCGCAAGTTGCGACAGCGCTGAGATTGCACTGTCAGACGCGCTCTGTGCAAGCGGCAAAGGTTAGCCCAGGGGTGAGGTGACAGCGCCCCCCGCGAATTGTGGCGGGAGGTGGCGATTGCCCCAATTGCTAGGCCGTAAGAAAAGAAAGAGAGAGAGCGCTTCCAGTCCGGCCGTGGTTTGACATTGCTACAACATTTTCTTTTCGGTGTTTTTTTTTGTTTTTTTTTTTGCATTTTCATTGTGAGCGCGCGCTGTCGGCATTGGGTACTACCGTACCACATAAAATGGCATTACCCTAAACAAGAGGACGTTAAGGCACCCTACTTCGAACAGTCTGGCAGACACCGTTATAGTCGAACCCTCATTCAGTAAAGTAAACCCAACGATTCATCCACAGTCTTAAAATATTTCACAGAATTTAGATATTTATTGTTCTAGGTTTTACTCACGTCCTGGTGCTTGCATGTGTATAACGTTTTTCGCAGTATATCCTTCAGATGATGAGAGGGTACCTGTTAGATTGCTGTAAAAAGAGCGCGAGTAACAACCAAATTTATTCATGGGGTACACTGTGCTCATACCGCACTATATGTAAACAAGAAGAAGAACCTGTCGTTCACCACCTTGTCATGTAAGAGCAATAAAAGGGCATTCACCCGAGTTAGCTGTTCCGTAACTTTTTTATATCCTTAATCTAACTGTGTTTGCGCCATTGTCTCCGAGTTCTAACCAAGTTTCGTACTTTATTAGTTATCGGTTAAATATTTGAAATACAACACTTAAAAGAACACTGAACTCCCAATAGAAACATTTTTTTAAGTGTCCGGATAAAACACGTATGTTGAAAAATAAGCTTTAAAAAAAATCAGCGTGGTTGCGAACTTTGAGTTAGGACCAGTTCAGAAATCTGCGTTATTTCGGCCACTTCGGACCGACACATACACCTATTTCGGAATCGCTCCTAAAGACACCGAACACCCCCAAAGTTATTCTTCCAGTTAGGTATCAAAATAAACCGTCCTCCACCCCCGCCCAAAAAAAAAAAAAAAAAATGGTAGGTTGGGGGGGGGGGGGGGGGCAATACTCACTTCGCGAGACATATTTTTCTTTGGGATAATTTTCGACACGGGCTGTATTTCGGTACGCATACCCGAAATAAATATCATCATTTGGAATGGCTCAAATAGACCGATCTCACCAGCTAATTTGAGTACGCCACCGCTGCCGACATGCATCGTGGGAGCTGTAGTCTTCCTGCACGCGCGACAACCCTGCTGGAGGTCTGCGCGAGCAGAGCACGAGGCGGCATGAGCTATCTCGTGAACTGGCGTCTGCCTCCTACGAACTACAGTTATGGCGGCGTCACGCATGCGTGGAACGCTTGGTGAGATCGGTCTATTCGCGACATGCGCTAAAGAAATACGAAAATTTATTTCGCGAAATTTTTTTTTACGAAAGAGTTGCACATAAAGAAAAAACACAGACAGCACATCTTTCGTAAAATATTCTTTGCAATACGAATGCGCTCCCTAAAAGACTGTTTATGTTGTGGTATGCCTGTTTCATGCAGCTACTTTAAGCAAAAAATCATTCGGGAGGATTTCACTGCCTCTTTAATTATGCGCGCTAGAAACATTATTATCTATGTACTACACATAAACAGGAACAGAGTGATTACTGGATTGTCTGGATTGTTCTTTAAAGAATTTAAAGAAAGACATAACTTTGTTTGTTTTTTTTCCCAAGAACTGTAAAACATTCAAACTAAGTAATGTCACCCCTGTTTTCGTGTGTGCTCGTCGTGTTTCATGCGACCCAAGAGATGGCGACGCCACATGCCGAATCGCAAACTACCGGGCCAATTAGCTTCGTCATCATTAATCTGTCATGTGTACAATGATCACACGAGGGAACAAGCAGCTCAGTTTCTTTATAACAAATAGAGTATTCATGCTCAAATTGCCCATTGAAGTTTCAAGATAAGAGCCCCCTGCGTATTTGCTGGTTCAGCCTATAATTAAGCTTTAACGGAATGTGCTGTCTGTCACTAACAGTGTCCTATGTTTTCATAAAACAATATATATATATAGCCGCAACAAAGAAAGTGTAAACCAGAAGTGGTGCCATACTGTCACGGGTGGTGACCGAAAGAACAATAAATAAACAGGAAGAAATAAACGTTTAATGTGGCGAGCTTGTGCCAAAAATAAAAAGGCTCAAAAGATAATAACAAAGCGTCGCGGGCGTCGAAGTCGGCGTAAGAGCAGAGTCGAACGCTGGGGCGAGACTGACTCCGGTCGCCTTGTGGAGTCCCTTATGCACCCTCGTTGGTGTCTGGGTCATTCGGCGTAGAACTTTCGGTGCGTAAAACAATCGCAACACGATCAGGCGAGAATGTTCTCGAACTTACGAGAAGGCCAAGTTGAAAGAATAAATAAAATGACAGTCCGCTGATTGGAATCGAACCTATACCCTCCGCGCGACAGTCAAGCACGGTAACCACTCGGCCACGCACGCTCTTGCTCTCCAATTTTTTTTTTTTTTATTGCATGGGAATAGAGGACGAGAGGACACACCATAGGTTAGCACAGGCAGACATTACGGTCTAGAACACTTTCATATTCATTAAGCTGGAGAGCAGAGGCAACCAGTCGGGCAGAATTTCGCGACACACGTATATACTTTTGATTTGGGCTACACACTGAGTAAAATAAAAACTCACAGGTTTTGGTGCCTGACTGGCGTTTCTTACATCCATCCGAGATTTCCATGTACTATATAAACCCAAGAGCATAATGAGATCATACGGCACAGTGTCTTCCGAAGAAACAGGCAGGAAACGTATTGAATGCGGTGAAATGTTAAGGTCGTTTTTCAACGTGCGCTGCAGGACATCCCAGAAGAAAATTGCGTCCCAGCAATCAATAAAAACATGTTCTGTCGTTTCTGGTGTTTTGCACAGTTTAAAAGCGCATCGTCTCGATGAGACGTGCCAGGAAACAAAAACAGCAAACAAACAAAAATAATGGCAAACTACGCAAACTTGTGCAACTCAATCCTATCAAGCGTATTACAAAACACAATTCACAGTCCTATAGCGATCGTAGTACGGCTTGAGGCGCACGACGTGGACGACTTCCGGTGGTGGAGGGCGGCGTGATGAAGTCCGTGTTCCTCTGGGGCACTTTGTAGGGTCCGAGGTATCGCTTCAAGAGTTTCTCGCTTAGGCCGCGTCGTCGTATCGGGGTCCAAACCCACGCGGTCTCCGGGTTTGAAGTGAACGTCGATCCGGCGAAGGTTGTACCGGGTAGCGTCGACACTTTGTTGACCTTGAATTCGGAGTCGGGCGAGCTGGCCAACTTCCTCGGCTCATTGAGCAACAGCCTGGGCGTCGAGGCTTCCATCGTCAGCTGGTTCGTGGGGTAGCATCGCGTCGAGCATGGTCGTTACTTTTCTGCCATGCACCAGCTGAAACGGTGTTACTCCTGTGGTCTCTTGTACCGCCGTGTTGTAAGCAAACGTGACGTAGGGTAACACATCGTCCCAAGTCTTGTGCTCTACGTCGACATACATAGAGATCATGTCGGCGATAGTTTTGTTTAGCCTTTCTGCTAGTCCATTTGTCTGCGGATGGTACGCAGTGGTTCGACGATGGCCGGTGCCACTGAGACGAAGTATCTCTTGCGTCAGGCCATGAACGAAGATCCACGGTCTGTGATGAGAACTTCAGGGGCGCCGTGCCGGAGGACAATGGACTCGATGAAAAACTTAGAGACTTCAACAGCCGTGCCTGCTAGAAGGGCTTTCGTCTCGGCGTACCGTGTGAGATAATCGGTGGCGACGATTATCCAGCGGTTTCCCGACGTTGCCGGCGGGAAAGGGCCAAGTAAATCCATTACGATCTTCTGGAACGGCATAGACGGGGGAGAAATCGGATGCAGAAGTCTCCACGGCTTTGTCGGCGGTTTCTTGCGTCGCTGACACTCGTGGCATGATCGAATGTAGAGGTGAACGGTCTTCGGTAGCCTCGGCCAGTAGTACTTTTCGCGAATCCTGGCGAGCGTCCTGCTGTAGCCAAGGTGTCCAGCCGTTGGGTCGTCATGGCATCCTTGGAAGATTTCGTCTCGAAGGCTGGCAGTAATAACCAACAGCCATGCTGTGTTGTTGGTGATGAAGTTCTCCAGGGAAGGGAAGTCCCTTGACGCATGGAGAAGGTATGCAGGATTCTTAAGAAAGCGCGGGGAACCGTACTCGCTTGTCCCTCTAAGCGCTCAATGAGCGCTCGCAGTTCGGGGTCGTCTCGTTGGAGTGTTGCCATGTCGCTGACGTCCAAAGCGCCGAGGAAAGACTCCTCGTCGTCGTCTTCGATACAGGCAGGACCGGCCTCGACAGGAGGGAGCTCTTGACAGGCAGTCGACGTCATTGTGCTTCCGGCTGGACTTGTACAGAACGGGCATGTCGAACTCCTGCAGTCGTAGGCTCCACCGGGCGAGGCGTCCGAAGGGGTCTTTCAGATTCGCGAGCCAACAGAGCGAGTGCATGGTGGTCCGTGACCACGCGAAAAGGACTTCCATACAAATATTGGTGAAACTTTTTTATTGTCCAGACGACAGCAAAGCACTCCTTTTCAGTTGTTGAGTAGTTCCTCTCGGCCTTAGACAGCGTCCGACTCACGTATGTGATGACTCGCTCTGCCCCGTCCTGCCTTTGAACTAGCACCGCGCCAAGTCCGGTGTTACTGGCGTCCGTGTGGATCTCTGTATCAGCGAACTGGTCGAAATGACCAAGAATTGGAGGCGTCTGGAGTCTTCGTTTCAGCTCATCGAATGACCGCTGGTGTTCTTCTGTCCATTCGACCTTTACGGCGTCCTTCGTGAGGTGCGTCAGCGGTGCGGACAGCTTGGCGAAGTCCCGAACAAATCGTCTGTAGTAGGCAGAGAGTCCGAGGAATCTACTCACGGCCTTCTTGTCAGACGGCGGCGTAAATGCAGCTACGGCACGCGTCTTCTCGAGGTCAGGGAGAACACCTTTGTTGTTCACGACGTGGCCAAGGAATTTAAAGAATTTCTGACACGCCAAAAAAATAATTTTTTTTTTTCATGCTAGGCGTTGAAATGGCATGTCAGGACATTACAAAAAAATTGTTTCACTATACAGGTGCGTAGTTCTTTTTATAAAAATAGAAATACGAGGCCCAATTCAAAGTTCCTGCCAGTGCACTGTGACGTAACAGTGTACCGCAAGGTGTCGGGGCGGTCAGAAGGGAGGCATCGCCGGAAGTCACGTGAGTTTCATCCCTCCTCGTGCTTACTGCGAGCGCGTGTAATATTTTTTTTTTATATTTTTGTTATTCTCCGCACCACCACGAGCGATCCAAGCAGACAAGGTTTCTTTTAATTGCTTTTCATCGCTCAATGTTGCTGTAAAGGTAGAAGAGAAATCAGTCAATTGACGTGATCAACTACAATGCCTAGAAGGTGCTGTGTGAGGGACTGTCCCCGTATTTCAGCAACTGAAGAAGAGATCACACTGCATGCATTTCCGAGAGACGGCAGGCATCTTCAGCCTGGAGAGTATACGATGATTCGACGACCTCGGTGTCCGAACCTTCAGCAATGCAATTGGGAGTGTCGTACGCTAGCAATCCTAATTTCTGCGAGCGTTCTAATTTTTTTTTTCTTTTTAACTTGATAGCTTGTTTTGTGCCCAGTGTAGCTCTGTACCATCGGACTGACGGCATGCACTCGTACACTGGCTTGTACTCGCCACGCTTTCATCATCGACCTCCATCACGTCGATCTACTGAATCTTCGTCCTCAACTTTTACAGCACGGAAACTAACTAACAGTGCAGCGATAAAGAGTTAGTGACTTCGTTTTCTTCGTTTTATACAATCGCTCGTAATAAGAGCAGGAAAAAAGAAACTCTTAGGCACGGTCGCGGAGAGCACGAGGAGTGAAACTCACGTGACTTCCTGCGAACCCACCTTTAGTGACGTAGGACGATGCCTCCCTTCTGACCGTTCCGACACCTTGCGGTACACTGTTACGTCACAGTGCACTGGCGGGAACTTTGAATTGGGCCTCGTATTTCTATTTTTTATAAAAAAAAAAAACAAAAAAACTACGGAACTCTATAGTGAAAAATTTTTTTGTAATGTCCTGACATGCCATTTCAACGCCTAGCATGAAAAAGAATTTTTTTTTTTTTGGCGTGTCAGAGGCCCTTTAAGTTCACCATAGGCGAATCGACACTTTGTTGGCTTGAGTAACAGGCCGGCGGTCTTGATGGCTTGAAGCACGGCTCGAAGTCGTTTCAGGTGCTCGTCGAAATGTCGTGAAAATACCACGACATCGTCGAGGTAGACGAGGCAGCTTTGCCATTTTAGACCTGCCAGCACGGTGTCCATGACACGCTGGAAGGTGGCTGGCGCTGTACAAAGTCCGAACGGCATCACTTTAAGTTCGTAGACTCCGTCGGGAGTGACGAAGGCAGTTTTCTCCCGGTCGCGTTGGTCGAATTCAATCTGCCAGTAACCACTCTTCAGGTCCATCGACGAAAAATATCGGGCGTGGCGCAGTCGGTCTAACGTATCGTCAATGCGGGGGAGCGGATAGACGTCCTTCTTCGTCAGAGCGTTCAGCCGACGATAGTCCACGCAAAACTGCAGGGTTTTGTCCTTCTTTACAGGGACGACTGGGGACGCCCTTGGACTTCTTGAGGGTTGAATGATGTCGTCGTCGAGCATTTCCTGGACTTGATCTTGAATCACCTTCCCTTCCTTTAAGGAAACTCGGTACGGCGACTGGTGGACAGGGAGCGCGACGTCGTCGGTAATAATGCGATGTTTCGCCATTGGTGTTTGGCGAACTTTCGACGACGTGGCAAAACAGTCACTGTATTCGGCGAGGAGATCAACCAGTTGCTGGCGCTTAGGAGCTGGGAGCTCGGGGTCGATGTCGATCGGCGGCGGCGACGTGCTATTCTGCTGTGACGTCGAGGTTTCTTCGGAGATTGCGGTGACCACGGCTGGCGCCTGAAGCTCCTCGATGTGGCCCACGGTGGTACCCTTCGTTAGGTGCTGCGGCTCCTCTCGGAAGTTTGTCACAAGAACGTCCTTTTTGGAGATCCGTTACGCCTCGTGCGACGCCAATTCCTTTCTCAAGGAGCAGTTGGACGCTGCCTTCCAGAAGAGCTTCACCGTGCATGGCTGCGTCGGTTATGACGGAGACGAAAACACCGACCGCGGCGGTAAGTTCACATGGTCAGCGATATCTCGGATCGCGGTTGACGTCGTGTGCGTCTCCACCGGCGGTAAAATAGGCTTTTGCAGCGTCAGCTGGTTTTCCCCGAGGTCGATGACGGCGCCATACTCGCAGGGGAAGTCCATTCTGAGGAAAACGTTCCTCGAACAGTCTTGCAGAACGACGAACTTCACAGGGCAGGGCACGTCTCACCGTGGATCTCGATGCGAACAGTGCATCTCCCGACTGGTGTGATGAGGTGCCCTCCGGTGGTTCGTATTTGAGGTCCATCCCACGGCGTGGTGACTTTTCGAAGGCGGCGGAAGAGCCTCCCACTCAAGACTGAGTAGTCTGCTCCGGTGTCCACGAGTGCTGATGCGTCGTGGCCGTCGATGCCGACGTTTAGGTTGTTGGACACCGCTGCAGGAGCGTCGTTTCGGTCTCTGGTAGCGTTCGAATGGGGACCCTCCGACGTTCGTGGAGGATCTTGGCTTCGGTCGTCTTCGGCAACTCCACCTCCAGGGGTTGCCGCGCCTAGTTTCCCCGGCGTGGAGCGAGGGGCGACAGGCTTTCACGTCGGGGTCGGTGCATCGGACAAGCTGGACGTCGTGGCGAAGGCGACTGGAACTCTCGACGGGACGCAGGCTCGGGGGACTGAGGTCGTCGCAGGTACTCGTCGATCTCTCCTGAGGGCGTTCACCATACCGGGGGGCGCGGGTCGTTTGGGTGGAATCCGCACAGCCCGAGTCGTCGGTAGGGGCATCGGCGGTACACATGGTCAGCTTCCCCGCAGTGGTAACACAGCGGGCGTCGGTCGGCCGTCCTCTAGACGTCTGTCTTTCTCGGCGCAGGTTGCTCTGGGTGAACGTGCGCCTGATGTTCCTGTCGTCGAGGATACTGCGGTGTTGGGGCGTCTCTTCGGGGTGGCGCCGTGGCTTGGCGGTTAGCTTGCGGTGGTCGTCGGGCCATGGCGGCGTAGCTCAAAGTCGGTTCCTCTGGCATCGTCGTGTTGATCGGAACCTCAGGTTGGAAGGCCCGGTGAACTTCCTCTCGCACGACCTCGGCGAGCGACAGTGAGGACGGGGAGCATCTTGCGGATTTCTTCCCGGACGACTTCACGGATGATGTCATGGGTGCCTGGGAGGTCGGTACCAAGGTCGGATCCGGATGTCGCCAGAGTAGTCACGCCAGGGTGTCGCTCGTAGTGTCTGGCGCGTGCTAGTAGCGCCCGTTCTATATTCGTCAGCTCCGTGACGAACCCGTCGACACTTGTCGGAGGATTGCGAATGAGGCCTCCGAATATCTCGCTTCTCACACCCCTCATCAGGTGCCGCAGCTTCTTCTCCTCTGTAGCCTGAGGATCGGCGCGGGCGCTCAGGCGAAGAACATCCTCGACCAAGCTGGTGATGCTTTCATTCGGGCCTTGCGTCCCTGTTCGAAGGATGTCTTCGGCCCTCTCACGTCGGTGTTGGCTGGTAAACGTCTTCTTTAGTTCTTGCTTGCACACCTCCCACGAAGTTAAAGAAGCCTCGTGGTTCTCCAGCCAAAATCGCGCAGTACCTTCCAGCGAGAAGTAGATGTTCTGCAAGCACTGCTCAGGTGTCCACCCGTTATGACGGGCCACACGTTCATAGTGTTGTAGCCAGTCCTCGATGTCCTCGTGGGCGTCCCAGTGGAAAGGCGTCGGAGTCCGGGGTGTGACGGGTAGGGAGATACCGGTAGAAGCGGCCGGGGTCTGAGACAGGTTGGCCATCGTCGTCTTCTTCGGCCTGGGCTTGTCCGGGAGCAGGCCCAATTCAAGGGACTGACTTCTGGTACAACGACTTCTTCGGACTCCGGCGTCTTCGGCGAAGGGTAGCCTTCCGGGGGTGAGCACGTCGCTTGGCCGGGATGTCCTTGGAGGGGTACGATTAACGGGCATAGAATGGAGTACCCTGCACCTCCACCAAAATGTCACGGGTGGTGACCAAAAGAACAATAAATAAACAGGAAGAAATAAACGTTTGATGTGGCGAACTTGTGCACAAAAATAAAAGGGTTCAAAGATAATAGCAGAGCGTCGCGGGCGTCGAAGTCGGCGTAACAGCATGCAGAGTCGAACGCTGGGGCGAGACTGACTCCATTCGCCTTGCTTATGTACCCTCGTTGGTTTCTGTGTCATTCGGCGTAGAACTTTCGGTTCGTAGAACAATCGGAACACGATCAGGCGAAAATGTTCTCGAACTTACGAGAAGGCCAAGTTGGAACAATAAATAAAATAACAGTCCGCCTTGACTGGAATCGAACCTATACCTTCCGCGCGACAGTCAAGCGCTATAACCACTCGGCCACGCACGCGCTTGCTCTCCAACGTGCGTGGCAATATATACATAAAGTGTCCCGCAACCTCAAGAAGGTAACAAATAGGTACAATGTACCTTTCATGTTCTCTGCGCCATGAAAGTTTGCGGGCCTTTGTCCGAGGATTTCCTCGGAAAGAGAGAAGACGAGTGGCTGCAACAAAAAGCACGCCCGACCGTTTGTGGATTGTGCCACAGCGGTCCCGCTTTCGTGTGGGAAAGTATATATTGGTCACACTGCGCGCTGTGTTAATGACCGCGCACTTGCCGCGTCATGACCGCGTCAATCAGGAATAAAGGCAATGTACACTTGCCAACTCATTGTGCGGACTGCGGGTGTGAGACGCTATTTCAAGAGATCAGGATCTTGGGTAGAAGCAAAGATAGCACAGCCAGAGAACTGATGGAAGCGTTTTTATATAAAGAAGGGACGTGACTGTGTTAGCGATACCTTGGTTTGTTTGTTTGAGAGTGAAGTCCGGTTTTTATCCGGGTTGCTGGTGTGATAATGACTATCGAGGAATGTGTCTTGGTGGGCGACTTTTCTATCTGTTTTCTGTTTCCTTTTTCCTTCTATGTAGCGTGCTGCGCATGCTCTTTCTGGATGTTCGGGGTCGATCGAGCACGAATAAACTAGTTCAAAGTTGCGCCTGTTTGTGTCTACTCGCTTGTGAATGTCCCTTGTGTCACACAAAACACTTCTAGACTGCATCATGAACCAACTAAGCCAACAACAAGTTTTAATATATATATATATTGTCCTACGGTGGTTTCGGTTGTAAAACCAATCAACCTGATTTAATGTTGTAGATATGTACTATCTCTTGGCTCATTTTATAGTTATTTATATATTTGTTTTGTGCGCTCCATAAACGGTGAAATACTACGAATGAGTTCTGTTTCGTGAACTGAATAACTTATTTCATGACTCTGGAATGGACTATTCGTACACGGGTATACAGTGATGCCAAGTCCTTGTTCATCCCATTGTCTTCAATTAAACAACAAGGAATTCCTTCTTTTCGACTAAATTTAATTCGGTTGAATGGCACCTTCGGCTCTTCGACTCCACTAGTTATTTTGTTTTAACACGGAATGTGCTTCGTGGATCGTTTGTATGAAAAAATTATGATGAACGAGCGTCATGAACGAGGGTCATGGACAAACGTTACACGAGATAAGAATTAGAAATGTATATTAAAAAACAAACAGGAAATAACAAAATAAGTATGTGATTTGTGCTGGATACATTATATGTGCTCCCTTCAACAGCATGATCAACTTTGTGTAATTTTTTACCGTATCGCGCACTGCATCGCCCAGTCTAAAAGAAGGACGATATAAAAACAGGTCATATCGCTTTAGTTTATGAAACAAATAAGGGACACAGAAGACAACACAGACGGCACAGGCTTGTCTCCTATGTCAGTCAGGCTTTCGTCTTTCGTAATTTGTCAAAAACGCGCTCAAGCATCCTAAAAGATTCCGTTTAACTTGTAAACTTGGGATACTTCTTTATTTGCACCTTTTTCTACATAAATATTCAAAAAGAATATGGTTAGGCCGGATATGGCACCTAACCATATCCGGTTAGGTGCCAGCAACGGAAGTTGACAGGCGCCGACTGCCAGCCAAACACTGACGCGGCGCTCGTCTGCTTACTAAATGGACATCAGTGCCAGCCGCACCTCTTCCTCGGCCGCCTCCGCGTTACTTCCGGAAGGTGTAAAACATCCCGTGTTTAGACACACAGGGACGCTCTGATCCGTGATACGAGCGCGCTCCGGACTTCCTGCCAGGAGAAAGAGCTCAAAGCAGAAGCAGAAAAAGCAGAAAAAATTAAGAAAAAAACAAACTCCTTAGCCGCAACGGGTGTTTGGTTATTTTTGCCGCGAGCTTGCGCCAGGGCTACACGCATCAAGGCTGGGGGTTCTGCTTGGCGCTGCCGCGTTGCAACTGCTCTGTTTCCCGCACGCTCCCGCACGCACGTCTTCACGCACACAGGCCTACTGCGTCTCACACTCCAAAAAAATCTGCGGAAGTTGCATTTACACTGAAACAGCAGAACATTGCACCAACAAGTGAGGCATTGGGGGATCGGTGGCCGAGTGGTCTAGCGCACACCAGCTCAGAGCACGTGGAGCGAAAGCTCGCGCTGCAGAACCCAGGGATCCTGGGTTCGAGCCCCACCCCTGCCCGTTTCGATCTGGATGAGCATCGTACCGGCGTGCGGTCGTGTATCACTACTGCGTGATGCACGTTAAAGACCCCAGGCTAGCGGCTGTACCGCACTGGCTAAATTTCTCATCTACAGCTGGGAGACTCGTCGCCCCTGTGAGGCAGACCAAGTTCTAGGCTGTATAAACACACACACAACCCAATTTTTTAAGTGAGGCATTCACGCGGAGCTCTCACGCGCTTACCCTGCACGAGGCCGCTTCCCGTCATCCAGTCTTCATGCGTGTGTATACGGTCTTTCTGTACTAACAAATCATATTCTGTGTTATCCCTGCCTTTGCCACGCTAGGACGGCAAAGGGACGTGTTTCTTAACGGTACTCACGCTGAGCTTTGTCCATACTGAACCATAAATGGATATGTTCCATTTACTCCGGGACCCGTGCTAGTAAATCTGGTACACATATCCATACTGCCAAACGCTGGGTCCGTCTCATAGTTCCTGTACACTGAGTACCACGTCTCCTCGAAAGGAATGCACTGCAAAGATAAATCAAATAATAAATTAAAAGAGAAACACAAATAAAATATGTTGTATACCAAGGGTGCTAATAAGTTTTGCCTCCTGGGAACTCTCTTGTATTCAGCAATGGTACAGATACGTGTTATGTTCAAATAAAAGTTTCAAGTCTCTTTCTTCCAGGGGCATATCACGTTTTAACATAGCCCTCACCGGCGACGATGCACTCCCGCCACCGGTACTCAAGTCTCCTCGTGCAACCTTGGAAGAATTAAGGAAGCTGTTGACGGAATCCAACGGCGCGCTGCAAGGGTGACCTCCTTGTCGGGCGCAAGCCGCGTGCCCTTCAGATGTTCATTCGTCTTGGGAACAAGCCAAAAGGCTCATGACGCGGGTTTGGGCTGTAAGGTGGGTGAGGCAAAACATCTTGGAACTGTAGCTCCTCCAACGCGGCGTTATACTCTCGTCAACAGCCGCCCGGTTGACGAGACGCTTCCAGTACGATAATGCTCCATAGTGATCTTGGCGCGACTGGTTTAGAAGCACCCTTTTGAAGCTTCCATGATTTGAAGGGACCAGCGTGGTTATTACCATGGCAACGGGGACCGATTAGCCAATTGCCTTGCGGGGTTTTGGTCGTCAGTATGTTGGTATCGGTTTATGTCCGGCTAGCAGGCACAGAAGGCTATGACAGTATTTCATGAGGATCCAGTGACTATAATAGGGACTACTTCAGTTAAATGTGACGTACTCCTGGAAAAAGAGGCATTCCAAACATTCATTTGAATGTAGCATCTTTCAATTTCATCGGGGAGCAAAGAAGATATGGCTCAGGAGGCAAAGCGTTAGTCAAACTAGTGTCGCCAAACCTGTTGCACAACTAAATAGATACTACGACGAAATTTTTGCGCTTATTTCTTTGTCTTTACGTGTTCAAGGGAGCAGCATCACATCGGAAACCCCAGCCTCTCGTTAAAAAAGGCTTCAAAGGGAAATTTAAAACGAATTAAACGATTAGAAATTGGCACCTGGTGAATGTTTCTAGGCCTCGTTTGTAATCTCCGTCTAGGAACATTGGCAGGTAGTGACGATGCCTGTCTGGCCTAAAACTGGAGCCTCACTGGTGCCCTGTGCGTGTAAGCATGTGCAGTGTGCGCGTCAACGTAGCTTTGCCAAGCTTGCAATTGCACGCACTTGCCCGCACGAGCAGAGACACGGCGGCGGCCAGATGCCCTGCTTTCAATCGTCTTGTCGACGTCAGCCTCGCCGCAGCTTTGCTCGTCCCGAGACAGGCTACGTTACGATTGCGGCTAATGTCACGTGCTCTCCGTTGGATGCTCTCCGAGCGCTTACAAAAGTGCGCCATTCTTAACGGGGTAAAAAAATACAGCCATGAGGTTCAAAATGCAGATGTGAGATTGCCATCTACGGATATCATAGATCATATTCAGTCTGTTTCCAAACACGACGGGTATATTTAATATTTCGGGGAAGTATCTTTTCAATGTAACTTTTGCATAGTGCGGAAATTTTAATTAAAGCAGATTTGCACTCTGCACTTTTAGAAACTCCCGCGCGAGTGTAGTGCATCGCAATGCACTTGAACACCAAAAGGTTCACCCCCCCCCCCCCCCCCCCCCCCAAAAAAAAAGGTCCATGCCGGAATCTTGTTTAAATTGCTCCAATGGCCAACGAGCATCAGCTGCAAAAAGGCACGCACACATTTTTCGCACAGAAATTAGGTGTTCTTAAGGTCGCAATTACACCGCTCACACATCATACAAAGGACGCGGAGTTTCACTGCAGACAGGCGACCGAATCATCCGCGGACAAGCCTCAAGCATCGTCAAAGCATGTTTGCTTTGTACGTGTGTATGCTTCTGACATCTCTGCATACATTTATTGTATGAATAATATGAAAGAACCTTCATAGAGCACACATGTACAAGTTACTCAAAAAAATGTAGTTAAGTTAAGTTACTGAGTATTGACCTCAAAAGTAATCTGAGTAGAGTAGAAATTACTCAAATAAAAAGTAATTGACAAAATTACTAATTACCGTACAAAATAACGAATTACTTTTGAAGTTACTTTTATATGTGTTTTTTATGGTATCAAGAAAGTACATATGTTTTGATCCATTAGTGAAAATGTGCTAGCCGAACATGAATCGGTTTGTTTTTTCACAGAAATGCTTTAATAGCTGGTTCTGCTTCTGCTTGCCCAATTTTTTTGTACTTTGTTTTTGTTGTTGTTGTTGTTGTTTTTGTCAAAGATGTACTGCGAATGCTGTTGAATATTTTCAGAAGCGATCGGTCAGAGAGATAACACGATGACGATCACGAAAGCCGTCTTAAAGCACCCATCAATATTTTTTTTCTTATTCGCTACAGCGCGATTCAGAAACGGGCATCGTCCCATTGAACCCATTTTCTATGCTTTAACCAGTAATATTGCCCAGTTATTTTACAGAAGATTTGGTGCCGAAATCCGGGAGCTCGTCGCCTCATCAGTGGCCCTTACCAGAACCGGAGGACGATCTGACGACATGGAACGGGTCAGAACAAAACGGACGGCTTGTCGCGCTCAAACAACCCGGCTACTCAATGAGGTCAGTACTGTATTTTCTAACGCAGCCTACGACCTGAAATACCTTTGATTGTTGCACGAACGATTGAGCCGCAGCAGCGAGGTGCTCAAGACCCTGAATCGGGAGTTGGAACAATTTGTGGCGGATGGAGATTTAAAGCAACAATACGAGAGCGTAATGAATTACGAAGAACAAGTGGCCACCGCTCTAGTGACACTGATGTACCACATTGACTGGCTGAAGTGCAGTCAAACAGTTGCGGCAGCTCCATCAACGTCTTAAATGGGAGAACGACATCGCGAGGAAACTCCAACGTTGGTGACAAAGCTACCGAAGCTGCAGAGATGCTGAAATTTAACGGACATATCAGAGAGTGGCAGTCCTTCTGGGGTATGTCCCTCAACACCGTCCATAAAAATGCGCAACTGCGGAACATAGACAAGTTTCAATACCTGAGATCACTTCTCACCGGAACAGCTGCCAAGGCTATCGCTGGCATTCAAGCATCGGACTCTTGCTACTCCGACGCAGTGGAAATTCTAAAGGAACGATTTGGCGACACCAAGCTTATAATACAAGATCATCTAGCTAAGCTTCGGACTCTGCAAAATGTCAAATCATCTAGCGACATATTCGCCCTGCGCAATTTATTTGACACGGTTCAGATCCACATCAGAGGACTGAAAGCTTTAGGAGTCGACACCATTTCGTACTCGGATATATGTTGTACGAGATTTTAGTGAAGCGACATCGTTATGGAATACTACCGGCAGCAAAGCTTCGGTGGCCCAAGCACGTCGGCAACAACATTGGCAAGCGACGACCTAGACGGAATTTTGGAATATTTGACGGTCGAAGTAGAGATTCGAGAGAGGAGGCATGGGTTCAGACCGAGCTACAAAAGGCAGCGGTCGGTCTCCTGAACACACTCCAATACCACACTCTATACAATCAGCAGCAGTACTCCACAATCGTACGAAGCCGTCGCCAACAGATTGATTTTTCTGCGGCTCGCAGATGCACAAGAAGGAAGAGTGTGCCACAGAAAGAACTTTAGAAGAAAAGAAAAACAAACTCGCACAAGACTGGCGCTGCTACAGGTGTACAATGCGAGCTCACCAAGCTCGGAACTGCAGACGGCGTATATCGTGTGGCACGTGCAAAGGGAGGCACGCGACAACCATGCGCGACCCCCGCTGAAGGAGTGCAAAGGACAACGCCCAAGAGGAAAATTTTAAGGCATTAAATGCCTTCACTGATGAAAGCATTAGAGGAAAGGAGAATCCCGCAAGTCTTGATGTAGACATTCAGATAGTGGGTCGCCGGTAACGGAGACTTCATCTATGCGAGGGGGATTCTAGGTGGTGGGAGTCAAGGGACATTCGTCCGAGAAGACCTTTCTCGTCGATGTAAAATGCGGGTGCTGGGTGAAGCAAGCCTAAATATTAACATCTTTGGATCAACCCAGCTGCGAAAGCAACAAAGAGAGATCGTTGAAGTGAAATTGACGAGTCAATACCATCAGACAGAGTACGTCTTAGAAGTGGTGGAGGTACCACATATTTGGAACGACATCGAGAAGCTCCCAATAGACCTTGGATTTATAAGTCCCTGCGGGAAAAAAGCAAAACCCTCTCAGATGCGTGCCTATTTGCAGGAATCAACTCGGCTCAAGGTATCATTTTGTTGATTGGAGCCGACCATGCAGCTTTGGAAAATTGTCAAAGGAAAAGTCATCCGAAATGCAGACCAATCAATCATGGCTGTCAATACGCGCCTTGGATGGACTGTGCAAGAACCGACGGAAGCATCGTGTTCCCTGACTAACCAGTCAAACGTGGTTGCGTGCGCACTTCGTATCGACGCACTTCAGAAAAAAGAAGAAAGAAGCTTTAGTAAAATAGATAAATGGACTAGTTGGTACATCACTGAATGGAAAGCGCCGAATAAACAAGAACGAAGAAGGGGATAGAGACGAAGCGCTTTGTCTTTGTCCCCTTCTTCGTCCTTGTTTATTCGTCGCTTTCCATTCAGAGAGAAGCTTACAAGCATTTTGGGACATGCAGTACATTGGAATTTCAGGCACTATGGTCAAGTCAGCCTATGAAGACCAGGTACTCAAAAGATTTCAGGAATCAGTTCGTGTCAGCGAAGGACGGTATGAAGTATTCCTTCCGTGGAAAACCGACTTGACGAAGCAGCTTGACAATAACAGAGATCTGGCGGAAGCTAGGCTGCGTGGACTGGTCCGCAAGCTGCAGAAGGACAAGGTCCTTCTAGAGAGCTACGACAGCGGTATTCGTCAGTACCTGCAAGACGGTCACGCAGAAGTTGTTCCCGACGCAGTAGCAGATAACGTCATGAATGAGTCCGAATATTTCTAATGTATGCCACATCATGCAGTACTGAGAGAACAGTCTGTCACAACGAAAGTGAGAATAGTTTTCGATGCGTCCTCACACAAGCAAGGACAAGACAGTATCAACTCTCATTTGGAAACAGTCCCTAAGTTGTCAGACGAGCTGCTGCAGATCTTACTGCGGTCCCGAACTAGGAAGGTTGCAATGACAACAGACATCCAAAAAGCGTTTCTACAGGTTTCAATCAGGACGGAGGATCGGAATGCTCTTCGTTTTCTTTGGTTCGCGAGCGAACCGCAGACGGTTGGGGCTCTACCGCTATTGCAGGAATGGAGAATGACGCGCGTACCTTTTGGAACTACTTCTAGCCCCTTTTCACTCACAGCTACGCTCCAGCACAACTTTCAAACTATTAACAAACACAGAGAGTGCCGATATGTTGGCGAAGTCATTCTATGTCGATGACCTCCTCACTGGAGCCGCAAATGAAAATGACGCCTTTAAGATATACTCGAAAACTCAAGAAATTATGCAATCGGCTGGAATAATAATGAAGAAGTGGACATCGAACTACAAGGATTTACAAAGGAGCTTCACAGAAAGTGGCCACGAGATTCCTGATGGACCTGCAGAAAGAACTCCAGGAACAAAGATCCTTGGTGTGTTATGGAGCACGCTTGAAGACACCTTTAGGGCCTGTTCACACATACAGCGGAGCGCAAAGTCAGCGCTACGAGAGCGCTCCAAGAAGCGGTCATGTGGCGCTTCCTGGCGTGTGACTTTATTTTAACACAGCGCGCGATTAGCGCTTCTGTAGCGCCTTGTTAGCGCTCCAGTAGCGCCTTGTTAGCGCTTCAGTAGCGCCGTGTTAGCGCTTCAGTAGCACTTCTTGTACCGCGGTGCTGCGGATTAGCGCGTGCATGCGGTTCCGGTTCCTGTGGTTGGGTGTGCATCAGCAGCACTAGTGCCACTAAATAAGCTACGCTTCAGAGTAACGACACTTGGCCATATTGTGTCTTAAAATCATGAGTGCTATAGTCGGATGCAACCTGAGAACAATCTTTTAGCCCCACCCACAAGCGCATTGCGCCCATCTGAAGTGCTGCGCCGTCGAGAAATTAGTTCGCTAGCAGCGTTGCTTTTTCTTCCTCCAGGAAACGTGTCTTAAACTACTACAATATTTATTTAATTCATTCAGGACATTTAAATAAGTTAGAATACGTTTTTGTCAATGAAATAGCTGTTTAGTAAAGAAAGAAAGTCATGTCCTATGTACCGTCTTCCCAATTCATTTTCTGTCCAAGATACTGTCTAACATACCGTCTAACATACCTCTCAGTAGTCCTAAGCCTCGCGCCTGCTTCGAAATTTTCGTTGGCGATAGCGTCGCTGGATTCTCACGTTGTCGCGCAAAAACTGCTGCAAACGCAAGCCGATACCATTAAGATTTCGTGGCGTAACCTCGGGCACGTCAAACAGGGTGCAAAAAAGCAGAATAATTGTCACGAGAAACTAGCGTCGCGTTGCTATGTTGCGCTATTTTTTACCAGCAGCCATGTTGGGCTATTTTTTTTTTTTTTTCAAAAGGATCGCGATTGGTCCACGGAATCGTGACGTCATGAAAACGATTGGCTGGCGTCTCTCGGCGTAGGATTACATTTTCCTCTGAGAGGCATTTCCGGTTTTTTCTTAGCTTGCAACCGACTTTAGTTATCTGAACCTTTATCTGAAAGCATAGGAAACGCCTTTCCGCCCTCCACAAATGTTTAAACAGTTCGTGACAGAGCAAAGCAATATTACGTGACCTTCCTAACACCGAATCTAATGCTGAGGAAGTCGAACTTTTGAATCATGACGATAGGCAGTTCCGTTTGCTCTGCATACGAGCCAAAATGGCGGCGCCCACAACAATGCCGGAGAACGGAGTGCCTAGTGCCACTAAATAAGCTACGCTTCAGAGTAACGACACTTGGCCATATTGTGTCTTAAAATCATGGGTGCTGGTTATCTGAAGCTTTATCTGAAAGCATAGGAAACGCCTTTCCGCCCTCCACAAATGTTTAAACAGTTCGTGACAGAGCAAAGCAATATTACGTGACCTTCCTAACACCGAATCTAATGCTGAGGAAGTCGCACTTTTGAATCATGACGACAGGCAGTTCCGTTTGCTCTGCATACGAGCCAAAATGGCGGCGCCCACAACAATGCCGGGGAACGGAGTGCCGATAATCTAAGCGCAGCTCATTTAGTGACTCTAGGAGTGCCGATACTCTAAGCGCAGCTCATTTAGTGACTCTAAGCAGCACCATGGCGGATATGGGATGCTGAAATAGAAATGCGACAAATGCTCTTACATACGCGATTAGTGCATATGTGTTTGGACGGCTAAACGCCCAGAAGAGCCTTCTGGGTGCGCGAAATCTTTCGCCACCGAGATACCGACAGGTACCGGCGAGCCTTGTTCCTAGGTTGAGGGACCGAGACACAGAGCTCTTTCGAAGGCGGTTATTTTTAACTGCGTGTCTTTGAAACCAGGGTCACGCATATCGAATAGAAAACGATGAGGTCGTACCCAATGAATTAGGCGCTCAGAGTCCATGACTCTGGAATCTGGATCGCCTGCGCGACCTTTTAGCCTAGTTCACATGCAGCGGTTTTGGCCCTAGAGCGGCGCGATTTCTGCCGTCGCGGCGCTCTGGCCAGCACCAGCAATTCTGCGGCACGAGCGCCGCGACGGCAGAAATCGCGCCGCTCTAGGGCCAAAATCGCTTCATGTGAAACCCGCTTTAGCTTGGAGAGCGGCTGTTTTACTTCCTCTTCTTTCAATGCCAAAGGAAAAACAACAACAAAGGAATCGCCGTACACGCCCTGTTCCGCAGCAGCAAGCACGGCACAAGGAGTGTGAGAGCGCTAACAAAGCTCTTCTGTAGGGCTAACAGAGCGCTAACAAAGCGCTTCTGTAGCGCTAACAGAGCGTTACTGAAGCGCTAACCGAGCGTTAGATCACGCGCTACAAAGCGCCACATGAGCGCTCCTTCGAGCGCTCACGTAGCGCTAACTTAGCGCTTCGCTGTATGTGTGAACCGGCCTTTAGGGTGTCACTAGAAACCTTCCTAAGTTTACTGGAGTCACGAGTCAACACTAAGAGGTTCATTCTCCAAGCATCGGCTCGAATCTTCCATATCATTGGTCTAATTGCGCCATTCACGATTCTGGGAACAAAATATATTATGGGACGCTGAGGTTCCTGTGGAGATCAGCAATGATTGGAGCACGTGGTGCGACGAACTTGATCAGCTTCAAGCACTCGCCATATCCCGATTCCTATTCCACGAATTGTGAGGATTAGAGCGGTCTACCTTACTGCATGTGTTCACGGATGCCAGTCCTAAAGCATACGGTGCTGCAGTTTACATTCGATCATCTGACAATGAAGGAAACGTCGATGCTCGTCTATTACTAGCAAAGGTTCGTGTTGCCCCACTCAAAAGGCAAACGCTCCCACGGTTAGAGCTGATAGGAGCACTCATCGGAGCTCGGCTTTTGAGGTACGTCCAGAAGACGTTTGACAGAGAAGACTTCATCTGCTACATGCAGACAGATTCTACGATTACTCTGAAGTGGATCCAAGGAAAACCGCAGCGTTGGTAAACGTTTGTCGCAAATCAAGTTTAAGAGATTCAACGGCTGACAGCAAATTCCCACTGCAGGTATTTTCCAGGAAAGGAAAATCCGGCCGATTTTTTCACTAGGGAAATTTCTGCCTAAAGAATGAAGGCTGCCCAAGCTTGGTGGGAAGGTCCAGTGTGGCTCCAGAGACCCATTTCTGAATGGCCCTACCACTGCTTTGAAGAAGCTCAGGTGGAGAAGGAAGATTGCATACCTGCTGCGGTGCTACCAGCTAGAACGAGTTCTTTCGAGTTGTTGTTCGACTCCATTGTTACAGCAGTCTGCAGAAGGTAATCCGAGCTACTGCATGGATACCTCGTTTTACGAACAGCTGTTCAAACGAAAAGCTGTCAGCAAATCACCTCTCAGCGGACGAAGTAACCCGAGCAGAACTGTACTGGATCACACATGTTCAAAACACGGTATTCTCTGAAGAGATAGCTTACTAACAGAAAAACGGCAAGTAAGTAAAAGCTAAAAGATCGCCGAGCTGAATCCGTTTCTTGATGACAAAGGAGCGTCGCGAGTAGGCGGAAGGCTCCCAGAGTTGCGTTCCACAGAAGAAGTAAAACATCCTCTCATTCTACCTGCCAACCACCGCCATAGCGGAGTAGATAATCTTAAGTGCACGCATCCGAGTTCTACACAGAGGAGCTGCAGAGACACTAAAGCAACTGCGCAAAAAATGTTGGCTTATTCCAGGCAAACAACTGGTATAGAAGAGTATACACAAATGCCCAACATGCTCTAGATATCGGCTCAAGCCACTCTCAGCAGCTACAGCTTGTCTACCTGCTGATCGCATCGAGCCCACAAACCCTCTTGAGATAGTGGAAGTCGACTTTGTAGGCCTTCTTTATACCAAGAGCAGATTCCGAACAAAGTTTTCATAGCTTTCTTTACGTGCGCAGTGACAAGAGCGGTCCACCTTGGAAGTCATATCAAGCATGTCTTCCTAGACCTTTTTATTAACACTACGTCGTTTTGTGGCACGAAGAGGTCTGCCAAAGGTCATCTACTCGGACAACGTTCTCACCTTTAAAAGGTTGTTTAAAGACATCAAGTAGGTATTGACAGCCTTACGCGCACCAGGACGTTCAAGATTACGTTGCCCACAACCAGATAGCCTGGAAATTTAGCGCTGAACGGGCAGCCTGGTGGGGAGCTGTTTGGGAGAGGATGTTTCATAGAGTGAAGTCCTGCCTTAGAAAGATTGTTGGACGAAGTTCACTAAACTTCGAAGAGCTCACCACTGTAATGCGAAAAGTCGAGGCTGCGGTGAATTCAAGACAGGTGACGTTTATGCATTGAGAGCACGACCAGCCAAGAGCCTTAACTCTTGCTCATTTCTCGATCGGCAAGCGACTCACAGCATTGCCGTTATCCAAAAACGCCGAGGCGCTGCAACGAAGGGCAGACGAACTCTCAAAACGCTGGAACTACCGACAACTACTAGATGCACAGTTTTGGAAAATATGGATGGCCGACTACCCTCTGCAGCTTCGTTCGGCACATCATGCGAAGTCAGAGGAAAATAATGATCTAAAGGTCGGAGACATCGTAATTATTCATGAGCCAATGCGTCCTAAAACGATGTGAAAACTGGGACGGATAACGGAATTGCATGCAGGTCGGGATTCCCTCGTTCAATCATGCGACTTGTATTTGGCAAGTAGACAAATACTACGACCGCCAGTACAACTGCTTTATTCACTCGAGGTGCCTCGTTGTCCCCTTGAGGCGGCAGCCTGTTGAATATTTTCAACAGCGATCGGTCAGAGAGAGAAGACGACGACGATCACGAAAGCCACTTTAAAAGCACGCATCCATTTTTTTTTTTTTTTGCTTATCTATTACAGTGCGATCCAGAAACGGGCATCGTCCCATTAAACCCATTTTCTACGATTTAACCAGTAATATTGTCCAGTTATTTTACAAATGCATCATATCTACTTTGAGGTTTAGCACTGTTTGAACTTGACTTTTTAGAGAGTGAGGTTGGCTTGTTTAAAGTGTTGCGTAAAGTACTATCGTGGACACTGTTAGCTATAACACGGCAGCGGCGGCCGTCCCGTACCCCCAGCGCCCCATAGCAGGCGCCGTCCGAAACTCCGCGCATACGCCGTGTGGTGGACTGGCTCTTCCCGTTTGCGAGCACACCCTCGCTTTGTCGTCTGCTAGGCGCAGAGCAGGCGATGCCACAGTGCTGCTTGTCTGGTACCCTCGCCATAGCGAACTGGTCGCAAACTTATTTTCAACCGGCGATTTTTATTTGGGCAGATTGCAAAGTCATTAGGGCACTACCCCTGTTTAAGTTCTTTTTTTTTCGCTTTTTCAGAAACAGGCGTGCGCAATGCATTTTTACCAATATGCGTTCGCAAACCAGCATGAGCGCAGCAGGTGTGATAAAAAAATAGACTGTTATACTCCGTTTCACCTTAAGTCCGACCGCAGCGTACGCTGCAAAACGACAGAGCCAATCAAATAGCGGCAAAGGCGCAACATCACGGAGTGCATCACCGGGGGACCCAATAAGGTGCAAAAAGTAATTTTGTCGCTGCTTGGTTGGTCCTATCGTTTCGTAGCGTCCTTTGCGCTTAGACCTAAAGTGAAACAGAGTATAACTGCAAGTTTGTCCTATAAAAAAAATTATTTCACCGTGATGTTACATTTAGTGGCGATGATTATCCTTAGCCTGCGGAGTCAGGGAATCAACCGTGGGCACCTCTTACGCTGTTGTTCGCTGAACCGTGTTCAGCGAAAATTGGCGAGCGCTGTGGCGTCGTCTGCTCTGTGCCTAGCAGACGACAAAGCGAGGATGTGCTCGCAGGCGGGAAGAGCGAGGCCGCCACACGGCGCATGTGCGTAGTTTTGGACGGTGCCTGCTATGGGGCGCTGGGGGTACGGGACGGCCGCCGCTGCGGTGTTATCTAACAGTGTCCACGATAGTACATCTAAACAGTACTTGAAGTAAAGTACAAAGTAAATTAGAGGTTATGTACTTCAAGTAAAGTAGTAAGTACGCCGGGTGCAATGTACTTGAAGTAACGTACTATAAATACAGTATATTTCAAGGCAAAGTACAAGTGCTTTTACCGCAATCTTTCATGACGCCCTTTCTATTCCCTATAGTGTTCTTTGTTTTAATAGGTATGCACTGCTCCAGGGGCAGTCGGAGGTGCATCAGTTTTTACAGAAATGGCAGCAAATAATGTACAAAATCAAGTCGCCACAGAGTAGTTCTTTTACTCTCGCTGACGAACTATTTGACACAATCAACTTATAAGCCACTTATTTGTGTCGGTCTTATAGCCGCCATTACTTCACTTAGAGAAATGACCTGATGACGTCTCGAAAGAGCGCGTTTTCACACTACGATACGCCATTTTTTGTTTTCAAATTCGATGAATGTACATTGAAGTCGGGAGTTTAACTTTCCTCGAAAAGTACCAGAAAAAAAAAAACACTTTAGTAAAGTGCAAGTACATGCTCAGAGAATGTAAACACGTTGAGGGAATTACTAAGATTTCTCGAACGATCTTCAAATCTTTGAAGACCTGCATGTTCTGAGTTTTCGGAGGAAAGGCAACGCAAAACGATCACCTTTGCGTTGCCCTTTAGCACGCGATTCTTGAAGTAAAGCACAAACTACGGGAGCACCAGATGAGCTTCAGAGCAGGCGCTGCATTTTGTGGGCTGTTTTGGGCGAAGATGCATTGTGTGCACCTCCTGTAGTGGGCGAAACTCGGCCTCTCTTGTGCCATGTCTGTTCGCTCCCCGCGGCTCGTAGCAGTGTTGTTGCAGTGAGGGGCTCATGGGCAAAACAGATAATAAAATTGGAAAGTAAGTTGTAATTTGAAAAGAAGTTACTCGTAAAAATAATCAAAGTAAACTACTAATTGGCAAAATAAGAATTAACTGAAAGTTACTAAGTGACTCAGAAAAGTAGTTAAACTATAGTAGCTTTAGTAGAGTAGTTGAACTACGTACAAGAAGAGTGAAGAAACACGCCCTAGAGAGTGCCTGCAGGCTGCCTTTGTGTGTGATGTATTAGGAGTAAAACCGCAGCTTCAGGGCGCGACGCCGCCCACCTTACTCATTGGCTAGACGGATCGAAGGTAAGCCGATGATTGGCGTTTTCAGAGCATTGCGGGTACGTATATACTTACAAAAATTCCTGAAAACGCAAAAAAAACAAACAAAAAAAAACGCAAGATTAATTTTTACGTACTAGAGCAACGTTCTGGTACTTCCCAAGTGCTGGATTCAGCTCAGGATAGGACGGGCTGGCGCTGGAGCAAAGAAAAGCCGAAAAAGCAGTCGCTGCGAACAAACCGCTGAACATGGCGGACATAGTGCAGTCCTTTCACAAAGGCTACTTGTCCTGTGAATGCTACATAGTATATAACAGTGCCGAGTTTTATGACCGAACTCTAAGTCACACTTTAATTTCTCTGTTCCATCGAGGCCAGGAAATGTAAAATGATAATGAGCTGGCCAAAGTCTTTTTTCTTTCTTTCTTTTTTTTTTTTTTTTTTTTTTCTTGTCGATAGAGCTTTTTGAACAAAATGTTTTTTTACTTGAAGTCATAATTTTATTTAGTTCTACTTTGAACTATGACCAGTTTAGGTATGTTTGTGTGAGGCATCAGGATGAGGGTTCGACATTTTCTGTCGAATGCTTCAAAACATCCCGTAGTTAACGACGACTAACCCGTGTCGGTGACCCTCAGGTTGTAACTTTGTGAGTTAAAGAACCAAGACTGAACCATTCGAATTTACTCTCCTCGGGAAAAATGCTGCAGCTGTCATTTCGCTATAGTTGAAAGACCTCTTGTTTTCAGTGGTACAACCTCTACCAAGAAAATCGTCTCATTGAAACTGCCTTCCAGCACCTCTGATAAATACCGTTCATTGAACTCCCACGTGCAAACTAACGCTTTGGGCGGTCCGCAAATAATCGGTTTCTAAACGTAACGCGTTGGGGTTTACTGCAGAGGTGCTCAAAGGTGGTGCGTTCATTAGTTGAGAGTATAAATACATAAAACCTTCAAAGTAAAAAAAAAAAGTTTTTGTTTATAAAACAATTATCGCTAAGCCTTTTTCTCAAAATCATTACAAAACATCGTTTTTGGCTATTCAGGCGTTTATTACGACTAAATAATCGGTGAAAAACACCTATTGGATTACTTGTCCTCTACTTCATTTGGCTCAAATAAGCGCCACAGTGACACAGAATACTATTTAGGTGTACGCTAAGTATAAAGAAAACATAGTTGTTAATTTTTCATGATTTACTCAAACAAGCCAATCTTTTCACAATTTTAGTGAAAGCTTCCACTATCTTCAGGCACTTCCGCAGTAAATCCTAGAGCGATACCTTAAGAACCCGATTCATGCGGACCGTCCAAAGGGGGATCGAAGAGTTAGTGTAGACGCGGCGTTAACTACCCAGCAGTACCAAAAAGTGATCGTCGATCGGCCGTCGGTTGGCCAGTATCTGGACAGCTTGGCCACTGGCAAGTTCTTAACCTCCGGAGACATAAACAAGGTCGGCAAGAGTCCGGCCACAAACTAGCCGTTTTCAGCTTGGACGCCGGAGACATAAACACTGCCGGCAAGCAGACTTGCAAGTAATCTGTTACAAGTAACGCAATTAGGTACTTGTAATTCCTTGCATTTATGAGTAATTTTGTAAGGAAATATTTACATATGTTACAAAGCAATTCTAAAGTAATTTCGTTACTTATTTAAGTTAGAGAATGATTTTTATCCGTTACATTTTCGTTTTTATTTCCGTAAAACGAAGCGGGAATATAAAACACTAACAACAAAAAAATCATTTCTAGAAAAAAAACATTTTGTTTTCTAAGGGTAAGTTTTACTGGAATCACACTGCCAACTAGTGTTTCGGCATACAGAGTAGACATTTAAAGAGTAAATTATCTGACTTCGTTTCCCTCAGTTCAAACATAGCACTTAGCCCGGGCCATGGTAACGGAGTTGCCATCTTGCGCGAAAAGTGAGTGGAAGATGGCCGGCAAATTCCTTCGAGCGGCAGCAGAAAGTTGCCTTCTGAACGAATGTCTCTTTCCATTGAGACGGCAGCTCCTTCAGGGTGCAGCGACGGTGATCTTAGCAGCTTCTATACAAGGACTGCACCAAAGACGCTTAGGGGTTCCGCGCAGTGATTATCTCGCTCCTTTTGGGCCCGGTCCTGAGAACATTGAAAATGTCTTCTCGAGGAGATCGGCGCGGCTCTGTTTGTATACCAACACGGCCGGAAAGCCGCGTATGTGCAGAAGCTATGTGGACAAAAGCGGCCAGGCTCTCCGTGTTTTCGCCATTGCGTTGTGTGGCGTGCGCTCGTTGTTGACGTTGTAGAGACGCTTCTATATTTACGTGTGCGTCGTATTTCCTGTCAACGTATGTTGTATCTTATGCCCGACTATTTGAGCTCGCTACCCGAGCCTGAACGGCAGCGGTATCGAGATAAACTGTGCGTGGACGGCGTTGCCTTAGACGATCCATACGCCGAACACAAGGACTGCTGGAGTTCCTACGTGAAGTTGCTGCCACCGACGTCGATGGCTCACGTCCTCGTTTATCTGGTTTTTTCGCCAAGCCAGTTCAGGGCCGACACGGTACAGGCGTACAGGTCTCTCGAGGCCTACAATTACTTCGAGCCGCTTTCCGCGCTGCCGCCTGGATCAGCACAGTAGATCACCAGACTGCGGGTCTGCGGAAGTGTATTTATTAATTGACTAAATACACACACCGTCCTTCAAGTCACGGTATGATATTTTTCTTACCCGCGTGACCACAAGGCAGGGCAAGTGGTAAAGCTCTTTCCGTTCTGCCGCCGGCCTCCTTCCGCATGGTAGCACGGAAGCAGTGTTGTAGGCGTTACCGAAAAAAAGTAACGAAATACGTTACTCGTTACTTGCAAATAAAAAAAGCGTCACCGACCTATGTTACCTCAAAATAAAAGGAGTGCGTTACAGTTAGCGATACAAAGTAACGCACGTTAATTTTGCATTACTTTTTTATTTATAAATCGACAATAACGGTGTTTGTTTGTTTGTTTGTTTCTTAACGACAGCGTTTTTGACTGTGGAACAAAGGGCGTGGGTGTTGGGGCTTTTCTGAAGTGGGACTTTTTGCATGAGGAAAACACAAGCGAAATTTTGAAGGTAGGTGGAATATAGTGCAATAATTAATGCCTTGGCGCTAATAGTTTGTTTCAGCTTAAGTTAATACGCAACCGAAGCTACGAGCTCGTGGGATCAATCAAGGAGCGTCAAAAGAGCGAGTCACTGGGACTTTCTTGTTCGTGATTGGTTCAGCGATGATATATATATATATATATATATATATATATATATATATATATATATATATATATATATATATATATATATATAAACACGTACAGAAACATGACGAACACCATAATGGCGCCCGCTCTCTGATTGGCCCCATCAGCTCGTATGTCTGGGCTGAAGGTAAAACAAAGCATGAAAGCACGAAAACAAGGTACTTTCTTCATGTGTTGGGGAGAATATGTAACGAGTGACGCAACTACGTTACGCGTTATTCGTTACTGTTTTAAAACTTAACGAGTACGCTACGTTCCACAAAGAAAAGTAACACATTACCAGTAACGTGTTGCTGCCAACACATGGTAGCGAGCCATCGACGAGCGCTTGGCCGGAGCTTTGTGCGCGTACACCGTAGGTACAAAATCTGAGTGATTGCGGTGAGATGACGGTTTCCCTGGACATGAGCAAGCCTCGGGACAGAGATTGAAATGGAAGCCACACTTGCCTTCAAGAAAGTGCTTGCCGCACAAACGGTCGTCCTCGCGAGGCAACCATTCCTTTCGATCCACGGATATTATCCACCTTCTATGCGTTTCAGTCAGCCGAGAACTTGTGAAACCTCACTCCGCTACTTTTTCTGTACCTTTTGGTGCAATTAACGGCTACACAACTTTGCGGCATGCTGAAAAGCTCTCACGCCCATGCAAAACGCGCGCCCTTCTGCCCACACCACCCGGCTCCGGAGCGATCGCAGCGCCGCCGCAGCTCCGTGATGTCAAGCCCGCGTGTCGGTCTACGTATCTATAGCTTTGTTGGGGTTTCTTCGCCACTTTTACGCAGTGTACAGTATAAAAATTATTTTGTTTTCAAACAATCATGCGGTCATTTTTCATCAAAAGTAACGAGTAACGGGGGGCGTAATTTGATAGGCAATAACGCAAAATAATAACGACATTACTCGTTAGACATTTGGGATTCTAACGAGTACGTTAGTATACGTTAGTCGAAAAACAAGCGCGTTACCAGTAACGTCGTTACTTGTAACGCGTTCGTCCTAACACTGCTGAAGATAAGTCTTTGTGAGCGCGCCCCCCTTTTGGCCTTGAAGGAGATGCCATTGTCCTACTCCTTCTCTCTTTTTCCCTCTCTCCCTAAGCTGAAAGCGTGGAAGAAGGTGAGCACTCGCCGGACCAATCAACCGGATACTTTTTTATCACCTGACTCCGCTCTCTGGTCTCGGGCATCGGCAGGAGCCTGATCACGTGGTAAATTTTTCACGAATGACGTAGTAGCTTTTTCCAATCCCGGAATGCCTCCTTCCTGGCCTAGTGTCTTGTGTGCTGTGCTGCGACCTGTGGGGCTGCCGTAGATTTCGTTCGCGACAAAGTTTTCGAAGTGTACCAGGTTTGAAACGTCCTACACGTAAATTGGCAACAAGCGATTGCTTCAAAGAAGCCCAAGGTATTCTTGTGAGGCATCTAGTGTTCGGTTCGGCAAATGACTGCTTCTGCCACATTGTGTTGAATCTTCACGGACGCCTTTTTTCTCGTTTTTCTCTTTGAGTGGTGATTCTGCAGTGGATTCCATTCTTTCAGAGCAGAATACAGTCTCATGTATTCGTCGATTACAATGCCCCTATCAACGGTCTGTTTGGAGCGATGCATAAAGTTATTATAATGTACGCTAGAAATTCAACTGGCGCTAGTGTGCTGCGGCAAATTGATGCAGAAAGCAACCAGTCGGAAATTGACTTCCTGTAATGCATTTCTATGGAAAAATGCGAGTGCTTTTTTCCCTGCGATTGATTATAAGAGTAAATATCACGAAAAATTCGAGCGTACTAGTCAAATTGGAACATTTCTCAGTCACGGAGATGAAATAATTGGTCAGTTATGCCGTTTTTATTTTAAATTCGTGGCATGGAAAACGGCGCTAAACGTACTTCGTACATGTATTTATGTGCACTGTCGGGCACTGTTAGCGCGAACACGGCGTTGGCGCTTTTCAGCATTGGGGATGTACGTGCCAAACGAACGAAGAACACGTGGAAAACCAAGAGAGGCAGCAAGGATTACGCAGTAACACTGGATAAGTAACTCCTTGTGCACGCAGACGATCAAAATAAATTGAAGACCATGTAATACAGTCGGATTTACAATAAATAAGTACTAATGTATTCTTTCTGCTCATGAATATGTGCGAAGATGCTTGTTCTGCGTTGAAAACACCACCCGCACACTCGAAATCCTTAAAAATAGGTAGAAACCAAAGAACAGGTGCCCGATGAAAGCTGCCCGACCTAGGAAATAATAAAAATACACCTTTCACAGCCAAAGTACTTTATTCTTTACATTTCGAAAGCTCGTTCCAGTGTTTTGCGGCGTCGGCGTCGCCGTCGGGGTAACAGGAGGAAGGGATGTGGAGGATACGGAAGAGGAGGAGGGCCCTCCGTACCCTCCCCTTCACCTGCTTATATACATAACATGATAATAAATAATTTAAAAAAAAATATATATATATATATTCTTTAGCACGGTATATCGCAAAATATTTTACGTCAAGAGCTGTGCTGTTGCTTTAGAGAGATTTGTAAGCGTCTAATTTTTTTAACCGCTCGTAAAGATGCACGACGGAGTAATTTTAATATAGTGACAGGGCGGGCATATTAGCAATACATAACCACGTCGGTATGCTGGCGAACCTTGAAGAAACTCTGCATTCCTTTCGATTGTTATTTTGCTTAGAACCGACGCTCATTTTTGAATACCTGTCATGAAACAGAGGTTTGGTAAAGAAAAAGGCTGTAACTAAATCCATTACACTTTTACAATGTTAATAAAGGTACATACTATTCGGTACGACCCAAATAATAAAAGTTATCTATGTTATTTTCCGTCGAAGAGACGAAATGCAGGCGCGTTTTCCATAGGAATGCGCAGAAGCACCACAAGAGTAGTCTGGTTGCTGTCTGCTTCAACTTGCCTACCGGAAGTCGCATAGACACTAGTGTACATTATAATAACTCTATGGAGCGGTGACGTCACACTTACCCCACCCAGACGTTATTAGATTATCTCAGTTACGGAACTGCTCATAGACGCTGCTTGCACAAACAGTATCCCCCCCCCCCCCCCCCCCCTCACCCACCAAGTCTCGCCTCCCGTCGCTTGACGCGCCGGACGGCTGCTGTGGTAATTGCAGTGTATTTATTCTATGAAATACCTACGTTTCGAAACACAGCGCCTAGATAGCGTTTAAGGTCTGCTTCACGCTGCAGAACCAAGGATCCTGTATTCAATTCCAACTTCTGCCCGTAAAAGGTGCAAAGAGCAAACTTACCTGTAGAAAAAGTAAAGAAAGAAAAAGGCTTAGCTTATATCAACGTTACTAGAACTCTCAGTTGGGAAACTCGCTGTCGAAACCTGGGCCGCTGGCGTTCACCGAGACCCAGCTAAATACGACAAAAGCGCCACTCTTTGTCATTTGTCTGTACTGTGGTCACCATGAGCTTTTAGAAAGCATGTTTTTGCGTAAAAACAAACAGAAAAGACTCCTATTGTATGAAATTTATTGGAGTTTAATACAAAATGAAGGACGCGTGATGTTTTTAAAATCTTTAGTTTGCAAGGCTTTGTGGCACAATTAATATTGTTTTTATACAACCATGCCTCAGCGGTGCTTTCAGGTAGCGCGTCCCGACCTAGGTGCATTTTAACTTCAGTAGTACGACGCGGCGCGTCCGCTGGGGAGACGGGGGTGGCACCCCTGTAACATCTTCCGCTGAATCTGTTTCGGCCCAAAATGGACGATTAAAGGCAAAATAGACGTCATGTGCAGTTCCTCGAGTGGCCGCTGCGGGAGAAATGGCGGCGTTCTGTTCGCCATTAGCTCGGTGCTCGAGGGCAGATCGGGGACACTTTTTGAGAGCTGTCTCTATGGCAGCTTCCCAACTGAGTGTTTTAGTAACGTTGGCTTCTATGGAAACGCAGCTAAACCACCGGTCTTCAAACAATGGACTTCTTCGAAAACCGACGCGCCCCATCGCGGCGAAATACCACGCAATGCACTCTGGGAACTTTTTTTTTTTTTTTTTTTTATTTATACTACCGGCCGCCGTGGGGCGGCCAAGGTAGGAGGGATACATGGATCAAGTCTTACGAAAAAAGCAAGCACAGAATGTGACAACGCAGCAAAACAAAAAAAAAAAAAAAAAAAAAATTTACATATATGATCACGAACACACAAAGAGCAGAAAAATATTCGTTTGAGGGGTATCAAGGCCTGAAACCTCAAAACTCTGGTAATTCGTTTATCAATGTTAGAAACAACGTTAGACAATTTGAAGAGACGATTTGTTCGGGTAACGCATTCCAGGCATGGATAGTACGAGGAAAATAAGAGTATTTGTAACAGTCGGTCCTGCACTTTATTTCAGTGATTGATTTACTGTGTTTATTTCTTGTAAACCTAGCTGTGTTGAAGTGAAAGTAATCTAGATAATCCAAGTTGTAGTTCCCATTTATTAGATTAAAAATAAATTTCAGTCGATTGATCTTTCTACGTTTTTCTAAAAGCGGAAGGCCGGCCTGTACATAAAGCTCCGAAACCGAGGTGTTTCTGCCATACTTGTTAAATATAAATCTTAATGCCTTCTTCTGAATTCTTTCTAATTTGTTAATATTACATTTTGTGTAAGGATCCCACACAACGTCGGCATACTCGAGTATAGATCTTACAAACGTTTTGTACGCCATTAGTTTCGTTTTGCTCGAGCAGTCCTTCAGTTTCCTTTTTAATGCCCATAATTTATTCATTGCTTTTCGGGAGATAAAGTCAATATGTGAGTTCCAACGCAGATCTGAAGTTATGATTAATCCTAGGTATTTGTATTCACATACGGTATTTAAAGCGGTTCCTTGAAGAGTATAATTAAAAGTCATTGGTTTTTTTTTCCTAGTTATCGTCATATGTGCACATTTTTGTTTATTTAGAGACATTTGCCAATCATCACACCATTCTGAGATCATTTCTAAACTCTTGTTTAAGACTACTTGGTCATTTGAGCATTTGACTTGCTTATAAATTATACAATCATCGGCAAATAAGCGAATCTGAACAGATCTGTCCACTGTAATGTCATTTATAAAAATTAGAAAAAGTAGGGGTGCCAGAACTGATCCCTGAGGAACTCCGGATTCTACTTTTGATGTGGATGAGCGGGAATCCTGTATTTGTACAAACTGTTTTCTGTTATTTAAATATGCTTCTAACCATTTTAATATCTGTTCATTGTTTAATAAGGATCTCAGTTTGAAGAGTAGTTTTCCGTGAGGCACGCGGTCAAACGCTTTTGCAAAATCTATAAAAATTACGTCCGTCTGATATCCGGAGTCAATTGACTTTGCGAAATCATTCACAGTGAGCACTAGTTGCGTAACTGTAGATAAATTACGTCTAAAACCGTGTTGATCTTTATTGAAAAAGTTATTCTCTTCAAGAAAAGAGACAATATGTTTAAACAAAATATGCTCAATCAATTTTGCACAGCTGCTCAAAATTGATATTGGGCGGTAGTTATTAACATGATGGGAATCTCCTGCTTTGAATATTGGAACTATTTTAGCAGTTTTCCAATCGTCGGGGATTTGCCCTAATTCAATTGACTTATTAAAAATTACAAGCAAGAAATTTGAGCAGGATTCCGCATACCGTCTTAAAAAAATGTTTGGGATCATGTCTGGTCCTACAGATTTTTTAGTATCAAGATTAAGCAATGCTGCAAAAATGCCTTCTTTAGATATGGTAACACTCGGAATGCTTTTCGGTGAGAATTCTATGGTTGGATTCTGGTTATTATCCGTGGTATACACGGATGCGAAGTATTCGTTGAATGAGTTGGCAATTTCGAATGGATCATCAATTTCTGTTCCGTTCTGTCTTATGGTATTAATTGGCTGTTTTGATTTGATCATATATCGCCAAAATTTAATAGGATCGGTTACCAAAAATTTATCTAAGGTCACATTATGGAAATATCGTTTTGACTCCTGAATCATTGACCTTAATTGCTTTCGAAGTTGTGTTATACTAGGTTTGTCTGTTCTTTGGTTTTTAATTCTAATTCTGTTTATTTTACGTTTGAGATGCAAAACCTCCCGAGTAATCCAAGGATTATTTTTTCGTGTTCGTTTGCAACGTGTCGGTATAAACCTTTCTATACAGTACAGAACGGAATTCTTAAATGACAGCCATATATCGTTAATATCTAATGCACGTTCACTTTGTTCACAAAAACTGTCAAATGATAATTCAAGGTGATCTAAAATGCTTTCGTCTAGCGCTCTAGTGTAATCAGGCACTTTGATCAATCGGTCTGCTTTTTTAGTATGAAGTTCTCCGGCACATTTACACCAAACCAAATGGTGGTCAGATATTCCTTCTCTAACTTGGCAAGTGAATTCTTTACCCATTAACTCCTGAGATATAAATACGAGATCAAAGATATTATTGGTTGTACTTGAAATTCTCGTGGGACATGTAACAATTTGCGTCAAATCATTATCAAATGCCATATTAACCAAAAGCTCCGAGTGCTTGCAATTAAAGTTTAAAGGTGTTAAATTTTCCCAGTTGATGTTGGGAAGGTTAAAATCACCTGCGATTACAATGTTTGAAAAACGTCGTCTTTGCAGATTTACAAAGTCGTATAGTTTTTCTAATACGCTTTCAGAAGCATTTGGCGGTCGGTAGATCGCCCCGAGAAGAATCGGACCATTATGAACACGCAGCTTGACCCAGATCGATTCGATGTTTAAGGTATCGTGAATTAATGTTGCATCGATATTATTTTTAAGAACTATTGCCACTCCTCCCCCTCTCGTATCCCGGTCTTTTCGGAAAATTTGATGTGTTGGTGGAATGATTTCATTATCGGTAATATTATCGTGCAACCATGTTTCTGTTAATACAACTATATCAGGATCATCGGACAATAACATGTGTTCTAGTTCAGCAGTTTTATTTACTACACTTCTGGCGTTTACATTGATAAGAGTGAACGAACGAGATCTCGAGCACTGATGTCATTCGTTGTTAGATTGCGCGTTTCTGTCGTCTCGTTGCCTTGAGTTAATCAGAATACGGGCGTTTTTCACGGGATCCCACTGATAGCAAGAATTGCCAACTATCAACTTATCGAATCGTAGCACGACTTTCTCGCCTTTGTCACGGTCTTCTTTAGCACTGTTCCAGAGAAGCTTCCTTTTTTGTCTGATATGAATCGAAAAGTCTTCAGATATTGATATTTTGGTTCCCTTAAGTTTCCGCGCATTTCTCAGGATGTTTTCTTTTACATTATAGTCAAAGAGTTTCAATATTACAGGCCTTGATTTCCCCTTATTCGGTCTTCCAATCCTATGAATCCTCTCCACCCCAACATTTTCAATGCCTAGTTTGTCTTCAAGAATCTCAGAGATGATAACTTTTTCTAGATCCCGCTTGGTTTCGTTGAGATTTTCAGGAATTCCAAAAAAGATTAAATTGTTTCTGCGCATTCGGTTTTCTAGGTCGTCTACTTTGTTCTCGAGTGAAGAAACTGTTTGTTTTAATGTGAGCACAGTACTCGAAAAAATGTCAAAATTTTTTTAGACGCTCTTGAATGATTCAACGGTTTCTTCAATAGCACCTATTCTTTCTTCGACCTTCCTTTGAGTGAATTTTATTTCCTTAATCGCCTCGAATATCTTATTTTGACCTACCAAAAGTTTTTGTAAGGTTTCTTCCGTATCTGGGCCCGGATTACTTTCAATATCCCCAGAGAGTAAGAGGAGATTACACAAATCAAAGCACTCAGCGAAAATACACAGTAGCCGTTGTGGGTGCGGCAGCACAATGAGAAACAAATTGTTACTTCTCAATCCATAATGGCGTTTGCCACTAACCTGTACGATGAAAAGTGGTTTCAGCATGTTGTCGCGTAGGCTGCCACACCCACTGAACTGCTCCGGTTTCGGCGCCGTTGATATAGGCTTCTCGAAGGACGTTGCTGCTGTTGGCCGGTTGGCGACGCCCTGGTCGGTGAGTACAGTTTCGCTGGTGACTTGTGGAAACGGCGGCAATGGCTGGTGGACTGACGTTGCAGAAAACGCCCCGCCATGAAAGCGTGAGCCATCAGCCCAGTCTGCGGTGATCGAGGCGTCCGTCCATCCGATGTCTGTCCCTTTACGCTGGCTGGGTGGCCGTGTCCCGATCAGCAGAGCAATCTGTACGATGAAAAGTGGTTTCAGCATGTTGTCGCGTAGGCTGCCACACCCACTGAACTGCTCCGGTTTCGGCGCCGTTGATATAGGCTTCTCGAAGGACGTTGCTGCTGTTGGCCGGTTGGCGACGCCCTGGTCGGTGAGTACAGTTTCGCTGGTGACTTGTGGAAACGGCGGCAATGGCTGGTGGACTGACGTTGCAGAAAACGCCCCGCCATGAAAGCGTGAGCCATCAGCCCAGTCTGCGGTGATCGAGGCGTCCGTCCATCCGATGTCTGTCCCTTTACGCTGGCTGGGTGGCCGTGTCCCGATCAGCAGAGCAATCTGTACGATGAAAAGTGGTTTCAGCATGTTGTCGCGTAGGCTGCCACACCCACTGAACTGCTCCGGTTTCGGCGCCGTTGATATAGGCTTCTCGAAGGACGTTGCTGCTGTTGGCCGGTTGGCGACGCCCTGGTCGGTGAGTACAGTTTCGCTGGTGACTTGTGGAAACGGCGGCAATGGCTGGTGGACTGACGTTGCAGAAAACGCCCCGCCATGAAAGCGTGAGCCATCAGCCCAGTCTGCGGTGATCGAGGCGTCCGTCCATCCGATGTCTGTCCCTTTACGCTGGCTGGGTGGCCGTGTCCCGATCAGCAGAGCAATCTGTACGATGAAAAGTGGTTTCAGCATGTTGTCGCGTAGGCTGCCACACCCACTGAACTGCTCCGGTTTCGGCGCCGTTGATATAGGCTTCTCGAAGGACGTTGCTGCTGTTGGCCGGTTGGCGACGCCCTGGTCGGTGAGTACAGTTTCGCTGGTGACTTGTGGAAACGGCGGCAATGGCTGGTGGACTGACGTTGCAGAAAACGCCCCGCCATGAAAGCGTGAGCCATCAGCCCAGTCTGCGGTGATCGAGGCGTCCGTCCATCCGATGTCTGTCCCTTTACGCTGGCTGGGTGGCCGTGTCCCGATCAGCAGAGCAATCTGTACGATGAAAAGTGGTTTCAGCATGTTGTCGCGTAGGCTGCCACACCCACTGAACTGCTCCGGTTTCGGCGCCGTTGATATAGGCTTCTCGAAGGACGTTGCTGCTGTTGGCCGGTTGGCGACGCCCTGGTCGGTGAGTACAGTTTCGCTGGTGACTTGTGGAAACGGCGGCAATGGCTGGTGGACTGACGTTGCAGAAAACGCCCCGCCATGAAAGCGTGAGCCATCAGCCCAGTCTGCGGTGATCGAGGCGTCCGTCCATCCGATGTCTGTCCCTTTACGCTGGCTGGGTGGCCGTGTCCCGATCAGCAGAGCAATCTGTACGATGAAAAGTGGTTTCAGCATGTTGTCGCGTAGGCTGCCACACCCACTAGTTGGCCACTCAGTTTCGGTTTCGACTGAGTTACTTCATCTCATGCTATTACGCCGCGACCGAACGCGCTGCTTGCGTTTTCAATTATCTGACTTCTTACACTCATTCTCGAGCGTTACAAAACGAAGACCGGGGCACTTTCCTTGGATCCCGAAACACCGGATATTGTGCGTGCGTATGCAAACGTAGTAAGACCTCACCCCACGAGTGCATCTTTGAGCTCACTTTTGATAATCTCGTCTAGTACCAGTGAACTACAACTGAAATTTGGTCACCTTGAGCGTTACACATATTTCGATATTTTGTTTGCCAAACGTCCGCGAGAAGCAAGCCGCATCCTCACAGGAGTATCAAAGTTGAGCCCAACGTTGACGCCCATGCATTTGAGGCCATGTTGAGGAACATTTTTCTCGGTGACTATTAGGAGTATTCCTGTCATGTATATATCATTTTGTTCAAAATATTGTGTTTTATACACTGAACTAGAATTATTTGAACCAATTGAAAATAAGTTTTTTTTATATTTTTTATTTTAGTACTGAAATTTTAGTTTATTTCATCTATTAAAAACTTTGTAACTCAAAAACTGCTAGGTGCACATTTTTAATTTTAGTTCAGTATTTTTGAACACCCATGTATGTGGTAGGAATAAAAAATCAACCCTCTATAATGTCAGGTTAAGGAAAAAATGGTACCTATGTACTAAAAAACACTGTTTTGAGATAATTGAGTTTAAAGTAAAAAAACTGGTGAATAACGAATTTCTATTGGCACCAACTGCCTCAGAGTCATTTTTTTCAATAGCCGCCAGCTTGAAAGGCATTGCTTAAGTCATGTCTTCGCCTTTAGCCTTATTGCCTTGCTTGCCGGGCCTTTTTTGTGACTTGCCATGTCGCTTGGTCCGTAAAGTATATTAGAGTGACGTCAACTTCCCTCAGCCACTTGATGGTTTTCCACACAGGGTTCCATCCACAAAACTTCAAAACATTGGCTTCTGCAATGCTGCCACCATTGAATAAAGGAACAGCATCCAATGGCGCCATTTTGTCGTTACGAAAACACAAACGCTTGAATGTACACACGGTACACAGCTGGGAAAAACGTGCACAGCATCTCGTGATTGTCTTGGTTGAAAAAAAGCTATGCAATAGTTGCGAAATAATTTTTTTGAGATCATCTGTTACTGGACAAGCTTTTAGGTCATGTGTTGATTTTGTTTTCTTGGAGAATTCATCGATAAACAGGGAGTGTATCCCAAAAGGAGGCCTGGTTACCTGCTACTTGCTTTCGGAAGAAGTGATTTTCAGCCCGAAATATAGCTTTCTAAAAACACTGGGACAATGGAAATTGTGCAGAAAGAACTAAACTTTTCAAATTGCAAAAAAAAACTAAAATCGATTTTTTTTTTTCAATTTTACCTTACCCTGTACCCTTAAGGAAACGCAATAAATTCGACCTCACTACCGCACAAAAGTTAATATGATATCTTCCTAGTTTCATTGTATATCTCCCACTCAAATGTTATGCTGTCCGTCATAACAAGCGTTTCCTACTCCCCGCTAAGCCGTTTTGGACGAGCTTTTACGGACGGCCAAGATTTGCGCCCGAACGGTGGGTCTGAAATTATCTCGGCATACTCAGTCAGGAAGAAAGCAAACACATGGCAAACATTATGGCCACTAGCAACCATCAAATGCGCTTTGAATAATTTCGTTAGCTTGGCGCACCACATCGGGATTCATGAACGTCCGGCGCACTTCCGGCGAACGGTGCGACATTCGATCTTCACACAAGTGCTCGACTTTTGCTTTCTTAAAACGGTTTGTATGTGCGAATGTGCCTATATGATTGGCAGGATAACTTTATGCGCATACGCGATGTTGAATATCAGTGGAATGCAAGCGGGTGGGGACTTCACTTCGTGCATTGCTGCGGGTAAGTACAGATAAGAGATAAGAAGTGTTAAAATTGAGCTTTTCAATGGCGCCTCCGAGTTTTACCTTGCGTACTCAGGCGTATTGAGAAAAACAGTAATTGCAAAAAGTTATATTTGTGAGGGGTTTGAAGGATTTGGATTTTGGAGATTGCTGGTCCCCGGCGCCTTCTCTCCCAACCTATTGTGACTCTGCCAAGGGGCCGCGGCTGGGCGCCGTCGATACGGCGGACCGAAGCACTAGCGAAACTACAAAGGTGCGAAGTAGTTGTCGTGAACGGACTTGGCGTGGCGCCGAGTAGGCTCCGGTTGGTTGTGCTACCGAGGATACGGGAGTGTCACAGTTATGAAGGTCGTTGATGTAGAAAACCTTCTACGGTAGAAGGTTTTAGCCACTTGAAACAAGGGGCTTGATGACGAACACGTTGCGAAGTGAAGTTCAGTCGGGTGGTATTTAACTTTACTTAGATATATTTATTTAACATAGTACATTGACAGCGTTGGGCGCGACCAGACGTCGCCGCTCGGCACTTTCCGTCCTGTAAAACCAAACAGGATCCCAGATTCCCACGCTATTTTCTTTCTGGTAGACGGTCAGCCATAAAAGCATACGAGCAGAAGAACAACACGCTTTCTTAAACGGACAACCAAAATAAAACACAAAAGACCCCACGCTCTCCTCGACGGACATCACAAGAAAGTGCCGTGAAGATGGGCGCTCCTACGAACCCCGCCCGCCTACAAATGAACGCAAAGCCGATATGTTTGGTACGGTTACGACGCGAGACCACACCCGGCAGTCTCCCATGGGGACCAGTGCATCCCGCGCATGGCCTCCGAGATCCCGAAGCTCGGAGGCCATGTCGCTCGAAGCGCCCCTGAGAGCGACATTGTCCCGTGACACGTGACACACCCTCCCCTCCGGTCCTCCCCCGCCGCCTGGGGCGATCCTTCAGACGATACAGCTGCGCTTCGACACAAACCGACCAAAAAAATAATAATATGTCTTTACCTAACTGTCACTTTGTGTCCTTTGCAATTGGCCATTGGACGGGGGTCACCGACTGTGGTTCTGTTGGGTGTTTTAAAATGATTTGTTGGCCATCCCTAGAGAGGGAGGAGGCGTGAAGTTTTCCTTCCGTTTTCTCTTTACGTTTCTCTCTCTTGCCGTGCATTTTCTTACTCTTTCTCTTTTCTGTCTCGTTCTTTATCTTTCTATTTATTTTTTCCTTTCCGGCAGGCCGTCTTTTCGTTCACTTCACAGAAGCGATAGAATTCGGTGCGCCACCCCTTCACATCAGCAGTGTTATCCGGGCTTCGAGCTACACAACGAACTGCCGATTTTCATCTTTTTTAGAGCATCTACTCTACTGGTACTGCTCATTGTGCACCCATTCCACAGTGCAAGTCTAACAACTAATTGCTAAGACTGATCGGTGTGCGAATTCAAGAGTCCCTGATGACCTATATCTATAGGGTTCCGCGTTTCCGGTTTTTATTTTTTTCACAATTCGGCGCACTTTTTTCGGTGTTTATTTTAAAATTTAATTTTCGTTTTTTTCGGTGCATATTTATTCCCAAAAATGTTTACCGGGTTTTTCAGTGACTATGAAAGAAACACCATCGGACACAGGGTCAGATGATCCTTGTAGCTGTGATATTTGTGATCACTCAAAGAATAACAACACATATAGATACGTGGTCTTCGCTACAACTTCCGTCAGGACACACATCAAACTCAAGGATTTCGCGGGCATAATCTTCAGCGCGCTTCATTACAAAAGCCAGCGGTATGTCAAAAGAAAAAAAAAATCCATTGTATTGATGTTTTCAATCCCAGGGGAGTTTGAGAGAGGGTGTTAAGAAAGGTATTTACGACTTTCCTCTATGCCTTCTGAAGAGCATTAGGACTGGGAACTTGACAAACTAAATTACGCCCGATTACAGAGAGGACACAGATTCCCGCAAAGGCCAATCCAAGACCTCTTTTGTTGCATGTTGAACCTTGGAAGAGGGCAATCACGAAGACGTCACACAATGTCGAACCTTGCAAAACCCTCTCTCTCTCTCTTCCCCCACTCTTCCACCCACCTCGACGTGGCCCTAAAAAACTGACCTTTTTTCGGTTAAAACCGAATTTCAGAAAACGGATCAGACATACTTTTATCGGTTTTTATCGGTTTAAACCGAAAACGCCGAACCTACAAACTGACCTTTTTCGGTTAAAACCGAATTTCCAAAAATGAATTCGGCGTACTGGTATCGGTTTTTATCGGTTTAAACCGAAAACTCCGAACCCTACCTATTTCGCCAAGGCCGCCTCATTGAAGCGCCAGCCAAATGCAGTGCTTACCTACAACTTCCCTTTAAACAAATCGCGATTTGGTGTCAACGGATGCATCACCATCGGAATGTATGGCTTCCAGCATTGAGAAGTCGATCATTCAACAGACGCCCTCATCCTCACCCTAGCTCTGACCGATCCGTCTCTGCCCAGCATTTTCCAGTTTCTGCAGCGACTCACCCAAATGACGTTGGAAAGTCAGTAAGTGTGACTAGACTTTTTTTTCTCGAATCTTTGTTATTCTGTTTTTTATATACATAACGTCCAAAATTGTATGCTGCATCTAATTAATGAAATGACCTGAAAGTTAAAATCAGTAACGTTAAGTTTGGGATTGATTTATTTTAACTTTTAGCGAATTTTAGAAATGATCCCTCTTTTTGGATGTCTTTCTTGCTTGGTTTTTCTTTCTTGCTCAGAGTTTCTATGTTTCAAGTTTTTTAAGAGAACGTGAGCGCACGAGTTAAAGAAAAGTCGCCATATATGTTCAATCGCAACGAACATCCTTTTTTTTTTTTTGATTTTGTGGACTTTATTATTCTTTTGGCGAGTTGACTAACAGGAGCAAAGCCGTAATCGTTTTATGACTCTTCCTTGAAACTATTTAAGCGAATATGATTTGCATATTTTACTTAACTGGATTGCCGGAACCTACTATTTCTTAGATTTACGTTTATTTACTCAGACTAGTGCTGAGAGCCACTCTATTATGTTTGTTAAAATTGGCACACTAAATAAAACGACGAGCCGCAACAATCACGTTACACAAAAAGAAAATGAAAATTAATGGTATTTTTTTAATCGACGTTCAATTATATTTCGTGTCAAGTAATCAAATAATCTAACGAGAACATTTCGAGTGGAAGTGGTTGTAGTCATGAATGCTGTTTTCATAATTTTCGCAACTCGCACATAATAATGGATTTAGGACAGGATGCCACGTTTTTTCCTCCCGTTGTCCCGTGACTGGTCCCTATGCGTTACCGCTGTTGTTCGGATGGCTTGCACACAGGTCGGGTCTTATTTGCATGACAGGTAACCTCGTTCCACTGGTGTAATGTTGAGCAACAAAATTTTGCAGATGAGACATCTTCAGTCGCGGTAACGCTCACTTGTGAACGAAGTGTGAAGAGAGAAAAAAAGCACTTGAAATATGTGCATTTGTACTGAATGTTCATAGGCATGAAGCGAAAAAATGGGGACTCTAACCAACAATTTAATTTTTGGTTATAGTCCCTATTTTTCGCTTGATGTCTATTCCTAACCAGGCAGAGGGCTGCCGGACGTTTACCTTCAAATGTTCATAGAAAATTAAGACTTCATTTTTTGTTTTCATATTTGAAAATTAGATAGAGCAATAATATGTTGTATAGAGCTGGGTGGGTCCAAATATCAGAAAAGTCATTTTCTCAAAAATTACTTCTCCCCAACCGCGATTGATTATACGCGGGTGCGATGTAGGAAAAATTCAAAAAGGTTACTGCTCTCTATGAATGTAAAACAACAGTTTTGGATAAATAAATATACATACCAAAGAATGCAATCGTGTCGATGGGATTAAAATTAATTCGCGCAGGGGAAATAAAATCTCGCAATGACGTGTACAAACGAGAGAAAAAAAACGGACATAAAAAATTGTTAAATTACCCCCCCCCCCCTCCCCCGGCCAGCCCTCTCTCCGATCGGTTGTCAAAATTTCACAAACCCCCCCCCCCCCCCCCCCTCCCAGGCAAAAAATCTACACACCCCAAATCTACACACCCTCTGGGGTGTGTACACCCCCTCTCCCTTGTTTTTCTTAAAGGGCAACTCCGCTTGATTTTTGATATTCAGAAAACTATGTAGCCCTCTTCAGTATCAGTATCATATAGGAAGACCCCATGCCAAATATTACGATCTAATTCCGTTTATATATTTAATAAACTGGCCAGCAAACCTTCAAGCGAGCCAAGTCGCCGAAATCTGCCAACTCTAGCGTGCGGCGCGAGGCGCAATCATCAGCGCAGTCAATGCCACGGAGTTCTCGCTCCCTCCCGAACGTCACAAGACCACGTGGTTCGACGTGACGTGCCATGACTCTGACCGTAGAGTTATTATAATGTACGCTAGAGGTTCAACTGGCGCTAGTGTGCTGCTGCAAATTGAAGCAGACAGCAACCAGTCAGAAATTGACTTCCGGTAAAGCATTTCTATGGGAAAAAGCGACCGCATTTTCTCTCTGCGCTCGATTATAAGAGCAAATATCACGAATAATTTTTATGTACAAGGCACATTGGAACATTTCTCAGTCACGCAGACGAAATAACTGGTCAGTTCCAGCATTTTTATTTGAAATTCGTGGCATTAAAACGGTGTTAAAACCGCTTCGTGCGTGTATTTATGTGCACTGTCGGACACTGTTAGCGCGAACACGGCGTCGGCGCTTTCCAGCATGGGGGATATACGTGCCAAAACAAACGAATTACACGTGAAAAACCAAGAGAGACGGCAAGAACTACGCAATAACACTGGATAAGTAACTCCTTGTGCACGCAGACGATCAAAATAAATTGAAAGCCACGTAATTGTCATCGTCAATCGGGAAAAGAGAGAAACGACGCCCATGAGTGGATCAAACACTGAAATTATATATTTACAAGAAGGAAGATAGGAACGTGTCAGAAGCAAAACAATAGGCAAAGAATTATCAATAAGAAAAGCAAAACACTGAAGGCAGATAAAGTCACGTCAATACACTCATAGCCCGTTCCCGCTACAGTCCTTGCCTCAAGTTCAAGTCTTTCCCCGGTGCCTTGCGGAGCGTCGCCGCTTGATGTGATGATCCGGAAGCCGGTGTCTCGTACTCCCCCTGGAGTTGCTCGTAGCAGGCGTCGCCGTCCGTAGCGGCCCGACCCTGGCTTTCACCGCCGCTTCTCAGCTCGCGCTCCCCGTTCTCTTCTCGTGCTCGCCGTTCTCTGCTCGCGCTCGCCGTTCTCTGGAACGCGCTCGTTCCCTTCCGATTCTTTTCTTCTTCCACCCGTAATAATCGTCACAGGCCCGTGACAGTAATATACTAGTAGTCAGATATGCAATAAATAAGTACTGCTTTATCCTTTCTGCTCGTGAATATGTGCGAAGATGATTGTTCTGGGTTCAAATCATCAGCCGAACGCTCCAAATCTTTGCAAATAGGGAGAAGCAGAGAACAGGTGCCTGATTAAAACTGCCCGACATAGGAAATAATGAAAAGACACACCTTTCGTAGCCCACATACTTTATTTTTTTAAGAGATCGTCAAGATGCACGACGGAGTCATTTTCATATGGTGAGTGACAGAACGGGCATATTAGCAATATATAAGTGCCACCGGAATGCTAGCGAACCTTGAACGCACTCTACATTCCTTTCGATTGTTATTTTGCTTAGAATCGTCGCTCATTTTTACATACCTGCCATGGAACAGAGGTTTGGGCCTGAAATATAGCGAAGTTTAACATCGTTCAATAGTAAAGAAAAATGCTGTAACTAAAGCAATTACAGATTCACCATATCAATAACGGTACATACTATCCGGTACAACTGAAATAAGAAAAGTTATTCGTGTTATTTTCCGGCGAAGAGACAAATTTCACGCGCGTTTTCCCATAGGAATGCACAGGAGCACCGCAAAAGTAGACTGGTTGCTGTCTGCTTCAATTTGCCTCCCGGAAGTCGCATAGACACTAGCGCCAGTTGAACCTCTAGCGTACATTATAATAACTCTATGACTCTGACGACCCGAGACCAATGTTGCCTGACTCAACCGAAGTTTCGGTTTCGGTATCTGCTGATGTTTAATAGCATCCTCGATCATCCGCACCGGTGCGCACCGGGGCACTGAGGTGCACCCCTTCATCTTCGATCAAGTGCACCGGTGCGCACCGTACGTCCTCGATCAACGAAGCGCACCCTCCCGGTGCGGCTTTTCGTTGCCCCCACGCGCACCAAGAAAATCGGCGGTGCGCCGGGGGGCAGTCCCATCAGGCATTGCGGCCAGGAGCGGGAATCGAGAAGATGGCGGGAGTAGCAGACGCGCAGACTATCGAGATGGCGATCTTGCAAAAACGAACACGCCTCGCAGCTGCCCTAGATGATTTCCTCGGGTCTTCTGACGGCGAGACGACGAGCTTCTCACCATCGCCGCGATTACTGGCGATTGCTGCGGTGGCAAGGAGCGCCCGAAAAGCACGAACTTCGTGGAAAGCGGCGCGAGGCGTTTCGATGACAGCGAGGTACGGCTATTATCTGGTGTTTCGTTTTCTTGAACTAATAATGATGGCCAACATATACATGTGGAATCGTCACCCCCTTCGTGACCCCATCGACAGTCACGTCCACGATGTTTATTTCTGTGGGACCGTCAAATCCGCGAGTAAAAAAATTGAAGAAATTGACAGCAGACGAGCACCGTGCGCTGACCTACGCAAAATAAACGAACAAAACGCGAAGTGACGCAAGGTGGAGCTCGCCGCGGTGCACCGGCGCGGCGCAGTTTGTCTGGTTTGTCCTCGATGTTGCACCGACATCGCGCTGCACGACCGAGGAGCGCTGTGCACTGTGCTGGTTTCAGGGCGATTCCGGTGCGAGTTGATCGAAGATGCTATAAAATAGGATTACACAAATAATATTCCACATTTCGCGAATCCGAAGACGTAGAGTTGTTTAGTAGTACTTTGTGAATGTGAGTCATATGGAAGCCTAAATTTTTCGGAATTGAGCGGAGTTGCCCTTTAAGGCACCCTCTTAATTCGCAATCACTCCTCTATTCTCCAATGCACCCCCCCCCCCCCCCCATAAAAATTTAGACCCCCCAATAATTTCAATTCTTGGGGAAACCCCTGATCTCTACTTTCCCAAAGCGAGCGCTCGTTCTCCAGAAGAATGTTTTAAAGCTGCGACCTTGTACTCTCGTACCTGAACTGTAGTCTCAGCTTTAGGTGAGCGGGGTGTAGCAAAGTATTTGATAATATATGGGAGACTCAAATAATTGTGTCCTTTCAGCTTTCAGTACAAAGGTACAGCTCGAGCGCGCTCCAGCGGTCAGAGTGCACTCGAGCTAAACTAAACGACATCGTCTCACTTCCGGTGCACGGTGGCGGAGCGCGCTCCGCGAGCTCCGTCGTCGGAGAAGGTGAGCGAGAGCTCGAACAGGTCGGTTTCCGGTGAGACGACGGCGTTTCCGCTCTAGCGGCCAGTCTCGCGGTTACTCGCGGTGGTTAGGGGTGTCGCGAACTTTTGTCGAACCGGATTTTTAGGTCGAACTTTCGGGGTTCGACTGGGTCGAACCGGGTCGACGAACCTTCGAAACTTTTCACCAAATTCGACCGGTTCGACCATAGAGATCAGTGGGTTCACTGATCTCTATGACAATTGCTGGATCGCGCTTCCCCGCTTGTTCGCTGCAGCGCAAGTGAAGCCACCGCACCTCACTCGCTTGGGATACGATTTGCCGTTTTTGCTAGCCTTTGCTGCGGTTTTCCAGCGTGCTGTAGACATGTTTTCTACTCGTTCGTCGTCATTCGCCGAAGAAGTTTTTTGAAGACTCTGTGTATTGTTGAGACTTGCCGTTGTGAACACGTGGAAAATTTTACGAAAGTGCAGTGTCGCAGGAAAAAGGCACAACGCGTCGAAAGGAAGTGCTGGCGGCGTGTTCAAAGCTTCCTTGGCACGCCGAAGTGCCGTGTATCTGTGCCTTCGCACGCTTGGATACCGACCAAGAACCGACGCCGTATGTATGTGTTTAGCGAGTGCAATGTGCGTGAAGCTGTTCGTGCCTCTGGATCAGCGTCTTTTCCCCTCGCGGTTTAGGAACGAGCTTAATCCAGCGTCCACTAGCGACGGAAGATGGGGGGAAGGTACGTCTTTTTTTCGTCCTTAGACGATTTACACAATACCGTGCACAACAGCTCCTCATCACTGATCAGTGCTGGCTTATTATCAACCTACTTAATTGCACTTGACGTTTGAGCGCGGCTCGCCTAAATGTAATTGGTCAACAGATTGCACACGACCATATCGGCCGCGCTTCAAAGATTTTCATTCTCGCCGTCTTGTACTTTTGCTTTCGAAAACCCCCCTGGCTCCACAACGTTGCCCTATTCGTGCTCCCACGGAATCTATTAGAGTAGATTTGGGACATAGCCATGGTTAATATAGTACATAAGAACACGTACAGATCTCCCCCTTTTATTGATAGCAACTCACCGGAACAGCTGGACGATCCAGAACTCCGTGGCCGATATATATAAATGATCTAAAGACATCTACGTGCGACACACGTTCAGAACTTTGGCGCGGTGTCAATTCTTGACCGGTATCCAAGCGTGCGAAGGCACAAAGATGCATCACTCGGCGTGCCAAGGAAGCTTTGATCACGCCGCGACACCGGCGACACGTTTTCGACGAGTTGTACCTTTTGATACGGCGTCACGCACATTGCACTCGCTAAACACATTCACACGGCGTCGGTTCTTGGTCGGTATCCAAGCGCGCGAAGGCACAGAGACACGGCACTTCGGCGTGCCAAGGAAGCTTTGAACACGCCGGCAGCCCTTCCTTTCGACGCGTTGTGCCTTTTTCCTGCGACAATGCACTTTCGTAAAATTTTCCACGTGTTCACAACGGCAGGTCTCAACAATACACAGAGTCTCAAAAAACTTCCTCGGCGAATGACGACGAACGAGTAGAAAACGTGTCTGCAGCACGCTGGAAAACCGCAGCAAAAGGCTAGCAAAACGGGAAATCGTATCCCAGCGGGGTTGCGTCCGGTGGCTTCACTTGCGGGAGCGGCAAGCGCGATCCAGCAATTGTCATTGAGATCAGTGAGTGGGTTCGACTCAGGGGGGTAAAGGTGGGTGAGGAGGAGTGGCAGATCCCGTGCGCCGACACCCGGGGTCCCGAGTGAACGATCGCAAAAGAGAGCGACAGAACACCAGAGAAAGAGAGCAACGTTGCCATGGTAAACGCGAAGAGTGAAAACTCTCAGCAATGTAAACAGTGATAATTTAACATTGTAAACTAAATTCTGAGCTATTCTAACGCTTATAAAAAGCAATAAAGTCATTACGCTGCATTAACTTCCCTTCTGTCGAAATCTCGGAAATCTGGTAATTGCGCAGTTTCGTATTCCTCAACCGCGCCCACCCGCGCCCCACTTGCGAAGCCGGGTATATGGTTTAGTTTAGCGTTAACGCGAGGCCGTACATCTGCGCGCTATGCAAAAAGAAAGCTTCGAAAGGAACGTGAATATCTTTCCACCGGTAAGTTCATGGATTGTTCAAGTTCACGAAACTGTTCTGAGGCCAGATTCATAAAAAACCTCTTACCTACGACAACTTAGCTACGAAGTTCGTAAAGTTACGATCATCGTAAGATGAGGCGAGAACGGTATTCACAAACGTGTTCTTAAGTGAGAGGAGGAAAGTTACGACCTCTTACGGAGAAACGATGACTTCCGGTGCTGTTGCTATGGCAACGGCGTCTTCGGCAAAACGAACAACCAATTAGAGAGCTAGGCATAGTTCGGAGCACGTGGATTTTTAATAACAAACACGGGTCCATATCACAAGAGCGAATGACATTTTAGCGAATGGCGACATTTGAGCGAATGGTCGTTTTAGCGAATAACGGGGGCGCGCGTTAACCCATCCGTCGCGCTGCGCTTTACGCCGCTTCGCGGCGACAGTCTGCGGCAACTCATTACAAAAATATGAACTCACTTGGCCCACCCGAAAACGCCGCTTCGCGGCGTCCGACTATTCGCTAAAGTGTCGTTCGATGAAACGTGGGCGTTCGCTAAAACGTCATTCGATCAAGTGAGTGCCTCCCATCGACGCTAACACGATTTAAACGCTTCGTTGACTGCTACAAACTCGATCGCTACGAAGTCAACACAACTGTCATCGTTGGGAAAAGCCCCGTGCCAGTCGTTTGCAAAGCGACGTAGAAGGAAACAAACCGCCGCGGCATTTCTCGTGGCCTCGGAAATGCAGGAGTGAGCCGACGTTAAAAAAGATACGTTTGAACTACTAGAGTGTCAGCAAGAGCCACGCAAATACCTGCTCACACTCGGAGCGGACGCGTGCGTTTGATCGAAGTGCTGGATTCAGACTGCGTCTCGGTAAGCGCTTCAGGACCGATCTTCTACGATTGCAACTCGATACTGACGTGACACTCGGCAAAGAAAGGTTGGACCGGCATCGCGTAGCTCCCACAAACTGATACAGCTCGACAGTTAAAAATGGCATACTAATAACAAAGTGTACATACCGTGTTGCGAAGGTAATCCATACGGCGTTTATTTGAGCTCTATATCACACAAAACAAGGAGATAGAATCGAGGAGTCCCTTTTCGACGACAGCGTTCGTCACCGCTGCCTCGGAAAACAAGGTGATCGAGATGATAAGGGGAATCGGTTGACCTCTGAAATTTAGTTCAGCTATCAAACTATTCATACGGGGAGGGTCCCCAAGGGTCGCGCGGGCATATTGCTGTTCCATTCAGCAAGCCAGCCGATCGTGGGCAGACGGTCTTGGCCAAGGACCGTCTGAGCAATGCTGCGCCGGAACGGGTCGGAGTGCCTGCTAGGCCTATATATTCTGCCGAGCTCGCTTGGTCGGTGGGATCGTCGCCTTTGTTGCCTTTTCCGGGTGTCTGTGGATCCAGCGTTCATGTTCGTCGTGGTCGGTTTCAAGTACTTCTTCATTTTTTTCTTGCTGCTTGAAGTCGGGACGCGCAAGAAGAGCAGGTAGAAAAATAAATGTCCGTTGGTTCGTCGCGACCGAGCAACTGAGCAACGTTGTCGGCCATGTTAGTTTGATCGTAGAAAGTGCGTAAGACAGCTTCGGAGCTGTCGTAGGATTTTGTCGTAACCTGCGCAAAAGTTGCGACGATTTCGTTTCGAGAATACGGATTTTCTCTCAAATTTGTCGTACGCATTTTTTTCGTCGTAAGTTCGCTTTGAGAATCCGGCCTCTGATGATGTAACCGTGTTTGGGACCCCGAGGGTCTGCCTGCATGATCCGCCGCTTGCGGCAGCCAGAATGTATGGGAAAATGGCGGACCTTTTCCTCTAGAGTTAGTATATGATCCAAGGAGGTTAGAAGTACTAGGAGGGGGCACATTGCAATATTGGTGAAGCCTAGTCATAAAAAGTTTAAACGATTTTGTGCCCAGCGTGACCGCAGATCTCTCTGGCGATTGGTGCGCGTGACATGTCACGTGCGAGATGGATGGTTGATTGTAGAAGGACTCCTTGCAGGCTTGCGCGCGCTCCGTCCGGTAGGTTTTATCAGATCGAAGGCTAGACTGTGGTGTATTCTAGTACCCCATAGCAACACGAAGGCTAGCTACGGTCACGTGATGTGGTCACGTTGGCATGGTAAGTGAGGAGAGTAAGGAGGAAAATGAGAAAGAGGCGAGGCGTCAAGGGAGCATGGCTTGTGAAGGCTACGCGGCTGACGTCATGCCCTCCTACCCTTCTATTCTCCATGATATGATCTCTATGGTTCGACTTTGCGGACAGTGTGGCCAGACCTTGATAGATGCACGTCTAGGTTTGGAGAATTTATTTTTATGCAAATGGTTATTTTATTTTATGAACAGTTGGAATTAAAAGAAACCACTTCTATTCACTAAAGACGTTAATAACTTAATTTTTTTTTGTACTGTATTAACTGAAATAACCAACCAGCGGTGCCGTTAATTCATCCATTAGCCATTACCATCCAATCCGAAGCCAACTGGCCAGCCTGTCGCGCATGCGCACACGAGTCGAACCTCAATACAAGGTTCGTCGAAATTTCCACGAAAAGTTCGAAAAGTCGAACCAGGTCGAACTCGAACCTCGGCCAGTTCGCGACACCCCTAGCGGTGGTTTCACGCGGTGGCCTCGCACGAGACGGAAGAAACATCAAAACCCCAAGCTTAGCTACGCTCCGAACCCGCGCGCTCGAGCGCAGATGTCCGGAGTCTGGAGCTCACAGGGACCATGAAATGACCTTTTTACTTTTTCCAGATAACTTTTACATTAAACCGTCAATGTTCACTGAATGCCGAACAGGCATCCGTTTTCGTCTCGGTTTATTAACTTCTACACAAAAAATTATTGAAATATCGACTTTTTCATTCTCTCCAAATGACCGCAAAAGAAGCCGTGACGTAGACCGTTTCCGGAACCGGAAGTTCTCTCGGCAGTAGGAGAATGGGAGTGTTAGCGGCAACGAGTTGGGGTGCGCCGGTAGGTTTTACTGCGCTGATGTCACCGACGTATTTCCTGAATCGGCGTCTCTCATCGCCGCATCGCAGCTGAGCGAAATTCAATGAGATATGTTGCGCTACAGCGACAGCATGGGACTAGTCCCATACGCCGGTATGCCTGTTGGGAACTGCAGCGAGTCTTCCGGTGAAGACTCCATAAGTCAACCACCCCGTCATTGTTGGCAGAAGGGCCGGCCCGTGTCAGTCGTTTGTAAAGCGACGTAGATGGCGTTTTTCGCGGCCTCGGAGATGCAGGAGCGAGCCGACGTTAAAAAAGATACGTTTGAACTACGAGTGTCAGCAAGAGCCACGTAAATACCTGTTTACACTCGGAGCGGACGCGCGCGCTTGATGGAAGTCTTGTATTCGCGCTGTTTGTAAGCGCTTCGGGACCGTTCTTTTACGATTGCAACTCGATACTGACGCGACACTCGGCAAAGAAAGGTTGGACCGGGGTTGTACGTATACCTCCCACGAACTGTTATAGCTCGACAGTGACGTGCAGTCTGTCAGAATAAAAATGGCATACCAATAACAAAGTGCACATACCGTGTTACGAAGGTAATCCATATGGCGTTTATTTCAGCTCTATATCACACAAAACAAGAAGATAGAATCGACGAGAGTCCCTTTTCGACGAGTGTTCGTCAACACTGCCTCGGAAAACAAGGGGAAGAGATTGACCGCACCTCTTAATCTACCGGGTGAAACAAGGAGACGGTAGGCTCTTTAAATCGACCGGAAAATTCGGTTTCTTAACCTATCGCGCTACGACTTTGTGCAGCGTTGCCCACAGATGGTGCATTTTTTTTTGTAAAATTTGCAAAGAGCGAACTTACCTGAGGAAAAAGTAAAGAAAGAAAAAGGCTTAGCTTCTATGGAAGCGCAGCGACGCCTCCGGTCTGCAAACAAAACTTCGCCGCTTTGCACGGGAGACAAGAGATGGCGCAAGCGGTCGCGACGCCAACTGCCGCCAACGAACGAGCAGACGACGCCGAGAGTCGGCCCTTTTGCAGACAAGGAACTGCAGTTCCTTGCTGTTACTGCGCCTGTCTTTTTTGTTTCTGCGACTGTCGCCGCCTACGGAACGCGCTCCGCTTTTGAGTCGAAAAGATCGTCTGCTAAGAAGGCCGGCTCTCGGCGCCGTATGCTTGTTCGTTGCGGCGTTCGTTGCGCCATCTCTTGTGTCCAGTGCGAAACGGCACCGTGTTGTTTGAAGGCCGGTGGCGTCGCTGCGTTTCCATAGGAGCTAAGCCTTTTTCTTTCTTTACTTTTTCCTCAGGTAAGTTCGCTCTTTGCAAATTTTACGAAAAAAATGCACCATCTGTGGGCAACGCTGCACAAAGTCGTAGCGAGATAGGTAAAGAAACCGAATTTTCCGGTCGATTTAAAGAGCCTACCGTCTCCTTGTTTCACCCGGTAGAATTGAGGTCAGTGATCAAACTATAATACGGGAAGGGTCCACAAGGGTCGCGCGGGCATATTCCACTTAGCACGCCAGCCGATCGTAGGCAGACGGTCTTACGACGAAGCAACGCAGCGCCGAGTCGGAATGCCTGCTAGGCCTATACGCTTCGTCGGAGTCGGTGGATCCAGCGTTCTTGTTCGTCGTGGTCTGTTTTAAGTACTGTTTTCTTGCTGCTTGAAGTCGGCACGCGCGGGAAGAACACGTAGAAAAATAAACGTTCAGTCAGTCAGAGTTTTGAGAGGAAGGAAAACAAAGAAAATAAATGTTCGTCGGTCGCCATCAATGGTCGCCGTCACCCAACGTTACTAAAACACTCAGTTGGGAAACTCGCCGTCGAAACCTGGGCCGCTGGCGTCCACAGAGACCGAGCTAAATGCGACAACAGCGCCACTCTTTATCATTTGTCTGTACTGTGGTCACCTTGAGCTTTTTGAAAGCCTATTTTTGCGTAAAAACAAACGAAAAAGACTCTTTTTGTATGAAATTTATTGGAGTTTAGTACCAAAAAGGGGCGCGTTATGTTTTTAAAATCTTTAGTTTGCAGGGTTTTGCGGCACAATTAATATTGTTTCTATACAACCATGCCTCGGCGGAGCTTTCAGGTTGCGCGTCCCGACCTAGGTGCATTTTAACTTCAACAGCTGAACGCGGCGCGTCCGCCGAGGAGACGGGGGTGGCACTCCTGTGACCTCTTCCGCTGTATCTGTTCTTAAAGCCAAAATAGAAGTCACGTGCAGTTCCTCGAGTGGCCGCTGCGGGAGAAATGGTGGCATTGTGTTCGTCATTAGCTCGGTGCTCGGAGACAGTTTGGAGCCACTTTTTGAAAGCTGTCTCTATGGGAGTTTCCCAACTGAGTGTTTTAGTAACGTTGCCGTCACCCAAGTAACTGTCGGCCCTGCATTACTGCGCACGCGCAGTAGTTGCTTCGTTTACCACACGATAGATGGCGCTTGGCTCTCAGCATTATCAAATTTGGCAATTTTCGCCACACATCTCTAATTATGCTACAAAATGTGGATCTGAATATTATTTAACAAAACTTTTAGGAAACATTCGCCGGCTATTTATTGTTTACGATCGCGGTGCTGGTGAGGTAGGCTCTTACCAACGTTACTAAAACACTCAGTTGGGAAACTCGCCGTCGAAACCTGGGCCGCTGGCGTCCACCGAGACCGAGCTAAATGCGACAACAGCGCCACTCTTTATCGTTTGTCTGTACTGTGGTCCCCTTGAGCTTTTTGAAAGCCTGTTTTTGCGTAAAAACAAACGGAAAAGACTCTTTTTGTATGGAATTTATTGGAGTTTAGTACCAAATGATGGGCGCGTGATGTTTTTATCATCTTTAGTTCGCAAGGTTTTGCGGAACAATTAATATTGTTTTCATACAACCATGCCTCAGCGGGCCTTTCAGGTAGCACGTCCTGACCTAGGTGCATTTTAACGTCAGTGGTTGAACGCGGCGCGTCCGCCGGGGAGATGGGGGTGGCACCCCTGTAACCTCTACCGCTGTGTCTGTTCTTAAGCCAAAATAGAAGTCACGTGCACTTCTTCGAGAGGCCGCTGCGGGAGAAATGGTGGCGTTGTGTTCGTCATTAGCTCGGTGCTCGGAGACAGATTGGGGCCACTTTTTCAAAGCTGTCTCTTTGGGATTTTCCCAACTGAGTGTTTTAGTAACGTTATGCTCTAGAAGGGGGTGGTGTGTAAAGCGGAGGGCGAAGCGCGGTGCCGGTTTTCGTTGATGCCGCAGGATGGCGCCGCGATCAGGGGCGCCGTCAGCGCACCGTAGACGGACCAGGGAAACACTACGAAAGAAGACGCTGCGGCTGTTGTTGCTTATTTGTTTTACAGCCTTTGGTAACTACGAGCGGCCTAGCATCTCGCAGCTCGAAAAGTAAGGTAATGTTTGTCGTTTACACCATACTGATGGTTTAGCGGTTTTCGGTGCGTTCGCGCGAGCCTGCTGATATGTGCTTGAGCCCATGCTGGTAATTACCGGATTGGGTGGAGAACGAAGAAACCGGAATAAATGGTACGTTCAATTATCAACGCCTATATACTTTGTCTCACCTTATCATGGACGATGTTTCGTATTTATTTGGGAACAGCGTACGTAGCTACGGCTGACCCGTCAGAACGTCACTCGAGTACACTTTTGCGGTCGGAAGACTGGGTGGGCGAGTATTCCCACTTTTCCGCTCAAACTAGGTATTAATCTGTTAATTAGGCAACAAACCGGAGCCTACAGCGGCGTATGTCCAACTTTCCAAGGAGGCCAAGCCTCCACACTTCAGCCAGCTCACTATTGAACTCCAACTGTGCAGTAAAAGGGGAAACTACATTTTGACTTCCCAGTCCCGTTGAAGACTAGTGCCCGTGAGAAAAGATTAATAGAAGCTGTAGAATCCAAGACAACTCGACATTATAGACTTATTTTAAGCTCTATAGTGCCAATAGTGGCACTTGCCTAACCAGTTTGGGGACCGCAAGCTCCGTTTATAGAAGGAAAATGCACAGAGAATAGTGCACCGTTATAATAGTAATAATATTATCATCATGATAGTGCGACTGTGTCTCTAGTGCCAGAAAAAAGCTTCATCAAAATTCCAACACTGACAACTTTTATTCACAAAACACGCCCAAGGTGTGCTCTTTCACAGAGCTACAGTGCAAGCACTTAGAGGACACATGGTTTTTTCCTCTTGCATTTCTTTTCATTCTCAGTTTGGTTCTTTCCTTTCAGGAAAAAATGCACTCTCGTCATTGCATAAAACTTGACAACTGTCTGTGTCAAGTCGAGCGAATGCTCGCTGCAGCCTATGCTCGGAACCCGCCCGATGCCATGTACAATCTCTTTAACCACTTTTGCATGGAGCTTCACTTTGCTGAATGCACTTGTCAGCCTGTCTTCCAGTGTCTGAATGAGTCTGTACAGGGGTTCGGACGGGTACAGGAGCCCCCCAAGATCCCACTCTATGCAGGTTTCTGCTGGCAGGTTGGAGGGCACGTCCTCCTTACTCACGAGACATAGCGACTTGCATAGCTCGCAAGAGCTTGGCAGAATTCGTTTCCTTGCTACATATCCTGCGACATAGTACACAAGGCGAGCATCGCTGTGTTGTGTGACGTATGCTAAATGGTCAACGACGACTTCGGCCGAGGCTGATGGCTCCTCCAAGTGGCAAGCTTCTTCGTCGTCATCCTGTAGAGCCTCCTCCATGGAAAGCAAGGACTCGAGCATGTCAGGTGCAACATTCCCTCCCACAGGACTCCTGGCCAAGCCATAGAACGCCAGACACCTGCAGTGCACACAAAAATTGGATAGGAACATCAATGGTTTGTTCTTTCTAACAGATTACATACATGGGAAATTTAAAAAATGGTGGTTCTGTACCTCATAATCACAATAAACTGGGCTGGCGTCGGGTGATCATTTGCTCCACACGACTGCCTCACGATGCCAAAGCACCTCTCCAGGCAGTCCTGGCTAAGGCGGCAGGTCATCAGGAAGGAAAACCCAACTTTTTCGGTCAGGTACCTGAAAATATTGCATCATTTCATTCATGCAACACCGGACATGTCAGACATTTTACAAGTGTTGGCTACTGATCAATCTTGCATTGTTCCCACTTATCACAGGTGCGGCATGTACATAATGCCACAGAATTTACCAATAAGAAACTTGGAGGAGCATTACAATTCCACTAAAGATGACTATGGGACTAAAACAGTTCTCAAAACAAGGACTACATCAAGCAGGCACGTAGCCAGGGGGGAGGGCCCCCCCCCCCCCACCCCCCCCCCCGAAATCTTCCGTTTTGCTGGGACCTCCTCTCCCCGCCTCCCCCTCATACAGCATTTTGTATGAGGGGGAGGGGGGGATTTTGTCTCCCCCCCCCGAGACAAAATCCTGGCTACGAGCCTGACATCAAGAGCGAGTTAATATATGACATAGCTTTGTAATTACTTAAGGAGGTCTTTCGTGGCGTGCAGGCTCACACGGAGACCTTCTGCCGTGCTCGTGCTGAGAAAACCCAGTCTTCCGGCGTGCACTTCCCATGCGCCAAGAAACTGCAGCACTCTGTCCAGCACCGCCGCCTTTTCGCTGCCAGGTCTGGAAGAACGGGGGAAAGTTACATTCAATTGCATACGCACAAGATAAAAATCGAACTTAAAGACAACCGCACCTGAGTGCTTGAGCTGGGAACCTTGATGTCATGACCTCAATGAGGTCGGCCATCAGAGCGATGAAAACCTTGGTCGGCCTAAGGTTAGGGTATTGGGCCTCTATCTTATCTTCATAGAAGGACATGGCTCGCACAACAAGCGGACTAAAAACCTGGAAAGCCAAGTCAACTCTCATCTTCTGAAAGCCGTCAGGAAAGATGTGAGCTCAAGTCAATTTATGAGCCACTTTGAAGGTGACACTGTTGTTGTCACACTTCCATGTCGATGAAACGTGTTCCCAGTGAGCCTGCGAAGCCAAGAATTGTGCAAGAATCCAGACAATTGCCATTATATCAAATCACATCTTGAGACACAATTAAGAGCAGCAGCAAATATTAAAAGAAAACAGTTGCATGCGTTACATACCCGTCCTTCATGCGTGTTGAACCCATGTTTCATCATTAAGTTACGGACACACTTCATGAGGTGGGGGAAATCAGACATAAAGTACAAAAATCTTTGCTCGTCATACGGGTGAAGAACTTTGCATTCCACGGACTTCAATGACCCATGAACGCCAAGGTCGTGCCACATGGCACGGTTCCAGGATGCTCCATCTGAGCAGATGTAATCCACATACAGTCCAACTTGTTCACAAAGCAGTGTTGCTTCAACCACAATCTTTGTCAGAAGCTTTGACTTAACATTGCTGGCAGAAGCAAAGACACCTACAAAGCAAGAAAAATATATGCACCCAAACTGTGAAACTCAACAAAAATTGCATTTAGTGAAAATGCTAGTGCTACTAGCATGAACTTACCAATTATTTGAGTCCATTTGCCAATAAATGGTTGAAACATCACCACAAGACCATGGTCCGCCCTAACATGCTTGTCCACTTCCTGAGAAAACTGGCCGAGGTCGACAAAGCCTTCAATACGTGTAGAGGCAGTCATGTCCAGGTGTGACGAAAGTTTAATTTCATCTATGACAAGGCCTCCATGTCGCTTCATGTCATCCATTCCTTGCAGCTTGATCTTCACTGAATTCAACAGCTGTTGGCTGAAGCCATACGATGCCTTGAATTTCTGTGAATAAGTAATATTGGATAAGGACTTTCGCCTGGTGTAAATAATTCCCATACACAAACCTTGATGTACTTGAAGAGGCAGACACGGCTTGGGAGCACCAGGATCTTATGACGCCTTAAATGCTCGTAGAGACGGGCACTTTTCATTCGTAGGATGATGCATTCCAAGAGCCACTGTTTGCTGTAGCGGTACCCACGCAGGGATCTACGCTGCGATGCTTCAAAGCAGGCCCGCACTGCGAACTGCTGTTTCTGTGGAAGCTTTTTGATCTGAAAAAAAAAAAAGAACAAGGAGATCCACAACTGCTAGTCAATTTAGGCTGACAACCTTTATGCACAAACCAATCCTGTTTGTGGAAATTGTAAGGAAAGCATGCAATAAACTTTCCGCAATCTAACCTGTGCCTCAAGAGCCCCTTCAGTGATGGAGACATTCTTTTCCTGAAGTAGTTTGAGACGGTCAAGTAACGAAAGAACTTTCTTGGTCCTCCGTCTTAGCCTTCGCACAGCCTGTCTGAGTCTTTGTTTCGAAACGCTGACTGGATGTGCGGGCTGCTTTTTCATACGCCGCAAGCGTGTCATTAGAAGGTTCCTGCTGTATTTGCACGACAAACAACGTGATCCACCTGTGCCTGGAGGAGAACATAGAACATAACAGTAGAGGTATGTGGTATTTAGATGTATTCCGCTCCAAGTAAAAACGAGTAACAAATTGATGGTTTGTGCATTCACAAACTAAGATAGCATACCTGTGGGTGCTGATCCGTCACAGTGTTTCGAGAACAACTGCTGTCGTGATGCGATGCCTTTGAACTTCTGGTCCAATAGCTGGAACTCGGTGGTTCCCCCAATGCCAACACACAGCGAAGTGTCTTCTGTGTAGTTAAGCGCTTCCTGAGCTTCTTCTTCTGATTCAACATTCTTTACCTTGTGAAGCAGCCCAGAGAAGAAAATGCTGCACCTCACAGATGGCCTTGTTGACTCGTGCTCGAAGACAACAATCTTGCTTAACTCGACAGGCGGTGTTTTCGTTTTGTCAAACACGGTAGTTTGGTATGACACCACGCTGCCACTTTCAAGTGTCTGCTTGTACCAGTGATGAGATGGGCAGCGCAAATGATGAGCAAAATCTCCCCTTGCAGGCACTGCAAGTGTTTCACGGTGAGGACATTGATGGGTCTTAGCCGGTACTTCAGAACCGTTGAGTTCTTCATGATGGTGTTCTTGAGTCCCATCCAGTTCTCCAGATCCACTAGGGGAGACTTCATTTTGTGAACTGCAGTTTGCCTTTGCTGGCACAGCGTGGAGTGATGTAGTGATCCGCCTTTTCCTTGCTTTTGGGAGAGTCTTGCTGATGTACTTCGGAAGGTTAGGGAAAACAGTCGGAAATGCATCTTCCGTCAGGGTAGGGATGTCACGTGGTATCAATACCTCTTGGCCGTTTACTTGGTGCTTAAAGGCACGCACAACGAATCTGAAAAAAAAAAAAAAAAAAAAAAAGCCACACTTCTAGTTATTGAACAATTGCAAAAGTGCTGCGAAACATTCACGGCTGAGCTCTGTCATAGAAAGGAAACTACAACGCATGCAAAATCATTCGAAAGTAGCATGCCACAACTTCCTAAGTAATATGAACGTCTTATTATTTTTTTTTTTCTGGGCATGAGCGAAATGGGCCGAAAGCGAGTGGAAAGTTTGAAAAATTATTTGGTGCGCATCCCTATGCCAATATTCGGAATGCCCCTTAATATGCAGAAAAATAAAAGCAAAAGTGAGTAAATTTTTCCTAAGCTCCATGAAGTTGAAACCGACCTGCAAAGTTACGTAAAATAACCGCGCGTGTAACTTACAGCGCAGTAGAGTACAGCCCACGAAATACTCGACATCGTGCTCGAGCTAAAAATCGAGGCTGCCTTGCTAGAAACGTTTCAGCTGAAGCTGTAGGAATGAAAGCACCACTCCCACTCGTGAGTTTTGGTAGTTCTTTCTTTCAGCCAGCAGTTTCTGGCAAACCGGCTCAAATTACCGTCTCAGTGCAAGCGGCATCATAAGCACCATTACTTGGAGAGCTCAAAATCGCGTCGGGTATGCTACCTACTGCACCACTCCGCCGTTTAATCACGGTCTTCCTCCCCAGCATCTCTGACCCTCAACTCGGGAAGAAGTAAGTACACCCACCTCTCGTCAAAATGCTTTTCGCATACAGCGGAGTTTTCTTCGAGTGGCTTGTCCGCCCTGGGGATTGCACGGGCCCACTTCTCGAACATCTCACGATTGCTCGGCGCACGAAAAAGGGATACCTTATCTGCACACCCTTTGTAGCCTCCATCGCACCCTGGCACGAAACACCATCGTTGCGTTTTCTTTTTTGTTGTGGAGGGCATCCTCTCGCAAGAAAAAGCAATTCGTAAACAACGCGTCGGAAGCCGAGCACGTACTACGCAGCCGACGGCTCTGACGGCGCCCCTAGTTTCAGCGCCAAATTTTCCCCTAGCGGAATCAACGCCCCGGGGGACCCCGCCGTCCAGCGGGGAAGCGGCGCGCTTTTCACACCACCCCTTCTAGAGCACCTTAAATGGTGAATTCCACTCGTAGATCTGGAGCGCTTTCCAAAATCCGCGAGGGAGGCAAAATTCCGCTCCGTGGGACCCGCTCCGTATCGACGAGGGGAAGATAAACTTGCATTTTTGGAGCGACCTCCCCCACACCCTTCCCCACCCCTTCTCCTTCCGCCGTTCAAAATGGCCGCTGCTCGAACTTGACCAGCCCGGCCGTCCCTATTCGCACCCCGAGTGCGGATAGTGGTGGATTCTTATCCGCACTCCGAGTGCGGATAGTGGTGGATTCTTATCCGCACTCCGAGTGCGGATAGTGGTGGATTCTTATCCGCACTCCGAGTGCGAATAATTTTGGATTCTTATCCGCACTCCGAGTGCGGATTATGTTGGCTTCTTATCCGCACTCCGAGCCTCCGAGTGCGTGAGTGCGGATTGCGTGCGGAGGCGCGGATTGTCGCGGACGCTGTACCGGGGGCACCGGGCAGCCACAGCACCGGGGCGGGGGTGGCGGGGGTACGAAGCCGTTGGCACGAAGCCGTTGGATTTTCTTTACCTGCACTCCGCGTGTGGCGCGATTATGTCGCGGGAAACTATGAACACAGTGGTTTAGAAGTTCTCAACTTTGTGTTGATTCATTGGCGTGTTGGCAGCCTCGACGAGCGTATGGAAATATTGGCGGTTCCGGTTTCAGAATTAAAATAATTTCAAGAAAATGTTTTTTGTTTTATAAAAAAAAAAAATTAACATTGGGTGGTGCGTTTCAGATTAAACGGTACTCACGCCTCGAAGATCGGATAGAGGCGATCAAGTGCGTGTGCGTGCGCGTGTGCGTGCGCGTGCGTGTGTGTGTGCGTGTTTGTGTTCCCAAACACATCAGCTTTACAACCCCCCCCCCCCCCCCCCCCAAAAAAAAAAAAAAAAAAAAAAGTTCTGGCGATATTTTTTTTTTTTGGACGGTTAAATATTTTTATTGACGAAAGAAAAAAGAAAGAAACTAGAGCAGTGTGCAATTTGTGACGTGTATTGTCTTGTGCTTAGATGATGGGGGCAGTGGCTTAGGAAAAAAGGGGGGGGGGGGGGGGGGGTAAGGAAAATCAGTCATTTCCAGTAAACAATATTATTAAAAAATGAAGTCCCCCTCCCCCCCGGCTCAATCTTCTGAACACTTTCAACACTACTAGATGAGGGAATGCCTGGTAAGTCCCCGGCCCTTTGTTACAGTAATTTTTTTAATAGAATGATTTGCGCTTTTGCAAGTAGACGACGATAGATGTGATGGCTGTTAAAAGATGTTTTTGTGTGGTTGTGTGATCGAAGATGTTAAACATATATGCCGAGGGTGCCGAACACTGAGCTTGCGGGTTTTGGGCGTGGCGGCAGCGGAAGTTTGGAACATCTCTGCGTGTGTGTGTGCGTGTGGTCTGGGGCGGGGGGGGGGGGGGGGGGGGGGGCGGGGGGGGTAATTGTGTATTGAAAATTGTTTGCTAGCCGCCCACCGTTCCCACATTACTGCCCCTATCCACCACACAATGTTAATGTGCTGACTGTGGCGAAGGCGCGTTATAATACAAATCTTAAACCAGCTTCCGTTTCTTTTTTTTTTTTTTTTGCAAATAATAATATTTTGTTTAACAAAAAAAAAAAAAAAAAAAGGATACTGAAGGAACAATAGGATTGCTTACGTCCTGTGTTCATGCTTTTTTTCAAGCCCCCGAGGCACGAGTACAGTTCAGTCTCTACCCAAATACACCATCTAGCGCTAATCAATATCGGAAAAAAAAAAAAGAGAAAAAAAAAAAAAAAAAAAAAAGCGAGGTGAGCTAGTCGGTGGTGCATAGTGAACATATAATCAAAACAGCGAAAACGAACACAAGGACAAGTAGATGAAGGGACACAAACACAGCGCTGACTCGCGTCTTCTTATGTTGATGTGCTTTAAGAAGACAAAAAAGAGTAAATCGCGAGTCAGCGCTGTGGCTGTGTCTCTTTTTCTACTTGTCCTTGTGTTCGTTCGCTCTGTTTTAATTATATGTTTACGATTATTCATTTGTTTGAAATTAAATTCATTCTGAAACACAGGTCTCCTCCCAATCAATCACCGCACAACCACTAATATTTCTATGAAATCGGTGCTGCCAACATGCCAATGTCACACCACGAACATGGTAAGTCACTATGTTCAAAGTTTCCCGCGTCCAAGTCGCGCCACGCCAGCGCCCCACGCCAAGTTTTTCGCCCCACGCACTCGGAGTGCGGATAAGAATCCAACGCAATCCGCACTCGGAGTGCGGATAAGAATCCAAAATTATCCGCACTCGGAGTGCGGATAAGAATCTACCACTATCCGCACTCGGAGTGCGAATAGGGACAGCCACCAGCCCACCAACGCCTCAGCCGGCTGATCTTTCCGACGACCAGTGACGACTGTCACTGCTTAGCTGCAGAAGTAACACGCGACACAGGCCGGCCGGAATTATACGTACCACGGCGCCCATGTCACAAATAGCGAAGACGTCCGCGTTCGGCACCGTCACATACCTTTCGGCCGCCTCGAAGCGGCGGGGCACGGACAGCGATTGCCAGCGGTGGAGTTCAGATTGCTAGAACGACTTTAATAAACACAGAGGTAACAAACCATCACTTGCGCGGTCGTTGCCTAACCACATCTTGCTTTATTTCACGGGAAAACGCCGATGGAATGCAGTGTAAAAAGGTAAACAATCACTGGCTGCAGAATGAATAGGCCTAACCTTGCGTCTGCCTCCGGCTTTTCTGTCGTTCTTTTTTTCGTTCTTCCTCGGTGATCACAGATGTCAGCGCTTACGATTTGCCACGCTCCACATTCCCGGCTTTTTATCCCTGATCTACGCGAGGTAGAAGCGTTCGAGCCGTCACAGTCCAGAGTAAACAACCGACGCACCCAAAAGATCCAGCTCCACCGACCGGCCCGCCGATCTCTCCAACCTCGCCGCGCATGCGCACCGCCGATTTAGACGGAAATCACGTGGGCCGCTCTGTCATCTGCGAGCGGAATATGCGCGCTCCAAATGGAGCGCTTTTGGAGCGCGCATATTCCGCTCGCAGATCTGGCTCAAGTTGGTCATCTTCCGCTCGTAGATCTCTGGCAGCGCCCGCTCCACGGAGCGCCCCAAACTCCGCCGAACTTGCTCTGCGGGATTTCACAGATCTCTCCGGAAATTGACAGAGCGGCCCACGTGATTTCCGTCTAAATCGGCGGTGCGCATGCGCGACGAGGTTGGAGAGATCGGCGGGCCGGTCGGTGAGAGCGGCGGGCCGGTCGGTGGAGTTGGATCTGTTCGGGTGCGTCGGTTGTTTACTCTGGACTGTGACGGCTCGAACGCTTCTACCTCGCGTAGATCAGGGATAAAAAGCCGGGAATGTGGAGCGTGGCAAATCGTAAGCGCTGACATCTGTGATCACCGAGGAAGAACGAAAAAAAGAACGACAGAAAAGCCGGGGGCAGACGCAAGGTTAGGCCTATTCATTCTGCAGCCAGTGATTGTTTACCTTTTTACACTGCATTCCATCGGCGTTTTCCCGTGAAATAAAGCAAGATGTGGTTAGGCAACGACCGCGCAAGTGATGGTTTGTTACCTCTGTGTTTATTAAAGTCGTACTAGCAATTTGAACTCCACCGCTGGCAATCGCTGTCCGTGCCCCGCCGCTTCGAGGCGGCCAAAAGGTATGTGACGGTGCCGAACGCGGACGTCTTCGCTATTTGTGACATGGGCGCCGTGGTACGTATAATTCCGCCCGGCCTGTGTCGCGTGTTACTTCTGCAGCTAAGCAGTGACAGTCGTCACTGGTCGTCGGAAAGATCAGCCGGCTGAGGCGTTGGTGGGCTGGTCAAGTTCGAGCAGCGGCCATTTTGAACGGCGGAAGGAGAAGGGGTGGGGAGGGGTGTGGGGGAGGTCGCTCCAAAAATGCAAGTTTATCTTCCCCTCGTCGATACGGAGCGGGTCCCACGGAGCGGAATTTTGCCTCCCTCGCGGATTTTGGAAAGCGCTCCAGATCTACGAGTGGAATTCACCATTAGTAACGTTGGCTCTTACCCTGGATTTGGCTGACGTGCTCCATTTCCGCGGATGCATCGTAGTGAACAGGCGAAGGAAGGAAGGCGCAAAAGAGTCCAGTTTTCTTTTAAAAGTTCTATAGCAAATAATTTTTTTTGGCTCCCTATTTTTGTGTTTCTTTTCACACCTTTTACGACGTGCGGTGGATGAAACTCGATTTTAAAATCATTTCATGGTCCCTTTACCGCGCCCAAAGTAGCCTCCACAGTGGTAGCCTCTGTACCCAAAGGTTTGAAATTTGGCGGCCTGGGAAACCAGTGTTGCAGCACAGAGCGCCAGAAACGCCAAAATTGACGAACACCGCTTCCCCTGTTCGATTTTATTTCAGTCAGTCTGTGAATCCCAAGTCAAGCCGATGTCAAGCCCCGAATCACAAGCCGGTCGTGGCCAGGATTTGTTTACAAAGATGGAGGACAGCGAAAGTGCCACCACGTCTATCGACGACCGCAGCGAAGCTTATTCAGAGCCCTCGCCCAGAGACTACTTGACCGAAGGCCTGATCGGTCTGCTGCATCCGACCATCGAACAGCTGGACGAGCGCGTCAAGTCTACGAGGTCGGTACCTGTCTGTCCGCCTCTGCGAAGTCTGCAGCCCAAGGCCTCCGCCCGATTGCAATCTACAAACAAAAAATGATTGATTATCGAAGTGACGCTGTCTCTAACGCGAGAAAAGCCAACCGGGCGATTTTATGCGCTCGAAAGTAACGTTTCTCCGTCACTTGGGGGGAAAAAAAGGATGAGCACAGGGATTGTGTTTGTGCTGGCCCTTTTGGCTGCGATAAAACGTTGAAGCTCGCCCGCCGGCAGAAACAAAAATCGTCTTTGGCGACCCGAGCAATGACGCGCGGGCGTAAATGTCAACATATGCCAGTTTCAATGAGTACACGGAAAATCAGTCTTACCTCATGAGCTCTTGAGGTGTCGCGTCTGCGATGTGTCTTATTCCTTCTTGTGTTTTACACAGGGTCAGTCAACTCGAACTTCGACAACACATCGACAGTTTAGCCGAAGGTGGGTAACATACACAAACTGTTCTTATTTTTTGACGTGTTCAAAGTTTTAAACGCATTTAAATTCGCTCAGATCAGTATGCTTTCAAAATTATCTTCGAACTTCCATACACAAATAAATAAATAAATAAAAAAACGCGCTAAACCTTTAAAGGGATACGGAATCGAAACTTGAAATATAGAGAAAACATCAAGAAATGAGTTCAATATGATCAGCTAAGCCTATAATGAATAATCGCACGGTCGTATTTTGAGCAGATGGCTATATTTTATGCTCTAAATGCCGCGATTTTGGCGAGCGCTTCAAAATCAGCCATGGAGGAGCGCGATGCATCTCGGGAGATCCGGCAGACGTCTTGACGTCATCATGCCTCGGACGACCAAGCGTACCGTAGTGACGAGTTTTGCCACTTGGAGGCGTCAACGCGTTACAATCTCGCTTTGTCGAAGTACCCAAGGGCTGTAGAGATCGCGGGGCCAGCACGCGCACCAAACCTGAGAACAACCGAAGCACGCGTTTGCACGTCGCGCGAGAGCTGAAACCAAGGTGGCTCACTTCGTTTTGGCTCTTTCCACCAAGACGCCTCGGTATTGCGTTCAGGCCTAGGCAATCTATACCAGTGAGCGGACATACCGCTGCGGCGCTGCTTTCAGAGGCATGTTGTCGTCACGACATTCCATTGAAGCTTCATAACCAACTACCAGGTGGTTTTTGATTATCGTTTAATTCACTTTAAAATATGTTTTCTTGCGTTTTCTAGCGCAATATTTATGTTTCTGTGGTTGTGCTGCTACCTGCGTCGTGTTGAAACAAAGAAATGAGCTCCAGAATTTGGTTTCCGTACCCCTTTAATCTTCGTTAGAGTTCATGTCCACGTGCCATCTCTTGTCAAAGATGTCACTTCAGTTGTTGTGCATAGCCAATAACGGAACATAATGGCACAATTGTGAGCCATCACATTACAAAGTTTCTCAATACCTGCACAGAATGTTTCAGATTTAGGTCTCGTTTTCAGGAAAATATGCAGAAGCTGCGTTTACAGGAATGCGAGTTAGTCGCATCGAATCCTGTTGTTGCATTCAATGCGGTCATGTAAACGGCATATTGCGCTAGGGAAGCGCATCGCATTCAAGTTGCTAGACAGAGGTTGATCGAGAGGGCGAATATGCATTCATTCAATCCATGTAAACAAAGGTCGCATTGCATTTTGGAATGGGGAGGATTATGGAAAGGCCCTCGCTGCGTGAGCGAGTGAACAGCTGGGAACATGGCGGCGGCCAACCTTGGTGGCGGCGGCGGATAGCAGTCCCGTCTGGTTGCCCCAAGTTTTCTCCCGAGAAGAAACGCAATCCTTTTTTGCTACCACAAGTGAGCGTAATATAGCTGAGCTGCTCAGTGAGGGTGGCCCTTGTCCAAGTCTTGCAAAATACGACTTGTGCATCCGAAGGAGTCTCTAAAGGCTTCGGCGCATGCACAAGTGACGTCGACAGCTCCAAGCACTGCATGGTAGCGCAGAACGAGCAGCTCCAACCTCGGTGCTGTTCCTGGCTGCGGCAGAGCCTTTTAGCGTCGGGGTCCAGTCGCAGTTGGCAAGGTTTGGCGAGGCGAAGTGCAGTGACGTCCTCAGAGCGGTTGGAAACAATCTCGCTCGCCAGGTCGTACGCACGCACGTCGCCTCTGATCCAGATTGGCCCAGCGGCCCGACACAAAGCCCAAAACCCTTGGGTTTTGATGCTTCTTTCGTCTTGTAACTTCTTGCACAGCATCAAAGACAGCGAGCACAGTCTTTATGCTCGCTGAAGGTGCTGAAAGGCCTTTACGTGCAATGCACCGGAAAACATGGTCACGTGGTGCGGCCGGTGCAGGAAACGCAGCTTTAACTTTGAGCTTTGACACGGCGTGGTGGCACCTCCGCGTAGGGCTTGGTGTGCATTCACATAAATATTGCCGCATCGGCTTCACTCGAAGGACGATTGGAGTCGATGCGCTGAAGTCGCATTCATGTAAACGCGGCTATAGATTTCATAGCCCTCTTATATAATATGAGCGTTTTTAATAATCGTACAATATATGCTCATTACCAACTCCTAAAGTTTCTGGTCTTCAACATTTATATCTGGCACCATGTAGCGTTCTAAGTCAGGATTTGTTTTTTTGCAACAGAAAAACTTTGTTCATCAGTGCTTGTTGTATACTAACGCGTAAATAGCTTAAAAATATTTTGTAAATAAGCCAGCAGCAGTGCTCAAGAACGAGCTAAACTAAGACGATACGAGTGTAAGCAGTATTTGTTTCGGTTGCATGAAACTTCCCAACTGTGGGGCAACAGAAGAAATGAAAAATCACCAACTCACCTACATTTTTAAGTGTTATTTTAGCATTATAATAACCACAGGTCTGCATGCCTATCCTAGTAGCATTTTTCCAGATAGTGGAACAAAAATATTATAAACACCAAATTTTTAATAAAAGTTCTTTTTTTTTTTTTTTTTTTTTCGTACTAATTTATTAATTTTGTTCAGCTTGTCAGTGTTTTTTCTGGCAAGCACAGAAAACCTGGAACCCAACCTGTAATTATTTTCATTGACGCATTGCACAATTGGTGCATTTGTTTCCAGTAGATGGAGCAAGTACGCAATGTTGAAAGGACTTTTCGTTTACGCACAGACCTCCGCAGAGTGTCCGAGGAACAGGAGGTCCCATATGACTTGGACGGTTACGTCAAGAAGTTGCTGAATGCCAAACGGAGAGTGGTGCTCGTCAATAGTATCCTCCAGAACACGCAGGTGAGCTGGCCTATACAAACACACGTCACACCCAGGGCTTTGAATAACTAGTCTTAAAGGGGCCATGAAATAATTTTTCAACTTTTTCGTTTTTATTTTTTTCTCAACTCGCAAATCGTGCAGCATACCAAACAGCTCAAGAAGAGGGAAAGGTGGAACCTCCCTCTTGCTCAAACCGTCGTTTGTGTACCCGGTCACTGCCATTCTCCCCCTAGAAGATTAGCCCATTGCTCAAAATTCGGACAAAAGTTGCTTTCCCCACCCCATTCACCCATAGGCTGACAGTGCTGTGGAAGCTACGTGCTTGTTGGGGCAGCCACACTTTTTCCACGAGGTCGCGCTCCCTCGCGCATACCCATGTACAGAGATAGGGGTCAAGTGTTGAAAGGGAGGTGGCTGATTGGTCTGGTAAGCACGTAGCTCCCACTGCGCTGTCAGCTTAGGTGTAAAGAAAATAAGTGAGGTCCAGTGTCGTGTGATGTGCGTTGGGGCCGGGTGACATGCTTTGGGTACCGCAGAGGTACACATTGAAAAGGCAGAGAGCTTTCAAAGGAACGAGGTACAAAATAGTTTGCATGTTCTCAAACTTTCTGACTGAAAATCAAGCTTTTTGACTTTCTACCTTCTCTGTTTTGGCCCACTAAGCGATATGATATTGGTGATATCCCAACCTTCATTCATTTATCCCAGCCCAAAATTCATTTAATGGCCCCTTTAATGTAGTTAAAAGGGCACCGAGGTGAATTTTGAGGTTGTCTTTTTATAGCGTGAACTCAGCCTACACACCCTGAGCGTCTTACAAAACCCAAGATTACAATCACGCACGGCCTTTTTAACCCTGAAAAATGCAACCAAACACCTTGACACGCCCCTTTTCCTGAGATATCTCAGAAAAAGGAGCATGTCATGGAGTTCAATAGCATTTATAAAAGTGAAAGAAACCATGCGATGGTAATTTTGGGTTTTATACGATGTTTAGGGTGTGTAGATCGAATTTGTGCCATAAAAACAAATCTCGAAATCCACCTTAGTGTCCCTCCAAGTGGGTGTAATTAGCGACTTAAATTTTTAAATACCACCATTACCATGAAATTTTGAGCAACTATAAATGAGTAAAATTAATTAATTAAAGGTATTTAAGTTGCTGTGACTATAGTTAGTTTTATTTTCTTGCCAACTTACAATGAAATGTTAATGATTATTAACTTCGTGAAAGTTAGCTTAACATTGCCACTATGTATATTCACCACCCCAAACTCTGCAAGCAGAGAGCCAAGTCATGGCAGAACTGTATCAATATCTTTTCCACGCTTGAAACTGAGACATTCCTCAGGAGTTGCACAGCACCTCAAGGTCGTGGCATATTCTTAAGGTAATTGGAACATAACTTGGTTGCTCTTTGCTAGTGTACCAATAACTAGATACTCTTCGATACTGTAACCAAACTTGTAACATAATTACGTCTCAGCCTGAGTAACTCTGACCTAACTACTTTTGAAAAGCAACTTCTACAGCTCTTTCACACCTGGTGCTTGTTTCTTGCAGGAGAGGCTGAACAGAATCAACCAAAGTATCAGCCGTGAAAACGCCCGTCGCACCGCGCTCCTCGAGCCACAAACTGCGACAACCCATGAAGGAGCCATCTAACAGGGGACGGAATAAACATGAGTTAACCCGGAGCGTTACACGAGGAGCAGAAATTTTCTGCTGCACAAAGCTGAAGTCTATGTGGGTCGCATCATACCAAACAAGTCGTAGCAAATTCGTCCCGACGGAGTTCATTTTGCGGTTCATACGTGTGGTTCTCCTTTAGCTTTTCGTGATCAATGTTACCTAGTGGAAGTTCAGACTTTCTTTGTTGAAGACCAATATTTTGCAAGTATTGTAAAAATCATGCTTCCTGTGTTATTTTTCTGTTTTCCCAATCGTCAATGCAGCTGGTGTTTGTGTGCAAACAAAGATGACCTGTGTAATAGTTTGCAGTGAATAAAGTGTATGGCATAGTACAACATTTTTGTTGGTTTTGGTCTGGCTTTACCTCGGGAGACACGATTGCCAGTAGTTTGGTGCAAGCCTGACGCTTCCTTTATCTGTTTTAAGGTGGTTACCTCCTTCGTATCATTAGACCAGTGGTTCTCAAATGGGGGTCTGCAAAGGCATTCTAGGGGTCCACGAAGCCCTGCCTCATCAGTCAAGACCGGCAATAAAAGTTGCCTTTTTTCAGATTGAGAAGAAATGTTCCAAATTTCGGGCAAGTTTTCTTGTGTGTATGTCAATGAGCAGTCTACTTCACACTAGCCCATAGTTATATCCAAATACTAAATCATTATGATAATTAACCTATATTTTTCCCTTCCCCTCGCCACGAACGGGGTCCTCCATCATCTGTGCCGATCCACAAGGGGTCCGCGAAACATCCATGGTTTAGAAACCGCTGCACTAGACGGTACCATATGCTCATACAAATATAGAGAAAAAAAATAAAGATAAAGAATGACAATGAAGCTCTGGCTGCAAAACAAAAATGGTAGTTATGCATATAAGGTGTGTCACATCCAAAATGCATGATGTGAAATTTGAGAGCAATGCCGATCCTCTCAAATTTCATAATTATTTCACATTCATTACCTTTGAAGAATTTGCTTTGTGTTACAGCCCAATAAGCTCACATAGCGCAATGCAGCCAACACGGATGCAAGGTGAAATGGTACCCAACGTGCAAGCAGCGCAGGAAAAGATTGTTGCGGCGCGACAGTGTCAATGAAATTTATTGGCAGCTAACGTTTTGGCAGTACACAAATCTTACAAAACTCACTGGACACAAGGGAGGAAGGAGCAGCATTTATGTACAGGTGAAAACAACCCGGTAACCCCGTGTAAAGTTTGAATATACATGAATCTGCTGAAAAGCAGACTCGTGCAGATTTAAACTTTTGTACTTCGCTTTCACATTGCTCGCCACATCAGTTATGTAGAATAAATTCCTATCTTATACCTCCTCATGAAATGTATCAAGTGCCTTGTGGTTCTTGAACGACGCAGGAATGTAAAAACAACGCTCAACTTTTTCTTCAGAGTTTGCAACAGAAATAAACAAACTATGTGCAAGTGTAGACAGTAAGAATGGTACTCCATAGGTAGCTACTTTAACTCATCCACTCCCAACAAAGCAACACTGACTTTTGCCTATAAGCTTCGAATTGAACGTGCAGACTTACAATCAAAGGTTTTTGACAACTTTAAAGCGGCACACCACGGACTGCACTGTCCACGGGAACCAGATCCTACTGAGCAACGTAAAGCTGCACTAAATACTTTTCTGGCCATCTTTCCAAGACTTAATCTACCTGCTTCAAAAAGGGGTCAACCTTCTACAATGGCTGAAATAATCCATTGCCCGCACAAGAAAAATATTGGTGTTATACGCCGACCTACAGAACTCTTTTTCTGCCATGCAGAAAATCCTTGCTCCTTGTCCTATCCATTCCCTTTCACACTCTTTTCTCCTCTCCCAAAGAGAACGCATCTCTGAGCTACTCCCCACAGAAAGAAAACTTACTTTCCTTTGTTCTCGAGTTGGAAAAGAGGAATCGAGGGGAGATTCTCTCCTCTCTGGCTGTGCATCATGTGTTAACCCCGGCATTAATATTTTTGTTCTTAACCTTATTCACTTATCCTCTGTACTTAGAGGATGACTGATGGAAGGCCATAGTTGCTGTTCGGCCGATTTGTTACCTTCCCTCCTCAGCGCAGATGGGGAAAGCGCACAAGACTGGTGATGCGTTTCATAGAAAAAATGTGACATGCACATCTGTATTATTTGATTTCTAGACTTGGTGAAACAGGTAGATCCAGCTAGAATCCTAAAAAGTAAAAGTAAATAGCCTTTTTAGCATATATGTAAGAGTAAGCATGAATGTAAAAGGAGATTCACAAGTAAAGGCAACAACTAGGCAAGCTCTAACTGATGCAGCGAAATAAATACCTCCCACCTCAATGGCATGTAACAAGAGAGAAATGGCGGCCTTTGTGAAGACAGCTTGCACAAGAACACAGCGTGCACCTTGACACTTCTTAGGAGTATCGACGCTAGCAGATAAGAAAGAAACCGACCTGCCAACAAAAAACTTCACAGTGCAAGACCAAGCACACGGGTAGCTTCACAACCTAAGCCTGGCACCGGCTAACCACGCCAACACAGTCGGCAACAGATAGAGGAGTGGAAGAGGACAATCGGTGCCGGAGCAAGCATCATAATTCGCACATCATCAACAGCCAAAGTTGTCATCTTCTAAGGGAACATACATACAAAGAAGCGAATAGAAACAGGCCTAGGCAGGATTGCATCAAGTAGCGCCCAAAACTTTAACATACGTCGACAAAACTTGCAATAGAGCTCCGCACGATTGCAAGAAGGGTGTTTGTACCCGACGCCCCGTCTCGGAACTCTAAAGCGAGATTCTGACTGTGCTTCATGGTCTATCTGCCATGTTCTAGCTAACAGAGGTGGTGAGTGTAATACTGTGAGGACAGGCAGTATGCAAAACGTAGAGTCAAAGTAATTAGAGACAAGGCAGTCACACTTCACAAGGTGGGCATTAAAACTGAAACATGTCGCAACCCAATCTCTGCTTCCACTGGTATTTTCCCTGCTGTCCTATAACTGATGAGCTTGTTCGGTTCAACAACAGGGCTTTGATCTTGAAGTGGGAGGCCAGCGCATCATAATGCACAACGGATCTATATAGGTGCTGATGGGCAGGCTACTCTACTGCCTGAAACGCCTGCAACTTTCTGGGCCGGATAGCATCTCTTTTTTCGCCGGACTTGTAAAACTATGCTCCTGACTAGAAGACAACGAATGGCATCTCGGCAACAACAATAACGAAAACAAAAGCCCTAGACGGTTGCGACCAGACGTCGTGCAGAAAACTGTAGAAGCAGGTAATGGGATAGCATCACGGTCTAAGGGGCTCGATCGTCAACTAATGCATGCGACAACCGATCAAACAAAGATATAAGAAAGACACGCTTCGTCGTGATTGTAGACAGCCTTATGTACAGTACGACCAAAAGGCGCTGCCAGACATGTTAACAATGATGACGGGTGTGGCTCAAACTATGCTGTTTAATGCTTTCCAGACTGCTGACTTCTAGTTTTGTCTATTTACAAGGCAACAACACAGAGAGCGTCCTAGCTGACCCTCAAGAAGAGGTTTGAGAAGTGCATTGCAAAACCACCCCTAGCCTATATCCAGCGACCTTAGCTCCAACAGAGCCCAGAAACTTCATTTGAATGCATTCAAAGCAAATTGAGAAGCGTAAAATGAGAGATTGCTCCAATGAAAATTAAACTTGCTCATCTTTTTTGCTTAGATCTTCAGGTGATGAATAATGACTATGGCACACTATTCCTATAGCACTGCTATAGAATAAATTATTTTAACAGCACAATCCCAGTAACAATGAGTCACCGATGTTGGAGAAATATACTTTTATGAGAAATTAGAAAAGCAGTGAACCTTCTTCTGGAGTATAACTCTGTCAACGGGCAAATAATGATGCCCTAAAATTATAATATCAAACCTCAAAATAAATTTTTAAATAAGCTGAGGTTAAAAAAAAAAGAAAAAGCAATGCAGGAACAAAACGATAGATGTCACCACAGAGTAGCTTTGCTCCAAGGAGCATGTCGAAAAGTGAGAATATGTATAAACAAGCTCGCAGCTCGTATATCACAACTGCAACTTGTAAAAATGCAAATGAAAGAAGGCCTGATGAGGAGCATGAGGTCACGGATGCATCACAAGTTTTGTACTACTATTGTTGTGTGTTTGTCTCCAAAGCTCTGCCGTGTCAAGTGCCGCCATCATGACAAAAGCCCTGCACTTCAGAACAAAACACAGTGTTGTCACCAGGAACAAAATGCAGCGTAACTGAAAATCAGGAAAAAAAAAGAGTATGAACACAGTCCAAATACAACACTTTCCAGCAACTTGGCCAACCTTTGTTACAACAAAAATAAAAACAAAACACAAATGAATGCAACAACAAAAGTTTTCTAAAACATATCTGAACGAAGTAAAAATGCACCAACAAAAGATATCAAAAGTACTATCACACAAAGCAAAACACAAATTTGGCACTGCCTAAAATTAAAAAAAGTTAATGCTTCCAAACAAACTCTCCAGGCAAAAGTTAAAAAAGAACATACGGTGTAAGTAATAACCCTTGTAAATAAAAATTGTGCTTTCCATAGTGGACCATCTAAAAGCAACAAAAAGGGAATGCTTCAAAATAAACTCTGCAAGAAAAACAAAACAAAAACATGGCGAAGTAATAGCACTGTAAATACAAATTGTGCTTCTTGTAGATTGCTTGCATTCTTACACGGATACCTGGGGTATCACAGTCCAAAAATGAGTAGCAGACAACATCCGCACCGTTGTTCGCAATGTCGCGTGCACATGTCTGCGAGCTGCGGGCTTCGGTGTTCTGCGACAACCAAAACAAAAATAGAGAAAAGTGTGTTCCACAGTGCAGTCTCCCTTCGGGATGGTCTGGCAGGCTCGTTGCATTTTTCTTGCCTCAGTGAACGCTGTGCCAAGGTCTGCCTCGTTCGAAGAAATCTGCCGAGCAGTAAGCGACACCTCGCCCAGGGGACACGCACGAGCCGCCGAGAGCAACGATAAAATAAAAAAACCGAGATTCCACAATCTACTAATAACTCGACCAGCGAGTCCGTTTCTCATGAAACATATGTCGCACAAGCAACTCAAGATCGGACTGAAGCACACAAAGGGAAGAAAAGTTTGGCATAAAACAAGGTGAGCCTGCCTTCCGTGTCTCAGGGAGGCTGTGCTTCCTCCATTACATGCACATGCAACTAAGGCCTTTCGAGGATGCCTCACGTGCCGCAGTGAACGAGAAAGGTGTGCCCATCAGGAATTTCAGGAGTTTGGCCACAATGAACAAAGGGGGTTGCGACTGAATTCAGATTAGTCGAAGGGGCCGAGAAAAGATCTCTGGACTAGCTGTCGAAATTAGACCTTGCAAATGGCGACTAGTATTTTCAGTCTTTACTGCTACATGATCACCGATAAATCTGTGCCAACTGTAATGCGGAAAATCAACTGAAAACAAAAAGCCTAGATGCTGAAACTTCATTAAAGGGGTTATGACATGCCAAAAATAAAATATGATATAACAATACTGCTAGGACCCATTGTATGTTCCTATAATCTGTTTAATTTTCGTGTCATAACCCCTTTAAGCCAATTGGTGTTCACTCCGACATATTATTCCAGGTTGATAGTCCTTGTCTAAACACTTGTAATAGTAATTCTGCCTTTCTGTGGATATATAATCACTAGTGTTCTGCGAATATTCGAATTTCCAGATAGTAGTTTCGAATAATGCGCTATTCAATATTTGCTTCGAGGCGAACTACGATATTCATACTTTTCGAAGTGCTGATTGCAGTGGGTTAGCCCCGTTTAGTACGCTTCTGACCGAGCACCTGTGCACTGCGGCGAAGCAATACCCACCGAGCTCGCGGGTATTGTTTCCCCGCGGTGCACAGGCGCTCAGTGGGAAGCACACTCAATGGGGCTAACCTGCCGCGATTATGCAAAAGTATACATTAGGCGGCGATGTCTTGACAGTCTGCATTCATCATTCGCGCTTGTTTTCTTTTGCTGTCAAATTTAAAATAAGAGAAACAATATATGCCTTTGCAAAGCCAATTTATAAATCCTCTCGATCAGGATAGCTGCGACAAATGTGTTGTTTACATTAACAGTTCATATGGTTATATTAAAATTAACTGAGCTTAGAAGTGGACAAGTGGAAGATTGGAAACAACCTTCACCAGTTTAGCTGAATTTTCGTTTAAGCATATTGTACGCTAATGAGTGACTTGGAAAAACTATTAAATATTCTTTCGATATTCTATTTAAAAATATTCGGCCAAAACCACTAGTGCAAACCGCTTATAACGATAATGCAAAAACCCGAAATTTCAATTATAACCGATTATCGTTGTACCTAGACTAGAAACTGATCATTTCCAGTCTAGATACTCTAGAAACTGATTGTTATAAGTGCTATAGTATATCGTTATATGTTGTATTGTTGTAAGTGGGTTGCACTGTTTGCTTTTAATTTGCTTCAAACTCATGATTATAAGCCACATGCCTAATAATCATGAAGACCAAAACAAGTAAATTTTTCATGCTATAGTACTGCCCTACTGTCATAAAAAAAGATGATGCTCTGGTGCGGACGAGCAACTGAACTATGTGTAATAGTGCCCCACCTTACGAGATTCAATTAGCTGACTTTATGCACCGATGCAGTGTAGACAATGTCTACTCCAGTAAATGCCAATTTCTATCACAGTGAAACACAATGCCTCTCCGGTATGGTCAAACCTTGCTAGAAATAAGGGTGAAAAACACAAGAGGCCGTAACCACAATGCAGTGTTTTGTGTGCAGACCCTTTGGCGGATGAATTTTAGGCTGCCTCCCTTCCTCAAGCACCTACAAATGAGCTAAAAACATAGCTGGCATGGTGAAAAGCTAAAAATGTTAACCTTGACACACAGTTTTGTGTGCAGCACCCTTTGTGGACGTGTTTTTGTGCTTCTCCCTCGCCCCAGCGCTTGCACGTGAGCAATAAACGTGGTTACACAAGCAAAAAAACGAGAAGACGGAACGTCACCGTCTGCGGCTCGTGCGAGTCTCCCGTCGAACCCAGGGCCTACAAGAGGCGAGCGTGTCGAGGTTCGCTTATAAGTATGACTCGGAAAACTCAAAGTCCGAATGGGACAGCCTGGATCCGCGTGCTACGGACGTTCCGGTGACGAAGCCCGAATCCGAGACGGGGTCGATGGCTATCTGCTCCCGTGGGGCCAGCATTCCATCTGCGTAGGTCGGGGGCAGCGCGATGCGCACCCGCTCCCCGCTTGACGGCAGTGCCGTTGCCATGCGCTGCCGCTCCTGCAGCTTCTGGTTCAGCAGCTGAATCTGTTCCTCTTTCTGCGCATGAACAATGAGAGGGTGTGAATTTTTGAACTGGTCATATTGCAGTTTGTAAGTTCAAGCAGCAATGAGGGAGACTTAACCCAGACAAATAATTCCTTGTCTTATAAATTGACTTAAACGGAAAAAAAAGGAGATGGATCAATCGTGCCAGTGGTACCGCATATATGGTGATATTTGCAGCATGTTGGCTGCAAGCTGAATGCAGGGTGCTTTGGAAACTTGCGAGAGAAAACGGGGACAGATAAAAAAGGGGGCACAGACAAGTGTGCTTCCATGTCTTCTTGGTGTGCATCTGTGTTAGCACTTCTAAGTTTCCTTAGCAGCATGTAGTCACTTGTGATAAGTCTGACTTAAATATCTCTCTTATACACATGTACATTCACTCTCCCATCCAATCAGTCTCATGCATACAGACTTAAACTCACTCACCCTCATGCACATAAACACTCATATGTGAAAACTCACTGACTTCTCTCACACACAAACTTGCACACCGCCACAGAAAGAGTGCAAGTTTCTGTCATGCCAGTTGCTGCTAGTGCTCCGAGTTCTGAAGGTATATTTGTCTAAAAATAATAAAAGATTTGGGCAAGATGCTGAAATCTATGAAAACTAAAAACGCTACTTTTTTTTATGAAAACACATGGTGAATTGTTTTCAGTGCCTCTTTAAGGACTGACACGAAAAGTATATTCAGGTTTGGTTGAAAACTTTTCTTACATACCATCACCATAGTGGCACAATGAAGTTTGCCACCAATGTACCGTATTTACTCGCATAACGAACACACTCACATAATGAACACACCCCCCACAACGGGCATCAATATTTGAACTTTTTTATTCTCGCATAATAAACACACTTTTAATTTTCGGCTCCGCGAATCTGGAACTGTGTCCAACTTAGCTAGCCGGCTAGCCACCAAGCCCACCAATTTTCTTTTGCTGCCAAGCGGCCAGGCCAAATCAAGCCAAGCCAAGCCGTTCTCGTAATGGCTGCAATTGCGTGGTTGCGGAAGTGATCAACCAAGAAACCAAGCGGTGCGCATGCCTAGCGAAGCTGGTGTCGAGGAAATGCCCAGCCCCGGTCGCACTTCGTCCATCGGATGCATTGATGTCAACAAACACGCCGTCGTCTGTGATCCGCTCTTGAACAGTGATATTGTGAAAGTGGTTAGGCCTAAGAATTGTCGCGTCGCTCTTCGTGCTGAGTGAGCTTCGTAGGGCACTTTTTCTTCGACAAAAAGCATGCCAAAAGAGCCCTAAAAAAGGTTCGCAATTTACAGGGCATGGTTACTGTGGCACGCCCAAGACCAGCCAAGGGCGCGCCTCTGTCAGTGGAGACATGCCACAGTACCCTGCCATATCATATTGGCACCTAAAATGACATTGGTGCAAAGTGCGTAAATGCAAAAATTTTACCCCGCATAATGAACACCCCCCTTAATATGTGTCAATTTTTAAAAAAAAAAGTGTGTTCATTATGCAAGTAAATACGGTAAACAAGAAGGGTCCAAACTATGATCCGTGAGTTTTCCAGCTGTGAAGACCATGGTCTTAAATTGAGAGTACAGGTACAATTTTGATACAAAAATACAAAAAAAGATTACACCAGCATCTACTCCATCATCTGATGGCTGCAAAAGCATTAGAAAAATGTTGAACCTGACACTGGCATCAATGTTTACAAAAGTTGCATGCATCAAAGTTACATCCACACCAAGACCAAAAGGTAATGCAACTTTTTGGTAATGTTGCAGACAAGATTGGTAGACACTTGCAAGGTCTCCACTATATTGAAAGAATGCTAACTCATGACGACAAAACATATAAATGAAAGCGCTCTGATGCAGTGAAGCACATGCAAGATGAACGAACGTAACTCGTAGAGAAGTCAATATATTACCATGACAAGGGCATGCAATCGATCAACAAACCAATACCTCTGCTATCTGCTTCTTGAGGTCCTCATTCTCAGCTAGGAGCCTCTGATGCCTTTCCTCTTCCTCCTTACTGGTGATGGTGTCCATGAGACTGCGCACATCCGCACGCTCGCGTGGCCTCCGTACCAGCTCTATGATCTGGCACAATCAATCAATAGATCAATCAATTTTCTTTTGCAGATCAAGATGGTAGCTGGGACAAAAAGCTGCAACAAGTGCAGCCTGACAAGGTCCCAACTCCAGGACAAGCAAGAAAAAAAAAAGTCAAAACACAAAATGCTGAGCAAGCAGCGATGACAGCTAGGAGTATTCACAATTGAGCACACTACATGTACTGAGTTATTATTGAAAGCAGGGTACCACTAGGTTACAGTGAACTAGAATAATAGTGAAAACAGCAGCGGCCTCCACGTGAAGCACTTCGTGTAGAACCTTCCAGGTGGCGTTGGCGCTCCATTCCGAAGCCGCTCTGCCAGCGACGAGCCCGTACCAAACAGGCTGTTTTCGACTTTAGTAGTTCATTAGTGTGGCCTATGTATGCGTATGGGTGTTGCAACATTTTAATGTTTAAAGCTTACTTGAGCAATGTAGCAGTTTCGTGCTTTCGGTGCAATATAGAGGCGTATAGCACTAATGTTAGCTCTGGGTTGCTGGCTAGCAGACGCTCCTGCGTATGGGCTCCAGTTGGCCTGCCTAGACTTGTGAGGCACCCAGAGTACCTCGTCTTTTCGATAAAAAAAAGATCAATATTATTATTATTATTGATTGCTACTATATTATTATTATTCTTATTACAATAAAGGCGAGCATGTACTGCTTGCCTTTATTAAAGAATGTGTCATTGTGGAAAATATTTCTGTCGAAAAGCTACAGTCGCTTTGCCCACCCTTTTCATGAAACTAAAGGCAAGTGCAACCTCCCTTTCTGTCACCACTGGTGAACATTAGCAGCTTTGCATGGTGATGGTAAACAGATTTTTGCTGATACTTGTGGCATACAGAAGCCCATCCAGATCTGGCATGCCAAGCTTTGTCCACCCTTTTGGGATGCTGAGGTTGTTTTGAATGGTTTGGAGGCCTGCGGGCTTGCTGGGCTCTGCCACGTTCAGGTTAGAGTTCTCTTTTTGAACAAGGATGTGGGGATCACTTGAGGATTTGATCGTTTCCTGGAAAGTGAGGTGGTCGACCTTCAACTGTTCAAATGGGGGCACCCCGGCAGCTCGCCCCTAGGATAGGGAGATGAGCAGCTTGAGCCCTTTTTCATCTTTGGCCCGGGAAGGAGACAGACATTCTTGCCTGTAGCCGCGAGGTGGTGGTGCCTTCCCCGGCTTTGTCGTCACGGTTCGTTCCCCGTGATGGCTTGTCCAGTCGGGAGACTGCTACAATGGGGTTTTGGCGATGAGAGGCACCGGTCTGGGTCCACTTGGACTTCATTCCGCTTTACTCGCTGGCTTCAAAGTTCAAAAGACATGACGCCAATTTGCTTTGACGCCGCGAAGTGGGTGGTGTTTTTCCCGCAAAGTATCACCCTGATAGGAGAGTTCCCCAAGGTGTTTAGCATTGTTTTTCTCCTTAGAAAAGGGAAAGAAAGAGTTCCGTGGCTTCCCTGTAATTGGGGGAGGACCCACTGGCACTGGGGCCAATAGAATTGTATGATTGTCCTGATTGGATTGGCCCTGTGTCAGCGGGGCGTTTTCTCAACCGTGCTGGCGAAAAAACATTGAGTTTGAACAAGCCGCGTGCACGGAGCAAGTCATCTCCCACGGTCTGCCGGTCCGTGTAGCTTTGTCGCGAGCGACAAGTAGTTTCTTTGAGCCTCACCGTGCGCAGTGGGCACGTTGCATTGAGGCGCGTTTTTTTGTCTTTCCAATGCCGTGAGCGAACGGTAGAGTTTTGTAATCAAGTTTACTGTCGTCGTTTTAATATATTTATTTCTATCAATCGTTGCTATCGACTTTGAGCATCTTTCCTCGAGGCTCCACCACCACCACCAAGAGTGAAGTGACAACCCAGCGCGGCAGTCCACGATCGCCCAGCCCTGACCTGTAAATTTCTAGGAAGGACCGGGACAAAACAACCTGACCTTCAGGGAGGGGCATTCTTTACTAGTGACATCTGACAAATTTTGCCCATGGACACCGCAACGAGACAAGCGCATTTTCCTTGTGGGTTTTGCCGGGTACGCAACAAGGAGTTTTCTCTCCGGCCTTTTTTGATGCACTTCCTCGGAGAGGTAGGCTGCAGCAGTCGGGCAAAAGAGTTGGCACTGCGTCAGCGGTCCTTACGGGTTTACCTCGAGGAATCCTGACCTCCTGACCAGCGATTACATGCACATATACATAATCACGCAAAATAAACTATGTCTCCAAATGTCTCTCACACACCGCCAATGATTCTGATAGGGGCTTGTCCTTAATGTGCAGATTTCTTTCCCACTGCTTGCATCGAGCCCCAATTTTCGGCACACCGAGAAGTGACAATGGGCATTGATTCAGTTGAAGAAAACTGGGGTACCCAGTCTTGCATACTGGCACATAGCAGTGCACATTCATCTTCTTTCTCTTCGATTTCATTGCTTAGCGACAAGCCTCAAACCTATAAATAATCACAAAGCCAAGCACTTCACATTTAAGAAAACAAATAGCAAAAACGATATCAGAGAAACCACCCGAGAATGTATGCGACGCAGTATGTCATGTCCTTCGGAGCCTCGAGATTTCGACCGCAGCGCCACTCGCAACCGTCAACACTTTTGGCTTCACGTGGCCGACGGGGTGCCGCCGACACTCTTTCCACTACCCCTATATTCTAGTTCACTGTAACAAGGTCTTAGCTCTAACCAGTTCTCAAGACGTGCTGAGATCACGACCATAGTGGAGAATGTAGAACATATACAGGTCTGGAGAGAGGAAACGCACAGCCCTGCAAATTTTTGCTAGGGAAAAGGTTTTATGCTAAATAAAGTCCCAACCTGATAGACGTGCATGCACTCTCACAACTGCTTGGGGGAAATTCGTCTCTAAGTGTACAAGTGTGAAGTGCAACAAAACAAGAACACGAGCACCATGCTATTCCCATATGTAGATCCGCATAGACAAAAACTTATAGAATATGATAATTAAAAACAAACTAATACTACGTAAAAACTTTTTTTTGTTAAAGCTTTTTTTTTTTGTTATAAGTTTTTCATTTCACTACTGCATGCAGTCACTACACATGCATGTGTAATAAAAAGGACTTCAACAAAGGTGACTTCACAAGAACAGGGTCCTACAGCAGCTCATAGTTCAAACTAGGTATTAGTGCCTTTCACTCGAGGGGATGCAACAGTATTAGCTTCGACAGTAAACGAGGAACAATTTGCACAGTATTGCCGCACAACTCAATAAATGTCTAAGGCTGCTCAAGTCTGACACGCCTCCAAACCAACAACCACCCCTTTACTACCAAATGAGCTAGTTACAAGAACATGCAACAAAACAGAACGGACATCTTACCTTAGGCACAAAGATGAGTGCCATAGAAAGGAAACTGCAAAAGATGATTGCCAGGGCCACAAAGGCAAAGGTGGCATCCTGCTGACTGCCAATCACCAGGGTGACAGGAGCCGTGATCAAGCACAGCACCTGCACAGGCGCGAACCAGGCAAGGGTGAGTCAACCAATCCAGGCGTCATCACCCTCAACCAGCAAGTTTACAGATCTGGTAAAATTCTCCGCGTCAATCAGTGCCACTTTCTTTCCTAAACTGTTGTACCGCTATTGGGAGCATGTGACACCTAAGGGGGGCATGCCGTTCCACATTGGAACCTAGTTGGCAGCGCCACCAACAGCAGCTCGTGTGTTACGTTGCATAGTGAAGCATTGCCCGCTCCGACCTCTTCAATGCTGCTGCCGCATTTTGGCAGCGTCTGTGTCTTCCCACGACCGTGTTTCTCTATCTCACTTGGGAGTAAAAATTTCACACCTTCACCTTTGCAATTACCTGCTCCCGACATTACTTGGGAACTGGCAACTCCCGGCAACTTAAGAGTTGCATGGAGCTCGAATTAAACCGTGTCCCCCACAGTTATAAGCGGCACCGACGACAATGCACTGCTGTCTTTTTTGTTTGTCCGTGCTGAAATCTGCCTCTACGAAGCACTTCTGTATTCAATGATCTGGAAACAACTGCAGGATGAAGTTCACCGGTGCAGGGGATTAAACCAAATCTATGTGAGAAGTATTTTTCATCCCTCTTTTTATCAGGCTGCTCTTGGCTTGCTGGCAGATCGAGCAGATTTACTGGGAATGAGATGATTGCAGCTGTTTTCGCCAGTGCATAGAAGGGATCTGTGTTCTCGACTTCCAAGGTCTTCTGTTGAAAACATCAGTGCCTTCCTTGGCCTCGAACGTTTTGTATAGAGCTGTTCTCAGGTAAGGTGACATTGATCAAAAACTATAATTAGCAACTACACTATGCAAAATGCTTCTGCTAGGAGCCGCACCGCGGTGCCACCGTCTTGCTGCACGCTTCCAATACTTCGAGTCCACACAAGAGACTTAGACATCTCCAGTCATTCATATAGCATTTTTACACTGCTCTTCACTTAGTAATATATAGTCAACATTTGATGGTATTCAATTACACTCGGTTTCACCTAAAATGTGAGTGAATAAAGATATGGAGTCTGCACTGATAGTGCCATGTAGTGCACATACACTCGTATCAATGAAAGTGTTGCTCAAAACAATGTGCGGGAGCTTATAGCTTCAGCTTTGCTCCCACATATGGTTAAACGACATAGAGTAATGCAATTAGCACTTGAAGGTCTTCACTTAATAGTATAGTCAACGATTAGAGAGATTCACTTTGTAATACAACTGATACTTTATGATCTTCATTTAGTAATACAGTAAACTCTCACTTGAGTAAAAGTTGGTTGAACGAATATTGCAGAATAACAAACTTTATCGAAATTCCTGGCGTTTCTTTTTTTTTTTTTATGCATTCTATGCAAAAATGTTTCAGTTAAAAGAAAAGTGAATTTCGGAATAGCGAATATTTCAGTTCAACGAACTTGATCGGTGGACCCAGGATTACTTTTACAATCAGTTCAACGAAGTTTCGTGCTCTGCAGTGCTGGCATAGCCCCGCCACTGCTGCCGCCTTTGCACCGGTGGCGTATCGCCACTGGCGTTTACAGTGCCGCCAAGGCAAAGCAGCGGTGCAGTAGACGAAAACGAACCACGTGGTGTGTCTGTTTTTTCTTTATCATTGGTTCCGTTCAGCCATCTTAGTTTTGGGTAACAACAGCAGGACAGCAGTATATGCACCTACTTTTGTAATGAGTACGACGAAATGGAAGCAATGTCTCTATCAGACGAGCTCAAAATCCTTCAGCGTCTGGACAACGGTCAAAGGCAAGTGGACGTTGTAAAGGACTATGGGATTCCACCGTCGACGTTGTCAACGATAGTGAAGCAAAAGTCGAAGCGTGAAGGAGAAACTGCGTTCAATCCGAACAGGAAACGACCCTGCACAGGATATTTCAAGCCAGTAGACGATGCCATTGTGGTACTGCTTCATCACAGCAACAAGCTGTGCCATAGGAAGTGCAAAAAAACATAGACACTCTGGACAGCTTTTTACTTCATAAGCGCCAGTGCAAATGAAAATTAGATTTTTTTTTTTCAAAATGAGAAAGACAGCAACATAACTGTTATGCACTTTGTATATATCGATGTACAGTTCCATATTCCAGTGAATATATTCAGTTTAGTGAACTTTCACTTACGTGAACTATTTCCTTGGGTCCCTTGAAGTTTGCTCAAGTGAGAGTTTACTGTATAGTACTACTGCAGTTGACATTTAGTGACCTTCACTTAGAGATGAACAATCAACACTGTTGTTTTCTAGGCACGTGCAAATAGTGAATTTTGAGTTCGAAGCAAATTAAAAGCCAATTGTGGATTTCACTGAATATTTCCTAATTGAGTATCAAAGTTACTCCAAGCCTTTCACTACATCACCATGCATAAAGGGCCCCTGAAAAGAAAAAAAACATGTTTTTTTTAGCAGTCTGGTTGGGACACACTTGTGTCTCAACCAGACTGTTAAAAAAGAAATTGTTTTGTTCGCACAAAATATTATTTTTTTAGACGCGTCAAAAAATTAATTTTTATGCAAAAAAAAAAAAAAAAAAAAAAATTTCAGAGCACGAGACGCGATTTAGTTGGTAGTCACCTCCTTTCCACTCGTTTTCTCTCTCGGCATTTCGGGCGCGTGGAGGAGAGGTGGAGCGGCTTCGCCCTCACGACCGAGGTGGTCATTCCGGAATGACCAGTGCCGTCGTGGACTTCGCACGCAGAATTTCAAATAATCTCTCGCTGTCAATATTGCTCTAAAATTTTCTTTTTCACGTAAATTAATTTTTTTGACACGCGTGTCCCACCCAAACTGTTTAAAAAAAACTTTTCTTTATTTTCAGGGGCCCTTTAAACGAAAACCCTGCTGAACTTGTGAAGGCTGTTTCCAAACTTCCACTTGTTAATTTCTAAGCTATGTTAATTTTAATCTTAATATATTAACCGACTGTGGGCCTCAGAAAGTTCAATGCCTACATTGGGAAGGCAAGTAAAGGACAGATTTGACATAAAATTAAACCTACAGAATGCCCAGCTCTGCCTAATCGAGGGGATTTATAAATATTCTTGCTATATGAAAATGTATTTTCTTTAATTTAAGGGTTAAAAAAGTTGATTTTGAAAAAATGCCATATTTACATCCACCAGCATCTAAAGAGTATTCCCAGAAAGTTGAATTAGTTTAGACTGCATAGTTATTTTTTTTATAAATTGTTTTCGGTCCACCGATCCTAAAAAAAACGTAGGGGTTGGAGCACTTTGAATGCATTTTTCTCCGTTCCACTTTTCGGCATAAATTTCACTTTAAGAAAACTATTGTTTTTCTATTACACAATAGAAAATTATTCTTATGTGGTTTTTTGGGATAGAAGTTTGTGAGGAACATGTCTGGATGGTTAGTTTTTCTACTTTAACATTTTTTTTATGCAAAAACAAACTAGATTTGTAAAAAAAAATGCGGACATGAAAAAAAAAAGTAATCTTCTTATGAAGCTATATTTATAAAAAACAATCCAATATAGCAAAATAACTAGCTGGGTATGTGCTATGGGTATTCCTATGACTATATTACACATAAAAATCAAAAATTTTTATTTTATTTTAAAACGATAGTTTTTTTGAGCGAACACACTGATTTCCATATTGAAACATTCGTAACAAGTTTCAGAATTGACATAGGACAATGAAATTTGGCAGGGATGGGCTTGCCACTAATAAACTTCCACAGCAAATTTGATTAAAATCAAGCAAGTGGTACAGAAGTTGACCTTTCTAGGTAGTGTCCTCCCTTACATTTTTTACTGCAATGCAGATATCAACATTCACAAAGTTTCCATTTCTTTTTATGACCAGGAGCACGTGTGCACCATCCCTATTCGAAAGTGTGTTTTCCTCCTAAGTACATGGCTGCAATATTTGTACTTCTCAAAGATTTGATTGCGCCATTTTAGCTCCGTTGAGTGCGCTTCTTACCGAGCACTAGCACATTGAAAAGAAGCAACACCCGCGGGAGCGAGCTCCGTTGGTGTTGCTTCTTTGCAGTGCACCAGTGCCTGGTAAAGGGCACACTCAACAGGAGTAACCTGCTGCAATCAACACATAGAAAATTACAGTACGCATAAGCTTTGACTTGAAGAGCGGAACACGAGAGCTAAACATGTAAACTCCCCCTCGCTCCCAAGCTGCTCGCAACCAAAGGGTCGTGGGTTTGAATCTCGCCTGAAATTCTTCACATCTTTTCTTTAAAGGGAAGCTGAAACACTTCTTGAAAAAAACGAGTTAGAGGTGAATTCTGGCGTATTTTTATTCCGTGAATCTGAATATCACTTTTGTTTTCCCCGAAGATGCAACTAAAAGCGAGAAAAAGCGAAAAAACATTCGACCAGTCGTGACGTCATACTAGGATCTTCGGGCCTCCGAGCGCGTGTCGCTCGTGTGTTCAGCGCGTGCAACGGCAAGCTTGCCAGGTATATTTTCCCGCACTGACACCAGTCGTGACGTCTCTTTCTGACCTTTCTGAAAATAGCAAGAGTGCGCGTGCATAGCTTTGACAGGCGCTGAAGATGCGCGAGAGCAGATATTCCGAACGCTCCTAGTGTGACGTCACGCCCCAAGAAGGAGGGGCTTCGGCGGTACTTTAAAAATTAATTTCTGAAGCCTCCGTGCACCAAATTGAAAAATAATCTTGATATTCCTGATCCTGGAGGTAGAATGAAGGCCATTGAAATGTTTTTTCTCAAATAGAGAACCGCTTCAGTTTCCCTTTAAGGCAAATGAATTACTTTATAAGGCGAAATCATTTGAGACATGCGGCAACCTTTAATTCACATTACCATGTCATGTTCTAATCACTTTCATTCCACGTATGACTTCACGTTTCCCGTGAGCGTGGTAGGTTGTTAGAAATTCCCGTGCGAGGTCATATGGCTGTGACATGACCTTATAAACTAACCAGAATATTCCTGCCCCACCGACACCGATTCCGGCTTTTCTGCGACACGAGCTCCTTAAAGGGACACTGACAGGGTGTTTATGCTCGCCGAGGTTGTTATTTGTACGTGACATATGAGGGCTCAACTACCCAGAACAGAATTTGCGGCTGGAAATTCGGTTTCTTTCCGCCCGAAAACCGCCGATCAAGAATTGGCCGGTTCGAGTCTCGCTCACTCTCTTTTTCGCGGTCACGGGCCGTTTTCTAAGGTATCGATGCGACCACCAAATTTAATCAAAGTCGTGGGTCACTGAAGGCACACACTCAATATTAAAAATAGAAAAAAAACATGAAACCCATTTTTTGTGGCTTCTAAAAAGCTGTAAATACGTTGATTGAAAAAAAAAGTTCCACAGACAACCGGAAGCATTCTGTGCGTTCGTCGTTTCGCGTATCGTGGGACTCGCGGGGACGGCGATGGCAGCGGACGACGGGCGTGGGACCTCTATTTCAGAACTGTCGTTCGCGGTAACGGCGAATTCTGTCTACCGTTAAAAGAGAAATTTGGGACTGATCAAAAGAATTGGTATTCATCCCGTACGACACGCCCGGCCACCAAGCCGATTTGCACGAAGACGTCGCCGAGCCGTCGCTCCCTTCTCGTGGCTGAAGACATCACTCGCGCAAACGTCAAGCACGACGTGTCTACTTCGAGTTGAATATGCACGCGTACGATTTCTTTACTAGGTGCGAATGTCCCCAAAGCGTGGTGCTTCCCGACTTCGACTCGGGAGTGCTTTTGCTAAAGAAAACTCGACAGCAAACTTTCAAACTTACAGTTTACCGGCTGAATTATTACTAAGGAAAGAGATCCACCAGAAACGAGATGCCCCAGTAGCATAGTGGGAAAGACGTCCGCTTCACACGCCTTAGGACCGGGTTCGATCCCCCGTGAATTTTTTTTTTTTTTTTGCAAACAATTTCCGATGTTTACATATCTTTTCTTTTTTTTACAATCATCACTGAAGAAACAAACAAAAAAATAACAAACAAATGTTGTGGACGATACTTCGCTGAATTAAACGGTATGGGATTTCCGTTTTGACACCTGCGAACTCAATGTAATCACTTTCCACAAAATGCAAGGAGCATATAAATCAGGTAGCATCCGCTTTCCGAGGTGCCCGTAAATGTTCTACAGGAATTGCAGCCAGCCATTGGTCCCGATACCGTTGATGTTTCGACAATGCCACTTTTTTTCGGATGCAGGACATGTGAGCCAGCTCTTCACGCAACATCTTGGGTTTATTCTTTTCGGAGCCGATCATGGAAATTCACCACGGGCACTCACTACTCATCTCCAACTCCTCAATGTACAAAACAACTCATCTTGGAGTACATAGCAACGAGCGGAACAAACATAACTGCAAAAGAATCGCACGGCAAGCAGTTCCCGCACGCCGCATCGCACGCCGCATGTCGTGTCGTCAGGTGTCGTCTGCTACCGGAGAGGAGAAAAAAAAAAAAAAAAAAACGCACGGTCGGGTGTAGCCACGTGACTTCCGCCAGTCACTCTCTTCTCTCCACTTCTCTGACCGCCGTCGGGTTTCGGTTTCGGTTTCGAGCAGTTGCGTCTTTTGGCTTTATTAAAGAAATACGCTACTCTGTTGCAAAATATTAATTGGGTAGTCCTCCGACACCATAATGAAGCGCCTGGCAAAAAATAAAAACATTTTTTTGGGGGGTGTCAGTGTCCCTTTAATGCCCTCGCGTTAAAATTATGAATATTGCAGTTAACCTTGAAGCCAATATCGAAGAATGTATAATTTGAAACTGCTATCTGAACTAGGATAGGGCCAGCTTGAACTTGGGAGACGAATACAGTTGCCGACCGATATTTCGGACGCCAATTTTTCGGAAACGTTTGATTATTCTGACATTTTTTGCCGAACTGTCACTCACCCCACTGAGCTGATGTATAACATGGACCGAACTTTTAAAGGGCAAAACGCTTATTGCTCAATATTTCTGACATAATTTGCGTGATTTCCTCAGTTTACAGCCACAAAACAGCCGCCACAATAGCGCCGCAAGCTTAGTCGTCGCCATTTTGGTCGTCTTGATTTTGCCGTGTAGCCTCAATACTACGTCCTATGCAATAAACAAGCTGGGTTGAGGCTGTGGTCGGGTTTTCCGGTTCCCCTATAGCCAACATGACCACCGTCTGCCCATTGTTACGGCTCTTCCAGTTCTTCTCGTGGTCTGTGTTTTTCGAGTGCCACCGCAAGAAAGAGCGGCCGTCAGCCATTCTTGTGGTCTTTGAGCACAAAAGTTTTTTGCCGATAGGCTTAGTATTGAAGCGAGCTTGGTGGACGAAACATGTCTCCAAATAGTGCCAAATGGCACCAACTCCAATTAACTTTGCTGTTTGCGCCAACGAAGGCGCCAACAAAGCACAGCACCATGATAAAACAGATCAACAAGCAAGTGAAATGAACAATATAAAGTGGAAGTTGCACGAGAACTTAAAATTGACATCAAGCAAGTGGAAAAGGGCCGATACGCAGCGGAATATGCGCGGAAATTTAATGTTATGGCTGAAATCGATTTTTCGGACCGCTTGATTGTTTGGGCGATTTCAGGGTCCCTCAGAGGCAAAAAAAAATCAGTCGGCGACTGTAACGTCTCCCAGGTTTAAGCTGGCCCTATCCTAGCTACGCATTAATTAGCTCAACTCAAGTCTGTTACTACTGTATTTACTCGCATAACGAACACACTCGCATAATGAACGCACCCCCCACAACGAATACCACTATTTGGACTTTTTTTTCTCTTGCGTAATGAACACACCTCTAATTCTCGGCTCCGCGAGTTTGAACTGCACCCAACTTAGAGCCACCAAGCCTGCCAAGCCAATTTTCTTCTTTCACCAAGCGGTCGGGCCAAGTCAAGCCAAGCCAAGCCTCTCTCATAATGGCTGCAAGTGTGTAGTTGCAGAAGTGATCAACCATGAAACCGAGCGGTATGCACACTTAACGACGCTTCGGTCAAGTAATTGTCCAGCCCCAAACATTCTTTGCCCATCGGATGCACTAATGTCAACAAACGCGCCGTCGTCTGTGGTCCGCTTTCGGACAGTGAAATCATGAAAGTGGTTTGGTCTAAGAATGGTCGCGTTGGTCTCCATACTGAGTGAGCTTCGTAGGGTGCTTTTCCTTTGGCGAAAGGCACGCCAAAATCGCCCTATAAAGGTTTGCAATTTATAAAGCAAGGTTATTGCGGCGCGCCCACGACCAACTGTGGGTGCGCCTTCGTCAGTGGAGACTTGCCACAGTAACCTTGTCACCTCATATTGGCAAATATGACACTTGCACGAAGTGTGTAAATGCAAAAATTATATCTTGAGTAATGAACGCAACCTCCAAATATGTGTCAATTTTTCGGGAAAAATGTGTGTTTATTATGCGAGTAAATATGGTATTCGAAAATTTGAATATTCGCACAATTCTATTATTTCTACTAGTAGAACAAATGACCCTTAGCGATATTCCTAAATAATACAATCTCCACTTAGTGACCCCTACTTGGTAATATAAAATCAACATTTAGCCATTTCGTCATATACAGTCAACACTTCAAGAACTTTTTACTTAACAATCCTGTAAACTGCCTTGTTCGAGATCAACAAAGGCATTCATAAGGGACAGCAGCTTGTGCAACTCACCACAACGTTGTAGATGCTCATGCCGACAAGTCGAGAGTCGTTGAGCTGTTTGATCTTGACGCTCCGCGTCTCATACGCGAGAAAGATTCCAAAGATGAGCAGGAGGCCCTTGTAGCTATACATGACGCCTGAACAAAACACAGAAAGAGATGCAACCAGGCTTAGCCACCCCATCCATATTCGACAACAGTTGAAAGTTGACTGCCTTTGGTGACAGCAAAGGTTGGGAAGTTTTTTGTTTTAAACAAGTTAGTTCATGACCAGTCTAGAGAGGGATTTGGCATCTTCAATTAATCTTCATGTACCAATTTGTGTTTTTAGACACATGCACATTTTACCATGAATTTAAGGTTTGGTTGTGTACTGCAAACGACCATTAATCTTTCGTAATGCTCTTTCCTCGAACGAACCATCAGGAAATGGCACTTGTTCCTGGCGGAAGTGCTGCCGCTGTGCCACAAGGTTGCGGTATTTTTCTACAAAGCATTGCGCCTCTGCAATACTAAGGCCTTTAACATGCTGCGGTCACGAAGAACAGAAACAATAAGTCAACCGCACAGTGCACTGTACGCACCGAGCCAGATGGCGTGGTTCTTGGACTCGCAGTGCTCGAGGGCAGGCTCAATCTTGACGTCCTCATCGGACATCTCAGGGTCCTCGAGGGGGAAGATCTCGAGCTCCCGCTTCATAGGGTCCACCAGCTGCCAGGCGGTCAGGATGACCGCGTCGATCAGCACCATGGCCCCGACCATGCCGTACAGCTTCCAACTCTCTACCTTCTGGAATGAGAGGCCCTGCAAGCGCATGCGTACGTCAGGCCACTTGTCCGTGTACAAGTGCATGGGTTCCTACACTGGGTTCCCGGAAGCCCTGGGGCTCCCCATAACAGCCTCATGTCCTGCTTGAGCTCCCAAGTTTCCTTGACTCTGTACCTGGCACTAAGTAGAGGTCTTCTAGTTTGAGCACCCTTTCTTCAGATCTGCGCCGCCCACTGATGCGGGACTACAAGCAACACTCCCTAGTATACGTGCATTACTGTTTATACGGACTACAAGAGATGCTCCTAGTATACGGGCATCACTGTTTATATGAACTGTGGGCTTCTGCATCACTTCGTCGCGTCAGCGCCAGGGCCAGAAAGGGTTACTGAAAAGTTTGAGAGCCCCTGCTGTAACCACCGTGGCCGGTAATGCACCCTGTAACAAACTCTAACGAGGCTGCTATGCAGAAGGCATGTTAAGTTATTAAGGTGCGTTCACATCGGTGATGTAAGGCGCTCGCACGATGTAAAGCACTCGTGCGACGAGACTTGATCGTATCGCAAAAAAATCAGATGGTCACACTGGTGTGCGCGATGAGCGAGTCACTTCTCGAAAACTCTCGCTCCGAACGCCATTCATTGGCTCAGCCACTCTGCGACTAGATCGCATCGCAAAAAGTCGGGCCAGCTAGCGACTGCCCGAAACACATTGCTTTTCTTCTGCGATGGTCGCTTTTGCAATGAACGTTATCGCACGACTGCTGCCCATTGCCGGTGTGAACGCGCCTTTAGAGTGTGCTAAAACGACAGACCGTACTGACTGAGCCTAGATCTCTACGAGAGGCTGCGACCCTGCTTGTGTAAAAGAAAGTGGCGTCCTTGCTGTCAATCTGGCTGTCTTATTATTGTGACGGCGCATGCCTGAATATCAAGTTCCCTGATTAACCAAAATAAAAGCACATCTTCACGCATTGATGATCTGGTGCATGCTGGTTGAGCATGAAAAATGCTGAATAAGCAGTTATCAAAACCCCCAAGCGTGCCACTGTGCACAAGTTAAATGCCTGTTTGCAAGCAGAGAGGGAAGGTGGCACCACCACCACTTTGGACGTTCTTCATCAGACTGGCAATGTTTGTAACACTCTTTTCAGCTTTGTACTAGCACTCTAGCGTTATGGTCACACAAACACCATAGGGAGATCAGGTTCTCAGTTTGCAGACGCTCGTTGTCTCAGACATAGCACTGGCTCACCTTGCTCTCCGACTTCGACATGGTGGTGATTCGGTGGACTCTCCATATCTTGGAGAACATGGCCCCAAAGGAGAGCGTGAAGCCAATGGTTAGGAACCAGGAGCGAGCCTGCACATGCCCAAATGAATGCCCTCACACCTCAATCGGCACTTTAAGGCGTCAGCTTTACGATCAACACTTTGCAGAGATTTCAACCTTGTGGGTTGTCATCATTGCGCGCGCGAAGAATGGAAAACCTTTTTCTCTCTCCCCTCTTGGCGCGAGGAGAGGGAAGTCGAGACTTCCCTCTTCACTTTTTTTGCACCCGACGTGCAAAGAAAGTGAAGAGGGCAGCCCTGGTATCCCGACAAGAGTGGCGCAACAAAGGGAGAGTGGTCGTGTTGTCTGCTTGAAAGACTTGTTTTCAAACATTACTCGCGTTATGTGAAGTTGCGCTTTGGCAGTATCAAGTTGCTACGCGCAATGTTGGATGGTTTTAGGGACCTCCACCGTGCTTACCCACTTAATTCGCGGATCACTGGTAGCAGTCGTCGGTGGCATTCACGACGTTTACCCCGAAAGCTAAATTAACCACGTCGCACTTCCGTCCTCAGGCACTGTGACAACACCATTCCGCCCGAATTATACGACTGTGCTACAGCTATCGTTTTCGTTACTTCGCATATTCTGGGTGAAAAATATGACTTTTTTGTCATGCAATTGCCTCTGAAGCAGCCACGAGAATAAAAGCAGGCGTGTAATCTTTTTAAGAAGCTGCAAAAATTACTACCACCTGAACCGTATAGTCTAGTGCAGACTGGAGCAATGAAAGTAACAATGATTGAAACTAACATGCACCAGTAAACCCCAAGGAAGGTGTTGATGCCAGATTTTAAAATAGATATACATGTACTAGGTTTTTCAAGTGCTGCCCACCACCAAACAATACAAGGAAAATGCTACACTGCACACTTAAATTTTTTTTTTTCTTTCTTCAGTTAGATTAAAGAAATAGCTGGTCATCTGCCTCATCGCTTGTAGCAGAAGTGCTGAATGAGGTACCATGACATGTCTTATCCAAATATCGTTAGATAATTCCTACAGGTAGGTGTCTAAGTAAATTAAATCTTCAGATTTTTAGTTCAGTCAATTAACTGACAAACTTTAGAAAGAAAATACCATCCTATGTAACCGGAAAATACTGGGAAATGGACATCATCTATAACCAACAAGCGATACCATCTTCTAGTCAAAACTTTGAAAACAAATCACTTACATTTTCTGAATCAGATAAAGTTCTGGCTTGAAACATTGGCTTTCTTCTGCAACCACTGCTAGTTTCAGCTTTATGGTAAAGTTCTGGATTCACATGATGTGCAGGTAGGTTAGCCGTGCCATATAAAGCCATGCAGGCTTCTCCCCAAAGCATTCCCAGTGGTGTAGCTCACCTGGCAGATGTGTGCATATCTGAACTCGCTGACAAACTGTCCGTCCAGTCCGAGCAGACAGACACAAACCAGGCACAAAATGATGCCGATCAGCATGATGTTGTTGCACATTGGATGTGACAGCTGGATGTACCTGGAGAAGAAAGAATGCATATTGAATTGTGACATCCAATAAGGAAGGAGAGCAACAGAATTGGCAGCTGTGAAGTTGTTGAAGACCGTTAAAGGGACCAAAAATATTTTTTTTACATTGTCTAACTGAGCACTCAGAATAAACAACTCTCATACACAAAGCAAGGCAAAGAACAGATGTATTAATTTCTCCTTAGATGTGCCGGTTTTTGCAAAAAGAGAATTTAGAAGTCTAGAGCGTCTTTACTTCTTCAACTACTGTAGAATACCGCGCATCCGCCCATTCCACATTAAGCGCCCATATCCAAATTTCTAAGATGTGAGAAAATATGCACAGTACATCTATATGTCAAATTGATGACCGGACAAGCGCCCATCTCCCATTTTTTCGTGATTACCTCTATCTTGAGTGGGCACTTGACCGGTATTTTACGGTATTCGTTACTCAAGCCCCCTATTTTTGAAAGGATGGCATTATCTCTTGCCGATCGAAAATCTGCTTGGTACTAGTTAGGCTTGCTGGATGCAGAACAAAATTAGGTTTTGTCAGCTTCAGAAGCAGAGAAACTGAAGCAAAAGAAAATTGCTGCAGCCAATGACTGCTCCGGTCCTTGCGTGCCTCAAAGACCAATTGACATCCAAAATTGAGATAATTGCACGTGGGAGAGAAGGGTCACACTGTTCCATATTGCCAGCTACCTGTTCGTAATCCCTTTCAGATCAAACATACCCGTTTAGCAATACACCAAGTTCGGGGTACGTCAGGGAAAAGTGTCCCAGGTGAAAAAAACTACTAGTCCATTTCTAGCCAACGAGACAATCTATCTGGATTCAGCTAAGACCAATTCCATAACCCAGTTGGAAATAACCAGATTTTCACGTGGAATATTCAACAAATGTAGAGACCTGGAGTGCCTGAAGATCCAGTTGAAGACAAGCAGTCCCACTGCCCAGACGACACCAATGAAGGCGACGGCGCACATTCCGGCAAAGAGGCTGAGTGACACCTTCCTGTGCACCCGGACGATGATGGTGCGGTCTTGCGGTGGCTTGCCGTCTGCGCACGGGACACGCTCGCAAGATAAGAGATGCGTGCACACGAGACACACTGCTGCAAACTTGTCGCCCCTACCTCATTTGAATGTTTTAACAGAAAAAGACGCGTGAAGTACCAGGCGCTTAGGAGAATAGACTGTCATTCTTTTCTTGCCGCATAAATAAACTGTGCGCCGCCAAACGCTACCTCTCTGCCCAAATGTAGCGCTAGAAGTTGGAAACAGATGCCAAAGTTCCAAAACTCACTGTTATCTGATTCAATCTACCGTATTTCTGCACTATTTATGAACAAGGCCCTTGCGTCTTCTTTTCCGCAGAGCACATTTACACCGAATCATCGCGTTGCACATAAATGACATAGCAAATACATAACTAGATTGAGAACACGATTTTCCATGCAAATGCAATCTTCACAGATGGTATCTTCGCACAAAGGCGTTATCTCTGTCCTGTAAACCGCTGGAATCATGCTTTCGATCGCGGTGATTGGCGATCTGTGTGCTCCGCAGAAAAGCAAACCTTCATGTTTTTTTCATAAACAGTGCGGCTATTACTCGAGTAAAAATGACCGCATCTCCACGTGGTAAATGATGTTGATTGGGGCGAAGCTCTGGTGGTGCTGATGATACTGATTTTGTTCATAAGTAGTGCTGATGGGGCTGATTTTTTTTTTTTTTTATTGCTCATAGGTAGTGCTGAGTTCCGGGTTGCGTTTCGATTTCATTATTACTGCTTTATGGTCAGTGAAATGCAGAGCCAGAGGTTCTTCTAGCGAATCAGCTTGGATCCGCTAGAAGCCGTGGGAATGCATCTCCACCGCTTAAAGGGGCGGTGCAACAATTTGCGGACTTTGGCTAACTAATTGCGGGAATTGATCCCGGCCACATAAGAAACGAAGGACCGAAAACTATTCTTTCCTGCTTGCCCTAGTTTTCATTAAAAAAATAAAAGAAATCGGTATCTCTGGCACCCCTCAACTCAACATTGAAGCGGCACCAGCTTCGCCTGTGACGTCATTCGGAGTGGCGTTGGTTTCCGGTTGGGTGCTTCTGGCTTCCGTTTCCCCAGCGCTCGCCGGCTCGCCGCTCTCCCGTCGATTCCCGACCAACATGGCGGCATGGGCGGACGGCCTGAGCGACGTCGAGCGCAAGATGCTTCCGTATAGTAAGTCAGTTGGACTTGTGCGGCGGGCAGTCGACACGGCGGGCCGTCGAAGTCGAGGTCGAGACACCAGGAACAATAACGACACCACGATACTACGGACCATGACCAACGCACTCCGTCCAGCGAGGGAAAGACAAAACGTCCGGGTCACTCGTGTAGCCGCCGTAGGCGCTCGGGCGTCGACGGACGACGGCGACGGCAGGTTTGGTTGACTTGCGGTAGATGGCGCCCCAAATCCTTTAGCGGCAATGTTAGGCTTTTGAAGCGTTTCTGCATGCCTAAACAACAAGATTTTTTAAACTTAACCTTAAATCAAGCTTACAATTGCCTAACACTGTCACTTACAAAAACCACTCTGAATGACGTCACACCACAGGTTCCATTTGCAGCCACCATGTGGCCGCAGGTTGTGAAAAAAAGTGTTTTTTATTTTGCGATTACGCAGCGAAATAGAGGTATTTTGGTGTATGACGGCACTTTTTCTCTTACTTATGCCGAAGTAAACAACATAAAAAATACAAGCTGCACATTCGTTCAGTGTTAAAATCATTGCACCGCCCCTTTAAGTCAACGGTCCATGTCAGAAAGAGAATGTGTGCTATGGAACGTGGTTATAATACGCATTTAAGTTTTTGACCGCAGCGCCCTCTTGTCTATAAACGTTGAGCCAATGCATGCAAAGTTTAACGCGATTATATACGCATTTGACCACAACGCCCTCTCCTGTAGAGACGTTGAGTGATTACATGCAACGTTTCATCCATGACATCCCCAGCTCTTAAGTTACTACCACATCTCAGAGGCCCCTACTCGTCCCGCAGTCGTGGCCGAGTCGTTAAGGCGATGGACTAGAAATCCATCCCCGCACAGGTTCGAATCCTGTCGACTGCGCAAACGTTTTTTCTTTTTTTGAGAAGACAGATGGGATGGCAATCGATGTGAGCACGGACGCCGGACAATGCTAGACCCTAAGGAGCTTCGCCCCTAATACGGTAATAATTGATTTTTTGAAATTTCCAATAAGAACTGGTGACCAACGAAGTCCATAAATACTATATGGCAGTGGTTCTCAACTACTGACGATTCGGGGACCCCTTCTGGATCAGTGGAGGTGATGGGGGACACCGTCCACTAGGGGGAGGGGGGTTTCTGGATGATTATAATGACAAAAGGGTAAATAAACAAAAAACTAAATGCATGCAAACCAATTTTGAAGCTTTGAAATGGAGAATAATTAACCCTAATCACTCGGTGCACATGGTGTAATCTCTTTAGACTATTATACTAAAACAACCAGCATCAATAAAAAAAATAAGAATTTTCCTCGTCTTGATTGATGGTCAAGGGCTTCATGGACCCTAAGAAGGCCTTTAGGGACCCCAAAGAATCTGCGGATTCTCGTTTTAAAACCACTGCTATATGGAAATTAATGGTGTCTGCTACCAAAAACTGGCCCCATTTTCTCATTGAAAATTTTTATGAACCACTTACGACTTTTTAATTGTATGTCGGTAAGTTCTGAAACCTTGGCATCCGGTTCCAACAGCTAGCACTACATTTGGGTGGAGATTAAATGTTCGGCAATGTGTAGTTTAATTTTGAGGCGAGAGAAAGACGCTCCTCTTTTCTTGCAGACAGCAAATATTTCTGCACGACAATTTTAGATACCGCCGAACTTACCGGTCCACTTCGCCTGAGTGTAAATGGTTAAGTTGTCGGTCTCGATGTCGTAATAGCCAATCTTGACGTAGCTTCCCTCTGTGCGGAAGATTGTGGTATTGTGAACGAGAAAAGAATTCACTATTCAGAAAAGAAAAGCTCAGAAAGAATGCCAGAAAGGAGTGCGATACAGGAACACAGTCTCACCAATCATTTGTTCGATGAGTGTCCACGACATGCGGTCTCCCAAGGCAGAGAATGCAACAAATCCCTGGGAATCAAACATATGCACAATTTCTAAAATCTGTGTTCCGTCGCAATTGACGATCATAGTGATGTTTGAATGTTGAACAAATGTTGCACGAATCATTCCAACTCATTTTGTCTGCACTCTGCATACTCAAAGAAAAATAGGTAATTCTGCAGGAGTACTACGTAGCCCAGTTTTTCCTGCCAACAAAATTACGCTATTAGGGGAAACCAGTGCTGGGAAGTACTTCAAGTACATTGTACTTAAAGGGGCCCTGCAATCATATTTAAGCGTCTACCCTTTTTGCGGTTTCCACATCTCTGGGGGCTCGGGCAAGCCAGTGGGCACGGAGAGAGTAACTAAATATCAGTGCGTCATATTTTAACCGGACAACGCGGGAACCTCCTCTACCTTTGAGGGCGACCCGCGTTGCCGAAAGCGCGTGATATGTGACGTCTTTGGTCCTGGGCTTACTACTGGTCATAACTGCTAAAATATTTTTTTTTTCGTCTAGATAAAAAATAGAAGTGTCGCCAGGGATGGGCCAAATACATGCAAATAAGCATCGAAATACAAATACAAAATACTTTGTTAAAAATGTATTTAATTACAAATCTAATTACATTTTCAAAAAAGCATTTAAGTACAAAATACAATTACAACCAAATGTATTTGGTCTCATCCAAAAACTTCAAATACATTCCTCAAAATTTGCGTCAACGACTTCAGGGCACCTGCAACTGGGTTCTGGGTATCTCATTTTAATTTTGCATCACACACTAGGGAGTTAGTGTGTGAGGCTCTAGTAACGTAATAGAAATATAATCACAAAAAAATGTAATCAGCTTGGACGTAATAGGTGAGAAAAGTACAGAGCTTCAAGCACCTTTTTTTGTCGATTACATTTTGGTATAGACCAACAAAGAACCGAGACGACCAAGACGCGCAGCACTAGCTAGAGAATTTTTATTGTTGCAACTCGCACCAGTTACGAAAATTTTGACGACCCGTGCATTTAGACTGTTCCAGGCAAAAGTATGGATGGAAATCAGGCTGGAAAGCATCACAAGTTGACACAGGAACTTATTTAGCCAGTCTGCCTGTGAACGTCGATTTCGTCACTATTCTTGCCCTGGACTAGCACCGTAATCACAACGTCACTAAACACTTGTGCTTGATTGAGAGACACTGCATTCAGTGCAAAACATAGTTTTCTTCCTGCTCTGGACAGTGACAAGAAATTTGAGGGATGTATTTTCGCCCACAAAATTGTATTTAATTACAATTGTATTTGAAATACCCACATTTTAGTATTTAAATACACACATCAAACACATTACCCAATTTGTAATTAAATACAAATGCAAAATACACAAAGTATCTGAAATACGTATTTCAAATACTTGTATTTGAAATACTGCCCATCCCTGAGTGTCGCAAACCGTTTCAATTATGTATGAAAGTAGTTTTTGTTCAGTATTTTAGATCAGAAAAGAAACAAATGCAGTTTATAAAGTATGGAAAAAAGAAATGACCCGTCGACATACCCGGCAACAAGCGGCGGAAAAAACGGCACATACTAGAAAGGGCTAGTGGGATGAGGCGCCGACGAACGGCAAGCGTAGAAAGGTCCCGGATGTACGCGGCGGCGCTGCAGTCGTATACCGGCTCGAGGATCCAACTGGTTCCGAGCGTTCCGAAGGCTTTCGGTGCAGGCTTGGCTGGCAATTTTGCCATTTGGTGGTATGGCAGCGCGAAGTGACTCCCGTTCTGAACTGATATTTACCCCGTGTTCGCTGTCGTTTGTGGCCAATGAAGTGTTATGCCGAATTACTCTTTAATCGTACAGCAAATGCGACGCGAGCCGCCCGCTTCATACAGCCTATCCAACACGTGCCTTTTAGCCGATTCACACGACGGACCGAATCGCGATTTTCATCCGTGGACCGTGTGTTACCGTGACCAGCACGTCACCGATTCCTGCGATCCGTGACTCGTCCGCGGACGCGCGGACTGATAAAGTCGAGTGCCTTTTTCACTCGCGGACGTTTGGCGGGAGCTTGACTTGGAAAGTGTTTAGTCTGGCAACGGTACATTGTTTTCTTGGTTTTTTGCTTCTGGGCGTTCAAAACAAAAATGGTGCATCGTTGTGTTTTGTGCGTTCATTGGTTCATTTTGACGCGCGATTCTTGGTTCCACGAGTGAAAGAAACTGCAGAAACTTGTCTGGCTGACGCGACGCAGGTTTCGGTACTCCTCCGGGTCCGTGACAAGAAGCTCCCGTCAAAACTCGTCTAGCACGCCGCGGTAATTCTTGCACGTCCGATCAGGATTTCACCGAGCAAGACCTCTCTTGTGAATGTGGTGTGCTTGAGTGTTGTGCACGAGCGCGGAGTGCGTGAAGGCATCTCCAAGCGCCCCTCCGCGAGCCCAGAACTTCGTCGCGTCTACGCCGAAGCTTTCTCGAGCAGGACCATGCCTTTGTCACTGTCATGCTTTGGGTTAGTAAAGTTAGCGGCGCTTGGTGCGAAGCCTGCCCGGTGTTTTGTCTCGATCTGTGCGTAACAGCGGCGTACGATTCTTAATCGCGGTAGCAAACATCAATTTCTCTCTTGGACAACGATGCCACGGTGCGATGTTGGAGTTTCGCGGCACTGTGGGGTGGCGAGCAGGACCGGTCCGTCCTCGCTGGCGTCTGCTCGTCGTCTCCCTCGTGTGGATGCGCTTGGGAGACGGATGAACCGCGGACATGTCATCACGAGATCAATCCGTCCGCGGATCAGTCCGTCGTGTGAATCGGCTATTAGCGGCGCTTGTTTTTGTAATTCTAATTTGCCTATAACTTTTAAAATAAAGCGAAATTTGAGAAAAGAAAAGTTTCATTAAGTTATTACGTTCAGTGCGCTCAGGATCAATGCGAATAAAAACCAGTCAAAAAGTTGTTGCAGGGCCCCTTTAAAGTACTACTTCAAGAAGGTTTAGAAAGCTTGCACTCCACTTGAAGCACATTTTCTTTGCCAAACACTGGGCGAAACTTTTAATTGTCGATCATCCTCAATTGGCAGAAAAAACAAACAGGGTGCCATTTGCATGGCAAGAAAACCAAAAGGACAAATGCCCTCAATGATATTTCCCATGCTGTGTTTCCTAAATAAATCTTAAACAGAATGCGACAGCTTTCAAAGTAAACTTCAAGGGCTGTCTGTTTCAAGCAAATCTCCCCATGTTTTAGATTGGCATCTGTTAATTTGGCAAGAATATAACATAACATAAAGAACAAAAAGAAAACCTGGTACAGCCCGGACGAATTGGCATTCGTTTCAGAAATGATATAGGCGGGATGTCTCAAGGTCGGTGACCTCTTCTTGAGTCAATGGCAGATTTAAGGAGGAGAATGGGGTGAATCGGACCTTAAGCTCTCAAGGTAATTTTTTTTATTAAAAAAAAAAGAATATGCTTGTTGTTCATTTTAGAAAAAAATTGCCTCGTTCTAAATAAAATGGCAATTACCTCCATCTGCGACGTTACATCTGTCCATAACATTAAAAATTTCTTTGTGATGCTACATCTCATTACAAAAGCTGCCCTTCCCACTAAGCTTGAGCAATGGGTTCACCCCCATCTTCAAAAGCCTCAGATTCAGATAATAAAATCTCCAAGTACAACAATTTAGTTCGAAGGAATTCGAGTGCTCACCGAGACGCCAAGGAACTGAGTGGCGTCCATGGCCGACCAGATTTCATCTGCAATCTTCTTGTTGGTGTAGGTGAAGTCCTCGATGCTCATCGAGTACTCCTTGAGTGTGTTGATGGTCTTGTTCAGGGCCAGGGCAATGGCCCAGATGGCGTCGTACGCCAGCGGTGCCTCCTGGTGACCCTCAGGGCGGTAGCCGTTCATGCCGTTTTGTTCGGCCAAAGCCAGCTCGTATCGCTCCAGGAACTGCTGTGAGCTCTGCGGTTGAGGCAACAGGCGCCACCGTAAGACTTCCCGCTTCTACATATGAATGCAGAACTGCATTCTAATTCAAGCTAGTTCAGATTTTGCGACGATGTGAAGTGATGCAGAATGTAGCAGAGTTAGCCACCTGCCAAGCACCGGCACTGCCAACCACCAGTGCATGCTCATGTGTGATGTGTGTCAACAACATGTGACGAGTCACCCCACGAAACGCTCCATCACCCCAGAGTGGGATTCTTCCCTACGTCGCAAGAAAGGAGGTGTAAGAGAGGACAATGAGGCAACACTCCCTAAGGAAGGAGTGGTGCGTGCCAGGAAGGCGGATATCAAATGCAAGCGTTGGCTGCATTCCTCATAGAACGCAATTTATGACGGTCCGATAGATAGAACGAACTACAGCTGAAAGAGAGGAAGGTACACCTAAGCACTTCTTATGAGTTGTGAATGCAAAAGCATGTACATCAATCTTGCTCTACGCGTGTTGATGCACTGACTGGGCGCTGACTAGAGTTCCTGTATAGGCTCCCTACAGGAGCCAGATTGCACGTTCATCCCTGTAGCGCCGTCTTTCCTGCACAACATGTTGATCCTGCTCCTCACGTGACTGAATTCGGCAAATAGCGGCGCTGCGCGCTCAAAAGCAGGGGAGAGTATGCTGGGGCACATGCAACGTTTACATTCCCGCACGGCACTTGATCCTCACGTGATCGGACCTCGGCGAACAGTGGCGAAGCGGCACTTGGAAAACAGTCGTGCAACTTTGGCTCACATAGGGAGCTTATACAGGAACTCTAACGCTGCGCATCCAGTGAATGGAAGCCTGGTCGACAAGTGCTAGCCAATGGGATCGCAGCAGTGCAAAAGGTGCCGTTGGCTGTGGACATGCGCTAGCTAAGGGATTGAAGCGGTGTAAAAGAGCCGTTTGGCGTGATCTCAAAGCTGATGACGTCGGCTCATTCCATGAGGCAGTTAATGCTCTCACTTTAAAACTGCTCTGCTAGATACCTATAGGGAGTACAGACTAATGGCCAGGGGTGGGCAGTATCGCAATACAAATGTATCCTGCTAGTATTTCAAGAATACATTTTGTATTCATACTTATGTATCACAATACAAATTTTGAACTGTATTTTGTATTTCTGTATCGAAATACATTTTGGGTGTATTCCTGGTATCGCGATACCATTGGGACCGGATGCATTTTGCTGTATTTCTGAACGAGTCATTAATGCATTTCAGGCAAAAAAACGTGCAAATTGAAATTCTACATTGAGTACTTGTTTGTTGGTTAACAAATATCACAAAATCAATGTAGATGATATTTATTTTTTTGTTCTTTGTACAGAATAGCGGGTGCACCCAACCGATCCTGCAAATTATGACAACATCTAAAATGAATCTTTGACAAAATCTATTTCACACCTGTATTTATACGAAATGTGTTACTGTATTTGTATTTTCAAATATGTTTTATATGTTGCAAATGTATTTCTAATATGTATTGCGACGCCTTTTTATAAACATATTTCAGTATCAGTATTTTAGGCATCTTTGTCATGTGTATTTGTATTTCCAAATACTTTTTGGGGCGTATTTCTGCCCATCCCTGCTGGCGGCCATAGCCAAGTCCGCGTGCTCACGAGCACGAGCTGAGGCGAGCTTCCACAGTTCTTTTGCAATGTGTATTCCACACCATCAAGATTGCCAGTCTTACCAGTCTATAAATGTGAGCTCGTTCTGAGCACGCAGCGCACTTAAATATGTCGCCCAGTGAGTACACCCTATAGTGGCAGTAACGTAGAAAAAGATAGAAACTGATCTCATGGCATAAACAAAATATGTCTGTACACAATACATACAATCTAAAAACAAGGAAGTGACGATTAGTACATCATCAACTCTTAAATCACTGTATTTGGAAAGTTCAGCAATGTTTAAAATGAAGCCACCTGGCATTTCAATTTCAATGGTAATATCCCACGGTAACACACTTTACTCTCTTATTGTTTAGAAAAAAAAGGCATACTTAGAGAGACATCAGTTTTTGAGATCTAGTGAAGAGAAAAAGCTTTGTGGGTAGTGTTTGCCCAGCTATTCTTCGCCCGCCATAGCGCCACTTTGCTGGCTTCCAGACGCGCTCACCATGCCCGAGATGGTCTCCTGGTTGCCCTGGTTGAGCATGAGGGCCTCGGTGGTGAAGTGCCCTTCCAGGGCCTCCTTCATCTGTTCCGTGGTGCAGTTGTGGCCCTTGTCCTGCACCGTGTACCAGCCATCCTCGTACCAGCCAATCAGCAGCCACACATACTGCTTGCCAAACACGTTCTGCTTGTATGCCTGCCAAGAGAGAGAGAGAGAAACATAACAAACCTGTGGTTAGTGTTGATGACGTCAGCATGGCAAAAAGCATCGTCTGAAGTGCCTTTTAACCACCAAAGCACACTCGGACCATGACACATTGAGCCACATTCTACATCACTCGAACGGGCGGGCACTGAAGTGAATCGTAAGTTTGTCTTTTTAGGGTGAAAACTCAATCTACGCACCCTAAGATACAATCATGTGGGTCCTTTTTTTTTATGAAAAACACGACCAAACGTTGTGACCCATTACTTTTGCCGACATATATCTCAGAAAAGGGGCATGTTGCAACACTTCATCATGTTTCTGATAGAAAAAAAGGCCAAGCACGATAATAATTTTGGCTTTCTGTCGAAATTTAAGGTGCGTATTCTGAGTTATCATCATAAAAAGGCAAGTTTAAAATACAAGTTCTACAAACTTTGACTTATCCCCCTTTGACTATTTGATGTTAAGATCATTAAAACAATGATATTGGTATACAGGAGATAAAACCGCACGTTTCAACAATTTCCCCCTTTCTGGTAAACAATAGCGCCATTGTAAATGCTCCTGTAGGGAGCATAGTAGCGCTATTGATTGATGTTTAAGTTCGCCTACAATCTGCACTCCTTATTGGCTCGCAGCGATTATCTGGACAAAATTTTCCCACACTTTCACAAAAGGTTCAAGTCTTCACGACGGGAGCATTGGCGTGGTATCAGCAGTCGTTGTTTTTTAAACATTTCCAGCATTTCAAAGGGTTCCAGATGCCAGGGTGCAGCGCTTTTGGGTGCAATAGCCGGCATGAAGCCGGAAAACAATTTTTTCATATCAATGTGGAGGGTGAGAAACAGTCAAACGACGACTTTTGTGGCTGTCGTGGATCAGTAGAACGGGCTTCACTCTAAGCTCTTGTACTCGGCCGTGCAAGGTAAGTTATATTATTGCAATACCTGATGTAACAGTTTGAAGAACTGAATGAACACAAACTGCAATGTTCATTTTGAGGAAGATCAGTTCTCTGGATGTCGGGACGGCAAACGCAAGCAGCGCAAAATGCAGTGCCTTCTATCTTCACCCACAATCCACGGAGAGCTCCTCTTTTCCGAGGAACCGAGAAAAAGGTATATTGTATGCATAGCATCTAAAAACAATGCGTTAATCGACTACGACTGTAAAGACTTGCCACCAGCTCGCCGTGAAGTTTTCTCGTCATATGGTTGTATCATGTTTCCTACGTGCGCATATGATGCCGCATTGCTTGTCACGCATTGATTATACGCCGATTTTATTCTGTGCATGGGACTTGATTAACACATCTTAAAATGGAGCCCATGAAACGAAAGTTTGCGCTGCAGAAACCAGGGATCCTAGCTCAATCTCCGTCCCTTCTTGTTTTGATCTGGATGAGCATCACACCGGCACGCTTTCATGTACTACTACTGCATGGTGCACATTGCAGACCCGAGGCTAGCAGTCGTACTGCACTGGCCAACTGGAGAAACACCGTAAAAAATTGCAGCAGCACCGCAGAACTGCAGTCTACTCACCACAGTGCCCACTGCCGCCTGCTACCATAAGGTGATTTGGGCTCAAAACAAGATAATCTTATCTCGCTCAGAGCATAACAAGTGACGCAAATGCTTTTAGGGAGCATGCCTATGATATTAGAAACAGTTTCCACACGATAAATAGCCTAGATATAATAAAACCCAGCTTTCTTCTGTACCTGATATGTCCACCGTGCAAGAGTTGAAGCCTTTTGGCATTCATTGCTAGTCACCGAGTGGGGGCGCTACAGTTGGAGTTACTCTGCTCCCTCCGGGAGCATATACAGTGGCGTTAGTAAACACTAGTGCCTCTCTAGTACCACTCAGCTAGCCTAAATAAGCAACTGTGAACCAGAGTAATAGACTCCTTCCACTTTCATGGAATAAACATCAGTTCACGTCCAGCTCTTTCTGGCACTTAAAATTCTAACGTGGGCCCCCCTTCATGTATATCAATACAGTTTCCACCCCCTCCAAAAATCTTCCTGAAAAAGGATCTCTAATGGTTGAGAAGCCTCACCTCACAAAAAACCCGGCGAGCTGCTGCCACATAGAACATACCCACAATGATCCGCGCATCTTGCCTCTGAAAAATGTCAGAATCGGAATGCAACGTTAAAATTTCTAACCAAACGCTCAATCTTTTTTCTTTCTTTTTTCACTAGGACAAAAAGAAGAAAGAAAAGCTTGTTAAGTTTTTGTTACTCTGCCTGAGAAAATTGTATCTATATATCAGAAATTATGCATGGAAACTACATCAGAAGAAAAGTTAACACCTCTCGGAAGCCCACAATGATGTCACAGATACTAATGTGCATCTTTTCTCCTTCGCACACTCTTTCCTTCTCTCTCTTTCATAAGTGCAGCAGCAATTTTTTGCAACACTGCTGTGGAAAAGCACGTGTAGGGCTATAGCAGTCTATCACGAAAAAATTGCCGCAAGGTTCCCGTCGTCTATGATCTGGAAAGTCGACAAGCATTAAAACAGTGTTTCACAGTTAAAACGGTGAACTGTACAGCAACCAAAAGGGAAATCTATGAGTGCACAACATACCACCAGGTTCTTCACCGCATCCGTGGGATCGGTCAGAAAGCTCTGTCTTGTGACAATTTCAATGTGCGCCTCTTTGCACTTAATTTCAAGGTCCTCTCCCGTCTGAAAAAGACAAACAAAACAAGTCCCTCCCATCAGAGATGCTGTCGGAACGCTACAGTAAAGCACAAGCTCAGCAATACGCTTCACGCCAACTGATATTGACCGCAAAGCACTGCATGGAGTCGCTTTTTAAAGAGTCACAACATAAAGATTCTGCCGATAATAGTGGCAGAATTATTTCGAGCCCACACTGAAAGAAGAACATGTAAAAATTGAAAAAACATATACTATGCAGATTGTGAGTGTTCCATGTAAAAGATGAAGCGAGTGTGCCAGTCTGTTCTCCCGCCGTAAGCGGTTACAAATGAGCACAACGCCCTCACTCACTCTCAAATGTCAATATATGAACCAGCCTCCAGTCAATCTCGGACAATGAGCACAAATATATGTCTCATCTCTGCATGCTCTCTGCAGTTGACTCACCGAAGTGAACACCTCTTCCGCCTCCTGGATGATGGCGATGCGCGACCATTCAAATTTCTGGAACAACTTGATGCGCGTCGGGTTGTGGATCGTGGCTGAAGGGTGCGTTCGGAAGAACGTCGGAAAGCGTTTCCTATTCGACAGTGCGGGAGAACTAGAACCGTAGGATATCTGAAAGAAGGAAAGTCTTCTGTGAGGTCTCCGAGAGAACATGCGACCCAGACGTGTGGGTGAGTGAGCCATACACATAGAACTGAAATAAGGAAACTGCCGGAAAAGAATGTGTGCCGGGATCAGGATCGAAACCCATCATGTCACATAAGCTTCTCTAGGTACAAAAATACTAAAAAGTATAAAAAGATGCAAAAACTCTTTTCATTTTTTTTTTTAAGGAAGTTTTAGAATGATCTCTTCTCTTCTCTTTTATATTTTTATTAACACAATGCAGTAGACTTATTCAATTTACTTGCACCTCTTACACCCGTGCAGAAAAGTGTAGTGAGGTGTACTTCCGGTCGTAGCTCAATACACATTCCGGAAGTACCCTACACTTTTCTGCACCGGTGCAGGAAGTGCAAGTAAATCGAACGAGCCTAGTGGCAACCTGCAAGCCTCTGTGGTGTATAACATTTGGTGTGATTCTTGTGGCTGTTGCAATTTTTTTTTTTTTAATTAATAAAACTTTTTAACTTCCAGCACGAGACGATAAACTAAGTTTACTGTACCATGCAGCAGGATTGAAAAAAAAAAAAAGAAAGAAAGAAAGGTGTACTTACAACAACTAAATTCCACATCTTGGCAGCTTCGGCGATGGTAGAGCACACTATGCTGCAACCTCCGAGCAGCATCAATTTTTGAGGGTCGTTGTACAAGAGATCGTACATGACGGTGGCTGCAAGACCGGGATTACACTGAAAGTAGAAAACGAGGCAAATATAATCGAGGCTAATTCGCCCGCCATTCGCGGAGTAAGCGAGAATTCGACCGGTGTTCATATGATTGAAAGCGCACAAGTACATTGCTCGCGCTCGACGCTTTCTTGACGCGTTTGTTATTGCTGTTGTTGTTTTTCCTGCGTGCACAAGTTCATTTGAGTTCTTTGCGGAGCGTTAATTGTAACGAAGTCGGCAGCACGAACGTCCGAACATAGGCTGGATTGGAGCCTCATAGCGTGCATATTGCGCGAGCATCCGCAACATGTCCACCCATCTATTCAAAGCAACACGCGAGGAGCCGGCATTTAAAACTCTCAAGGTCTCACCCCTCACCGAAACGATAAGCAACATTCATTTGCTCCTCGGAATGCTCTCTGGGAAAATACCAAAGGTCAAGCACGCCGTAGCTATTAGGCGCGCGCGCGTGATTGCGGAAACCCGGAAAGTCTGATGGAAGCGCGCATACCTGGCTGTCTCTCCAGTCAATCTCCAGCTTGTACCCTATGAGAAGATCGGACCTCTTGTTTACGTCTTCGAGGGCCATGAGGGCCGCGGGCAGGCAGCCCTGCCCGCCGAGCCAGCCGCCGTGGCCTTTCATCGGGAACACCGCCGCAATGTAGAGACTCTTGAGCGTGCTGGCTTCGACAGTTTCCACCTTATCGACGCTGCTCGGCTGCAGCGGAATCAAGCCGTTGGGAGCGGCGACCGTGCACAGAAGCACGGACATGGAAAGCGCGTAGGTTCCCATCCCGTTCATTCCAACGGATTTTAGGGTATCGATCCAGTTATGGAAGGGCTGCTTGCTTTGGACTCCTGTGCGGCTCGCCGCTACTGCTGCGAGCTGGCCGATCCGATCAGAGCGCAAACTTCAGTCCGTCTCGTCGACCGAAGTTCACGGGACACCATCTTCGTGCACAAAAGCGTCCTCCGTCCCATCGGAAAAAGCGCTGCACGGCGCACACGCCACACGATCGAGGAGTACGGCACATCTACGCGCCGGGCGAGCGAGCGCAAGGACAGCAGCAGCAGCCCGCCCCCTTTTTTCTTGTTTTTTGGCAAGGAGTAGAGCGAGAGTAGCGGGAGGACATTTATGACGTCATAGGAATTGTGGCCCTTGCCCCTTGTCGCCCTTGCCGTGGCCGCTGCCTGCAAAGCATCATGGATGTTTGTATAACTTCCGCCCCAGGCGATGACTTTGGTTTCGATTTGAGGATCGTGCCAACATGCCAAGGGAAGATTGTGTTGTAGCTACAGTGGCTAAATGGTGCCTACCAAGGGTGTGGCTATTCATTTCTTTTTTTCCACACTGCACCGACTGCACCACTGTGGTCTGCACCGAAGGGGTTGGAAGTGGGTTGGAATCTCGAAGGGCGAGTCAGGCGAGTGGGCGAGTTACCAGATTTGCCCACGTGATATGTGACGTTCTTCTTCAGGTCCGGTGCTTTCTTACTCAAGTCGGACCTCCCAGCCCAGGTTCGACAGAAAAGCGGGTTGCTAGGCAACTGGCTACTGCTGCCGATTTATAGACGAAGGTACAGATTATTGTAAGCTCGAAAAAGTATACTGTATTACCCAACTGGCAAACTGCCTGAAGCAAGGACACGGGAGCGCTACGTGTGTGATTGACGTTTAATGACGTCTTCAGTCGTCACATCAAAACAAACATGGATGCGCCCGAGAGGTATGTTTGGTTTTCGCACGTGGCTTGGTTATTTTGGCTATTCATTCTTCTCTCAAAAATCGGCTTCAGTGCGTAACCGATATGCGCACCAAACATTTCCTGCAGAACCTGCTATCAATGCGGGAAACCAGCGAAATACTGCTGTCCCAGGTGCACGACCCGATCCTGTTCTCTGCCGTGCGTTAAAGAACACAAGAGACGCCAAGAGTGCGACGGCATCCGTGACAAAACCGCCTTTCTGCCGCTCTCGGAGTTCACAGACCTGGATCTTCTAAGTGGTGCGTACGTCGTGAGGGGTCTGTCTTAAGCCGAGCAATGTGCTGCAAACGCTTCGTCGAATGGTTTCATCCAATGGCCGTTTTATCGAAGGCCACTGTTTGCCCGCACGTCAGAGAAACGGGTCCGTGCCCACTCGATTCTACCGCAGTTCAAGACTAGTAAGACAAGCTCTTCCCACAAAGCCCTTCACTTTTTCCATTTTAGCAGGTCAGTGGAGAGGAGCAAACCACCCATTAGGGTGAGCAGAGTGCTTTGTGGCAGGTTCTGCTATTCTCTACCTGTAACAGGAGCCAAAGGGTGGTCTCTTGGTTTGCGGCAACTATGTTTCTCGAAACCCGCACCACCAAGCAGGCAACGTAGCCGGGGAGCGGGGGGGGGGGGGGGGGGGGGGGGGGGGGGGGGGGGGGGCACTCAGTTTTGTCAAGACAGACATGTATTTTTGTGGTGACTCTTTTGGAATGAGATAACACTTGTCAGTCATTTCTCCCTTCACATACCTTTGATCTAGAATCTATCGTGACGACCTAGCTGGCTTCCAATGAGAAACTTTTAAAGAATAGTGAAAAACAAAACAGCCTATGATTGCTCAATAACTTGCGGAAAAATAAAACATTATGTGTGATGCAATTTTTAGTATTATTATGAGCGGCAAAACCTGTAGTTATGGGCCTTTATGGGCGGCGTCACGGATGCTTTGTCTTTGTCTTTATTTATTTGGCTCTGGAGAGCCGCGGCACCGCGGAAAGGCAGCAGCACGTACCTTGGAGGCCCGCGGTGCCGAGTCTAGTGATCATGATAATGTGATGAGTATATTCGCAACTTTCACGACTTATAGGGGGCGCACTGGTTCCTATCAAAATGGCTGTCATCTGGATAATCGTCGTAGAACAGCAGTACGAGGCGGGGTCGCGACGCTTAAGTAATTATAGTTTTGCTCAATACGAGCAGTATTAGAGCCTTACGTTATTTTTTAACGCCACGAAGTTGTAGGCAAGCACATTTATTACGAGGCCAATCATCCAGAAGCTAGGGAGCGCGATTCCCACACCGCGGTACCACCATCGCTGAAAGTTGCAAATACACGCAAGATTACAATAACATGAATTGTTAGTATTGGGCAGGACGGTAGAACTCCAGATTTCGTGGAGGCAGGTTGGGCGAGTCAGCAGCGAGCCATAGGGATCTCACACGTTGTTTGACCGATGCATGAAGGAGCCCCAGGAGCATGATGGCGCTGTTGCTCACTGGGGTCCACTGGGGTCGAAGCATCAGGCTCCAAGGAGGTAGCCCAGTCAAAGTAGAAGCTGCCGCCTCCAAGGAAGCGAGGCTCAGGTTGAGGCACCGCCGTCACCCGGCGGGTCATCCTCTCAACGACGTCGTTGTCGTTCTTGGAATTGAGATGGGTCTATTGCGCGCACACACACTATGCTCTCCCCATCTCTTCTCCCCCAGAAATCCTTCATTTTGCTGGGTCCTCCTCGCCCCCCTCCCCCTCATAGAGCATTTTGTCATGGGTGGCCTCCCCCCCTCTCTCTCCTCCTTGAAACAAAATCCTGGCTACGTGCCTGCCACCAAGGATAAACCATCTACCTTTAATTTGCTCGCATTTTTTTTTTGTGGCTTTAATTGATAGTTATTGTGAACAGAACTGCAACAAATATAGAACCGCTTAGCGCGGGAACAAATCTGCAGCAATAATCGAATAAAGCATGGCTGTCGCAGTGCACAAACACCACCGTTCACAACAAGGCTTTTATATCTAGAACTCGTGCACTGAGATTGGTTTGATTGAATGCAGTAGCATACCCAGGATTTTTTTTTTTTTTTGGTGGGGGGGGGGGGGGGAGGTTGAGGGGGAACTGTGGGTGGATGGAGGTACAGATGGATAATGATGGCTGTACCCAGAGCCTTATCTACAGAGAGTTTGGCCATTCATTGGGAAGTATAGGAAGCAAAGAGGAGACGCTATTGGCTGAAAGCATGCTGGGCGTGTTCCGGGGGTCTTCACAATTTCGAATGTGGCCAACCAAAAGCCGTAATAATGCTTTGGCAGTGGTCGCGAGAAACGAGATTAATAAGTGCATCGGAGTAACTCTCGATGGCTGAAAATATGGTGCACGTGATGTTTCATTCACAGTCATCCAAAACCATGGTGGAAGAGCACGACTAGCGGGACGATTGACATAATTGTCCCGCCAGGCGCAAAGGGCCGGGAATCGGCCATCTGAGCAGTCACACTTTGTCCAAGCAAAACAGAGTTTGAGCGGCACATTCGTTTCTTACATCTTTCTGCATGATCATAATCGAAACGTCACATGCACCCTATTTTCAATTATGAAGGGCTAGTACATTTAACTCTTACGCGCTTATTAAAACCATATACCTATGATTAAACTGCTTATCGCTACCACCACTAGGGGATTCTTTTCGGCTTCTGGTTGGCTAGGAGAGCATGCCAAGCCCTCTTCGACCGCTGCCCTAGAACACACTGTCTCGCTGGGCTTGGGAGAGGGAACCACAGCATTCCAAACCTGCTGCCCATGTGCGTGGTGTGATTAGATTTGCTCGTTAAAGTTCAAGTGAACTGCTGAAAGGTGAAGTCATTGCCTTCCAGATTACAGGTTCCTCGAGGAGTCTTCCAGAGTTGTCGACAATGCATACCGAGAGAAGCCCGTCTTAGGGATCTTTCCCCAACAGCGTAACATCCCAGGGGTAAGTGTTCGTTGGAGAAATCTACTAGAAGCAGAGGTGCAAGATAGCTAATTAAAAGTATTTAAGTTATATGGTAATTAGTTGCAAACTTGAATAAATTGGTTAATATTTTTTCGAGATGGTCGAAAGTCGCGGCATACCTTGATGTTAGGAATATTTTAAATGCAATTACTATGTAGCGTGACTTAGGACGTTGAGAACTTTTGTCAAACCTGAGGTGTGACTTCAAACCTTGAGGTTCAACTGGGTTGTAGAACCTTCAAACTTTTGGCAAAGTTCAAGACGTTTGACATTTTAAATAGTTTTGCCCGACTTCCACACGAAACATTTCAAGTTTCGAGGAGAAGCAATTGATACAGTAGTGCAGTGGTTCTCAAATGGGGGTTTGCGGACCCTTTGGGGTCTGCGAAGGCATTCTAGGGGTCCGCGAAGCCCCACCTTATCAGTCAAGCGCGGCAATAAAAGTTCTTTTTTCAGATTTAGAAGAAATGTTTCAGTTTTCGGGCGAGTTTTCTCGTGTGTATATCAACAAGACAAGTATACTTCACTTTAGCCCTTCGTTATATCCATTTATTTAATCATTATTATATTTAACCTATAACCCTTCCCCTCACTACGAACGGGGTCCTCCATTATCTCCGCCGATCCACAAGGGGTCCGCGAAACATGGATGGTTGAGAACCACTGCAGTAGTGTGTCTTAAGCTTCAGAGAATAATTTTTCATGTTTAGACAATATGAAAGCAAACAAACTTTTAATAGTTTAGTTGGATTGCTAAAATGAAACAGCTTATACATAATAAATGTTGCACCCCCTCCTTCCCTAGGTGGCTTCAACTCATTTTCAATTTCTGCTCATGCACATAATAACCAAACTTCCGTCGTTAACTTTTTTTAAGCTTTACTCTAAAATTAGAAGTCACACCTAGTCTAGCTCGAACTTTGGCAGGTTTGTCACCGTTTGTGGCATCCATATCTGTAAAGGCCTGACCACGCAAGCGGTAACGGTTTTACCGGTCGGCGCCGGGCGCTGCTGGGTGGCACCACTGTTCGGCATCCCAACGTGAGGGAGCCACATTGGCCTCCGTTTTGCTGCCGTTATAGTCGCATGACAGCACTGGATCTCGCGTTTCCTCGACTGCTCAAGATTGTGCGCGCGCTTCGGCCTGATTTTTTGCGCCTTCGTAATCTGCCCTTCGTTAGGTTCTTGCGTTTTGGCTCTCATCTTTCGCATAGATCAGCGTCAAAACCGCACTCACTGCCCACCTGGCATGTTTCGACAATGACCCGGTGATCGGCGTGAATATGATAATCTTAGCCTGCTGGTTTGTCCTGCAACGTTGCAGCTGCCGAAACACCGAGGGACAGGCCAATGCTTTGTTGCCCCGGCTGTGCACCAGAGATAAATTCTACTTTCGAGAGTGAGTGGTCAAATTGGTTGTGACAAGTGTCCACCATTTATACTGTCACACGGTTTCGAGAAACCGCTCCGTCGGGGAAGGCATCAAGGGGAAATAGAGATTGCAGATAAAATCGCGCTACGCTCCTTTGTGTCGTGAAAGACGCGCAGAGAAGCGGCTTGCGCGTTGCCACAGCCTCGCAACGTCGCTATCTACGCCGGCTCCCATTGGCTCCCTTCTTCTCCAACAAGAAACGGCGAGCCCTCAACCATGCGCGGGCCAGTTGTTTGGATGGCCGGCAAGCCGCCGAGGGCAAAAATTGGTCTTGGCTGGCAACCTGCAGCGGGCACCAAGCCTTCACGCCGCTAGAGTGGCTAGGCCTTAACTATCATCAACCCTTTGACGGTCGTCGCTGTACGTGTATGGCGGCGATTGCTCGTTTGAAAGTGCCTGCCTAAATGCAAACTGCGTGCACCGCGAGAGGTGTTGCTGCTGTTTGTTATGTGTTTGGCGAACTATAAGCGTTGTATTTGCAGAATGTTTCGCTTTGCTGGGACTTTTCTTAGTTTTGAAATTAGATGCTCCGCATCATGCACATGATATGTGCGAGAGGGTCGCATCGCATGGTCGGCTGCTCTGGCGGCAGGGGCAGTTGGAGCGCCGGCTTTTCCGACCAAGACTACTAACGCCTCTCAGTACTGAATTCTCGTTATGAGAGCTTACCATCCGATGAAAAAGCTCTGTAAAGTACCTCCAGTTCCGAATCTGAAACCGGTGGAACGTCACGGAAGTGGGCACTTCAGAATGAAACTAAATGGAAGAAAGGTGACTGCTTTTCTTCCTTAACCCTTTCATTGCCACCCCCGAGATAACTGTGGACTCCACCCATGCACAGCCTCTGCTACTCCCGAGTATACTCGTGTTGCTTTTTAAAGGGCCCATGAAACGAATTTTAGGCTGGAATAAATCGATTTATTTTGGGATTTTACTAATAGCACATCGTTCAGTGGGCCAAAAGAAAAAAAGGTAGGAAGTCAAAAGCCTGACTTTCACTAAGAAAATTTGAAAACACAGCGGACTATTTCGTACCTCCTTCCCTTCGTAAGCTCTCGGCCTTTTCAGTGTGATACATCCGCGGTCCCCACAGCACGTCACCGGGCCTTCGCAGCGCATCATCGGGCCCAAACACACGTCACACGACACCGGACCTCACTTGTTCCCTTCAACCCTAAGCTGACATTCTGGTGGAAGCTACGCACTTGCCAGATTAATCAGCCTCCTCCCTTTCATCACCTGACCTCATTCTTTGCACGTGGGTATGCGCGAGAGAGCATGCTCACGTGGCAAAAGTGTGGCTCACCCTCAGGAGCACACTTTGGACCAATCATGTTCAGGAATCATTGTGGAGAAAAACCCGACAGGGGGCGAGGAGCAGTCAGAAAACAACAAAAACAAAATGGCATTGAATGGGTTAATATTTCCATTTGAGGCTTCTAAACCTAGATAGCTTGCTGCACCCATGTGTGCTCTCGCTAGATAATTAGGAAAAAAAAATGTGTGAATTTACCATTGCTTTATACTATTGCTTTGAAAACAAAATCCAACCACTAAAAAACACCTTTTGGGAAAAAAAGAAAAACCAATCGTTTAAAAGGTTATTTACATTTGAAAAACAATATTGTTTGCAACTCTATTGTATTCCAACAAAAGTAGCTATAACACAAATAATTTTATAGAGTAACTTTCGACAGCTCTGACGAGGGGCGGATCGTGCTGGAATACTAGTAGCATCTTGTCGGAATTTTCTGCGCCCAAACCGCCGTTCAGCCGACACGGTTACGGAACTGAGGCCAGATTCGTAAAAAACCTCTTACCTACGACAACTTAGCTATAAAGTTTGTAAAGTTACGATCATCATAAGATGAGGCGAGAACAGTATTCACAAACGCATTCTTAAGTGAGAGGAGAAAAGTTGCGACATCTTACGGAGAAACGACTTCCGGTGCTGTTGCTATGGCAACAGTATCTTCGGCAGCACGAGCAACCAATCAGAGAGCTCGGCATAGTTCGGAGCATGTGGATTTTTAATAACAAACACAGGTTAACTACTTATTGATAGTCAGCTCTGTGTATGTCCTATCCTGTCTTTGTGTAAATGTTTAGTGTTTAAGCTGGTTCTCATAAACACAGGCGGCCTTTCCACCACCGCTTGTCTGGGGTTCGTGTCCGTGCAGTGATATATCGACGCTAACACGATTTAAACGTTTCGTTGACTGCTGCGAACTCGATCACTATGAAGTCAACACAACTGTCATCGTTGGTAAAAGCCCTGTGCCAGTTGTTTGCAAAGCGACGGAAATAGAAACAAACCGCCGCGGCGTTTTTCGCGGCCTCTGGAAATGCAGGAGCGAGCCGACGTTAAAAAAGATACATTTGAACTACGAGAGTGTCAGCAAGAGCCACGCAAATACCTGTTCGCACTCGCGCGTTTGGTCGAAGTGCTGGATTCACTCTGTTAGACTGTGTCTTGGTAAACTCTTCGGGATCCAATCTTTTACTATTGCAACTCGATACTGACGTGACACTCAGCAAAGAAAGGTTGGACCGGCATCGCGTAGCTCCCACGAACTGTTATAGCTCTACAGTGACGTAGCGTCATGTCAGAATAAAAATGGCATACCAATAACAAAGTGTACATACTGTGTTGTGAAGTAATCCATATGTCATTTATTTGAACTCTATATCACACAAAACAAAGAGATAGAATCAATGAGAGTCCCTTTTTGACGACAGCATTTGTCACCGCTGCTTAGGAAAACAAGGAGATTGAGATGACAAGGGGAAGAGATTGACCTCTGAAATTTAGTTCAGCGATCAAACTATACTACGGGAAGGGTCTGCAAGGGTCGCGCAGGCATATTCCATTCAGCAAGCCAGCCAGTCGTGGGCAGACGGTCTTGACCAAGGACCGTCGGAGCAATGCTGCGCCGGAACAGAGTGCATGCTAGGCCTATATTCTGCCGAGCTCGCTTGGTCGGTGGGACTGTTGCCTTTGTTGCTTTTCCCGGGTGTTTGTATATCCAGCGTTCATGTTCGTCGTGATCGGTTTCAAGTACTTCTTCCTTTTTTCTTGCTGCTTGAAGTCGGGACGCGCGCAAAGAGCACCTAGAAAAATAAATGTCCATTGGTCATCGCTACAAAGTCAACCAAGTAACTGAGCGACACTGTCGGCCATGTTGATTTGATCATAAAAAGTGCGTAAGGCAGCTTCGTAGCTGTCGGAAGATTCTGTCGTAACCTACGCTAAAGTTACGACAACTCTGTTTCGAGAATAGGGATTTGTTCTCAAATTTGTCGTACACACTTTTTTCGCCGTAAGTTCGCTTTGAGAATCCGGCCTCCGTTTCCTTACAGATCATGCCAAAGTTGGGTCTGTTGTGAATCTTTTTCTTATTTCTTTTAGGGGAGGGGTAAATCCTGCCCCAGAAGACCTCTACATATATAGGAACGTACCTCGCTCCGAATTTCGGAACATACACAGATGGTTGTCGATCTGAGGTGGCGCTTCATTGCACAGGCGAAACAAAGGTCTTTTTGCACCTGCCATTTTCCAGTTTCTGCACAAGTTCCAGAACGAGGCGAAGCGTCGTGGGACAGACTTGAAGTTCCTGCCCAAATGCTTCACAAAGCGCCAGGAGAACAGGTCCTGCTTCAACTTTAGGGAGAGGTGCATCTACTGGCAGGTGGCCTGGGAATTCGTGCAAGCTAACGTCAAGATCAAGGAGGAGCAGAGGTCAGTCCGTTCTTGGGCAAATTATGAAGGTGTATAGTCAAAGCTGGTACTAGAAGGAAATCTGAGAAAGAACCCATTTGAAGCCTCGAAGCAGCAACCAATGTTTCGTAGCGTAAGCAAAATGTCGGCCGCATCTGCAAAATGCCGGTTACATCGGCAAAAGCTCGACTGCTACTTTGAGGCATTTCGCCGAGACTTGGGGAACTTGTCTTTCGAAATGTTAACTGCGGGTTTAAGTTCCTCCGGGGAGTTCCTTCATAAAGGACAATGGAATTCGTCGCAGTGTTTTGAGTTTTCCGACTCCATCTAAGGCGTGCTGTTGTCGGTGGGCCAAGGTCGCTGCTGTTGTCTGTACGCTGCCAAAAGTAAACTAAAAATTATCCGTATGTGTTTCTCTCTAAGCAACAGGCTGGTTCCAGTCATCATTTTTGCATGTCAAGCTGCTGAGCAATTGCTGCTTTGTGAAATTTCTTTTTTGATTTCCCATTTTCTGTTTACACTTTTAATGTACGGTATGTGGCTGCTTTTGTAACCAAATTGGCTCACAAAAGGATGTACAGTGATGCCCCCTTCAATAATGCCCTTGAGGCAGTGTAGGCACAATGTAAATAAATAAATAAAACCGTTTCTAAAAGACAAGCTCAAAGGTGGCACAAAATTCGGCCATCATAGATTCAAGCAAAAACGATTACCATAAATTACTTTATTTTCGCAGGCTCTATGTTTCGGGAATTTTACGAAGCATGTGTTTCGGAAATATTTTTCGGGCACAAAATTACGCGATTGGGTGTGTTACGTCCTTATCACGTGGTGATGTATTTGCATGATTGATTTTTCGCTATGGTTTACTGGTCATGAAATTAGCAAAAATTAATGCATTTACACTAGTCTCTTTTCGATGACGGGATGTCTCCTGTCATTCTACAGCTGTTGGCGACTTTTATATAAGAAGACTCAATGCAATGCCTCCCTTCTTCTCGGCACAGCATTCATGAAAAAGAGAGCTTGGGTCGGTGCTTGGAAAAGCACCTGGACGGCGACCAGTGCAAGCCAGAGCTTCGGTCCCCTCTGCAGTTCTACCAGGCTGCCGGCACCAGGGGGGTATGCGTTCTGCTGGCAGTCGAAGGCCAGCCCGCATCACAGCCATGGTGAGTATGTCCCCTGTCTTTAAAAGAGATCTACGCTTCATTGGAAAAAGTTGACCAGAAATTATTCAATATACATAGTAAGTTGTTTGTTTCAATCGCCAGGGGGTGAGTGTCGGACAAGTAACGTTTTATGGTTTAAGCCCGACTTCATATTTTGGTCGTAGACAGCGGTTTGTCAGTGCCTTTCGTTTGCGCCTCGCAGTTTTCTTGGCAGAACCGTTGGGCTGCTGGCACTCGTGACCCCTCCGTTTTAGTCCCAACCGACTAGACGACCCGTGCTGTATCCTCCCGCTCTGCTCGCAGTTACTACAGCCTTGACCTTTCATCGAGTCTCGAAGACTGCCTCAAGGGGAAGGTCGTCGTAGAGTATCCGACATTCTTGGTTGTGCTGAAGGAGCATGCAACCGGGTTTCGCATCATCAAGTGCGGTGAGTGACATTGGATGTGGTTCGGGAACTGTTTCTGCTAGGCGGGAGATTCACTGATGTTCTTTGTAAGTTCTAGTTTTTGCATTGCCGATAACGACGCCCAATACTCTAATTTGCAGAGAAGGAATACACGCGGATTTTTGGTGGTGGCACTTGCCGTTGCAATGTGTCCTTAACAAAACTTTTTTTTTAAGGGACACTTCTTGTTGTGCAGTAGTTTTACACCTTGATAAGCGGAGTTTCAATGCGGTACAGTCACATCTCGTTGATTCATACTGTCTTTATTCAAACTTGCGGATAATTCAAACTAACACGCAAATCCCATCTTATGTGTTTCTGTGGGAGGAAACTTCCGGTAATTCAAACTCTGCTTTGTTCACACAAATTTTCGGTCCCCCTCGAGTATGAATTAATGAGATTCGACTGTAGAAAGGGAGCAAGAGGGGTATTTCTTAGTCGTGCAAATAGTGCATGTTGAGTTCGAATCAAGTAGCAGTATTGGCCGAATATTTTTGAAATCGAATAGTTTCTCCGAATTTTTCACTACTATTGCACCTAAACAAAAACCCAGCTAAACTCGTTAATGTTGCTCATGCTTCCACTTGTTCATTTATAAGCTAATTTTAATCTAGCTATATTTATGAACTGTGACCTCAGAAATTTAAATGCCTTGGGATGGCCAATAAATGACGGATTTGACATAAAATTAAACCTATAGAGATGCCCAGCTATACTTAATGGAGTGGATTTGCAAATCTTGCTATATGAAACTTTTCATTCTTCAATCTCTAATTGGAAAAACAAAAATAATCCAGAGTGATGAACGTGCAGATTATCGGGGCATCTCTGCCTAACGTCTACTTTTAGTTGTTTTACAACCACAGTTTAATTTTGAAAATTTTACTGCAATATAGATATGAGCATTCACAAAGTTTTTGTTTCTTTTTAAATACACCAGGCACGTGCATGCACCATCCCACTTTGAAAGTGTGCTTTTTCCCCACGGCCGCTATTGCAATATTCATACTTTTCCAAGTGTTGATCGCGGCGAGTAACCCCTTGAGTGAGCTTCTTATAGAGCACCAGTGCACTGCGGTGAAGCAACAATTGTGGAGCTCGCTTCCTTTGATGTTGCTTCGCTGCAGTGCACCTGTACTCCGTAAGAAGTGCATTCGTTGGGGCTAACCAGCCGCGATCAGCCCTTCGAAAATAATAAGTATCGCAGTTCATATCGAAGTGAATATCTCAAATAGTCTGCTATTCAAAATTTTGAACATTTGCACAGCACTACATTTTTTTTTGTGCAGCACACACACATGTCCAATGTTTAATGGAACAGCTCAAGAAAAGGTCAAGCAACGAGCTTGACTCGCAGACACTTTGCATGCAGGCACACATTACCAATGAAAAATTATAAATTCAAGACGCGATTGGGAAAATGCATAACTGAGAAAACCAAAATACTTTTAGACAAATTACAGCAGAAAGGCAGGTACAGGAGAGATGGCACCACACACTGTAGCAGTGCGGTGTGGCAGAGTGAGTGAAAGTGGAGCACCCTAAGCTGGGGGCCCTTGACTCATCAAATGCTGAGTTTGGGCGGAAGCTTAGGGAGCAAGCCGATTGGACTCTTGCAACGACAATAACATCATTTTGTCGTCAAAGTTCAGTCAGCACGCTCCACAAACTTTCGGCTCCAATTTTGCATTTGACGAGGCTAGGGCCCCTGGTGACTGTTAGCAATTTGCCCCGTCGCAGGCCGAGGTTCAACATCCCGAGCCGACAAAGGCAGTGTACGAGGCAGATGCACTGCTCCGGTCGACTGCACAAGTGCAGCTTGCTCTTTGTGCCAAATCACAGCAGATACAAAACAAAACTGGCAATATCAAAACATTAAAAACTAAGTTTCATAGTGGCATAGCATATTGGTAAAGAATGCCAACACGCTCACCATTCCAATCCCGGTAATCTTTCCTGTTACCCGAAGCCGACTAATGCAAACTTGGGGAGGGAGGAATCCCTTACTTTGGAGCCAGGGAAACTGTAGATACGTTGAGCGAAGTTTTTCTTCCGAGTGACAAGCCAGTCCCAGAAACACCCACTAGACTGCCTCCCAAGAGAGGAACTGTTATGGTGTCGTCCTACATTATCCGTTGCTGGCTCGACTCCCTTTTTGGTGACCAGGTCGGTTTTTGCAACTCCCCATTGCCATTGCACTGGGACGGGGCTGTCGGCTGTTTTCGGTGCGAAACAACACTTTTCAGGATGCTCTTTAAACTTGGCTGGCTTGCATTTCTGCTTTTTGTTTTTCCTAGAACGACTACTTTGCAGCAGTGGTTTATGACACAAAATATTTGTTTTGTTTTTCTCCAGGGAGATTATTTATACTATAGTGTACTGGTACTTTTGTTTAGATTATTTTTATTCTAGCTCGGGAGTTTCTGACGTCATTACCAGAGGGTACTGTCATGCCTCTTGGTGAAATTGGCATTTCTACGATCTACTAAAAGTGCAATATAAATTGTTGCCCGATCATGTACGAGGGTGACTCAAATGAAAACCTTAATTATTTATTATGAGGCAAATGAGAAAATATAGAAAAATTGTACATAAAATATTTTTCGACATACTCCCTATGACGTGCAGTGCACATTATCCACAGCTTCGAAAGTGCAAGGATAGCTTGTGAGAAAAGCTCTTTTGGTTGAGAATGTAGCCATTTGTGCTCTGCAATTTTCACCTCATCATTGCTTCCTAAATGCTTGCCTCCCATAGCTTCTCTCAGCCATCATGGACATACTGTGTGCTGACCCAACACTGATATTTAAAATAGTGGCTATTTCTTCTGCATTGATACGTCTGTTTTCCTTCAGAAGCGCTTCCGCTGCAGCAATGTTTTCGTTCGTCACTATGCGGTGTGCCCGGCGCGGTTGCGGGGCATCCTCCACAGAAGTTTTGCCGCTTTTAAGCCTTCTGGTCCACTCGTACACTCGTTGCAGAGATGCACACGGATCACTTTACTGCACTTTCGTCCTGCGACGAATTTTGGCTGGTTTAACACCTTCGCTACTCAAAAAACACATTACAGATCGCTTTTCTAACACAGTGCACGTTGATAATGGGGTGGCCATCTTTGCACTGACACTACTTCCTTCTGTGTTGAAGCAGCATACTCCCACCTGTTGGTCATTTTTTGAATCCCAAGGATAACTCCCACCAAATATTGAATCAGTCATATAACTTTTCGGAATTTTATTGCACTTCTAAGGTTTCCATTTCAATCACCCACATAGGATATTGTTGTTGGTGTGCAAGATCAATACTGTAACTCCCTATTGGTGCTTGGCTTTTTTCAGGTTTCACGAAAATGGTTTATCTTGCGATGCAATTTTCACAAGGTGTTTTCGTGCTGTCTGGTTTGCCCCACTGAAATTTTGTGAATACACAAAATTTCAGTCAAACACCAAAAATTTGAAGTTGAGGCCATTAAATGTTTTGTTGCAAGTAGGAATCCCGTGTCGTTGATATTGTCCCTCTTTCGTTTTCATAATTTAGACAGCAATATGCTCAACTATCCACATTGAAACACCCTTCTCGTTCATTGTAGTTCGTGTTAATTATTCAGACACCTTAAAATAACCCTGAGGTTCATTTCAATGTACTAAATAGTGGATGTTTGAGGGTTGATTGAGGGGTAATGAGACTCGTTTTGTGTTTTGCAAGGAGGGAAATAGACGGTATTGGGGATGACACTTCTGAAGGTAATACATCCACAAGTCTGAATTGCAGTTGAACCATCATAGTCTTAAATTAAGTGTTCTGTAGCAGAGAGCAAAGGCACCTCACACATGTCATGGGGCATAGGATGAAGATGTAAACTTCAAACATTTCCATTTTAACACTGAAAAAAAAAAACTGCATTAAAGAAGTTTCTTGTGCAATGTGGATTAACAATGTCGCAGCTGCAACATTGAAAATTGTTTCGGAGAACATTCTTTTACAGATTTTTTTAACATTCTCTCTAATATATTGAATGTAAAGGATGCTATTTTGTAAAGGAAAACTGACCTAGAGCCTGTGGAGTCATTGAATCTTGAATTAAAGATTACTTTTCAATTGGCTCTTCTAGTATGATTTTTTTTTTATCTAAATATTTGTTTATAGATTACAAGACAATATAAGCGTTCACCTCGGGCTTTCAATTTCGACAATGCTGGGAACTTTAGAAATTGCACGCCTCTGGCAAACTTGCCATTTCGACTTGCCGTTCTAAAATCCATTGTAAAGGCTTCGCTGGTTTTTGGGAAGATACCACAATTCGGTTCAAAGAGTGCCATTGTACACTTTCCAGAGGAGTCGGGGTCTGCCAGCCGCACAAGCATTCCAACATTCTTCAGCAACCCAAACGTGTCCTCTGGAAGCAGCGACGAAGAATGAAGATTAGGATGTACAAATTGAAACTTGTAAATCTGTGGGACTAATAAAAGCCTCACCGAAAAGTTTTCACAATGTTGGCCAAACTGTTTTTGTATCTCTTTCTTCACCACAGGAAAAGTACCAATTTTCAAGGTATCCATGCAAATGCTTTTATTTTCCTAACTAGCGTATGGAGCAATATGACACATCAACATGTGGCCAGTTAGTTGTTCTTTCAAAAGAAAGAGGTTATTATAATGTGAGAAAAAGATGTTAAAATTTTATTTCTTTAAAACACAAAGTATGTGCGGAAGCCATATAAACACTGAAACATCTACAGCTATGTAAAATTAAACGATAAATAACAAAAATTCTAAATATACAAAATATGCCCTACACCCACAGCTATTTCTTCTGAAAGTTAGTTGGGTACTCTGACTGACGTCTCTTTTTAGTTTGTTGGAGAGGTAGCCTCCTTAACACATGCTTTTGAAGGAAGGAATGCTTATATTGGTGAAACACAGATAGTACACCTCGCATCCCCCGCAGAATTCCTTCTTTCTTTTTGTGTTCTACATTGGTTTTGCAATAGCCTTGATTGCAGCTTCTTCATATTTAGCATTTTTGTCTGCCTTGTTGGGAACATAAAAAGGGCACACTGGCTCAGGACAGCATTGAAAATTATAGTGATGCTTACTGACAAACATTTGTTAAGCGACACCTATAACATAATTTTATGTGTGCCCAGAGCTCTTGAGGTCTAAAAGATATGCCACAATACATTCGAATTATGTAAATAAGGCCATTTTTGTTACTGATGCAAGCAGTAACAAGACTGATGCATGTGGTTAGCCATGTTATACAAGTGCAACCACTGCTCCCAGGACTACTTTTGACAGCCCACCAGCTTGTGGTAAAGCTCAAACCTACGTTGAAACCGAAACTAGAGTTCTTTGGCTATCCACGAGATTGTGAAACGATTTTCCGCACTAAATTTAATTTCTTGACGACGCATGGAGACCTTCGGTCACCGGTGATTGATGGCTTAGGGGCGCGGTCAGGAAAGGGTTAAAGGGGTAGTGCAACGATTTTAGTGTTGAAAGAATTGGCAATTTGTATTTTTTTATATTATTTATCCATGCACACGTGACCAAAAACGCGTCACTTCGCTCGAAAAACTGCTATTCCGGTGCTTAATCGCTAAGAGAAAAACGGAGTATTTGCCGATCTGCAACCCCTTATGGTGGTTAATGTAACTGATGTGTATGCGCGGAAGTGAACAAAACGTGTCCCCCTCCTACGGTGACCACCTTCCTGCTAGCGAAATGCGCGACAGATGGGGCAGGTGGGTGGAGGAAATTTATTAACACGCACACCACGAACCGAAGCCCTGTTCACACATTGAATATCCTGTGCAGTTTATACACCTGCTAATTGTATCGTAGCAATTAAGCTTAAATAATGTTCACTCCCATTGATATATTGCTTTATATGCCAAACATGATATTAAATGTGTCGAAGTTGAAAACATAAAAAATCGACTGTGGCAGAACTTAATCCATCAAATGGAAATAAGAAACAATAAATATTTTTCGGGTTATTGTTTTCAGGCAACGCTTACTTTCATCAACATGGTCACACAAATTTTTAACATCATGTTCTTTTTCGACCGTTGTGAGGTGCAGGCCTTTTTTGCCTTGTGTGGCTGTCTTCATTAAAAACAAAATTCACAGCAACCCTTTCGCATTGATACTGCGATTTGAAAATAATTACAATATTTTTATTTAAACTTTTGGCGAGCAATTTTTTTTTAGAATATTTTGCCACCAAGGGGGGAGGCACAACAGAGCATGCGCGTCGGATCTCCTGCAAGAACGACGGTCGCTTCCCGCAATGCTTCGATAGAAAATGGCGTACCATCACGGTTCACACGATTACAAGCGACCTCCGGGATCCCCCGTGCCCCGTTGCTCGGCAGCACCATTTATTCAAATACCCTTAAGGCCCTCGTGAGAGCATTACATAAGGGGGGGGGGGGGGGGGGCTGCATGGTTAAGTTTTATACAATAATTATACAAACAAGGTAAAATAAATGTACACACATTAACGCGAGTTGCGGAGTGAATTTTACGACTGAAATGCGGGACAGTTTGAAGATTTTTTAATTTCTCGCGGGACGCGAGACACGAGCCCTCAATGCGGGACAGTCCCGCGAGTCGCGGGACGGGTGGTCACATTACCCCTCCGCTGCTACACTCGCCGTCACCCTTGTGGCGAACTGTCTTTTCTGTCGATCCCTCGGCGCGAACTTCCACGATGATAATCCTTTAAAGCGGCTGGGGTCTCTGAAGAGAGAACCCAAGGGGAAACAAGGTGATCCCCCAGAGTACGTCATTCCAAAGGCGTCGTGGAGAGTTGAGAGGCACTTTGACCTTCGATTTGTTTCATTTCTTTTTTTACATAAAAACTAGCGCTTGCAAGAAAATACGGTTTTCTGTCCTTCGTTCCGTGGGTGACACAGATTAATTTCCGCAGTCAATTGGCCAAAGTCTGAAAATTGTTGCACTGCCCCTTTAGGGAGCTCATGTCGCAGAAAAGCCGGCGTCGGCGTCAGTGTTGTGACGGGAAAATTTTGATTGGTCGATAGGGTCATGACGTCACAGCCACATGACCTCGCGCGGGAATTTTAAACAACGTTCACGTGAAACGTGACGTCACGTGTGGAATGAAAGCGATTAAAAAACGACGTGTAATCTGAATTAAAAGTCGCCACATGTCTTAAATGATTTCACTTTATGAAGTAATTCATTCGCTCATGGAAGCGTCCTCTTGTAATTTTACAGCTGAGCAAGTAGGTATGTTAAAAGGGCCCTCCAGGAAGGCTCAAAGCGGTAGCCAGTGGTTCAATGAGATCAAGTTTCTTCAAGGCTAAGCCTTTTGAAGAAAATGCTGGTTGCAACTTTGAAGCTTCGAGTTCTTCATACCACCCTTGCGATCGTCAACTAGCCTGTCCCACGTAGCACAAGAGTTGGGGCTCACATGGGCTCCACCTCTTGTGCTACTTGGGGTTATTCTAGTTTTGGTTCTAAAACTGGATTTGTTGAACCCTATTGGTTCTCCAGAGTACCCTCAAGGTTTGTTGTATTGATTTTTAGATAATGAGATGTTCATTTACTTTCAAATGTGTGGGAACCACGGGGTTCCCTATATCCCTATCTAGGCCTAGCTTCAAGCAGGCCGTGTTAGTCGTCGTCACAAATGGCGGCGTCTACCCGAATGCGGGAACCGAGGCTGTATTCCCCGAAGGGGACGGCTCTCCCTCGCCCACGTAGGGATAATATACCGCCGGCGCACGTTTGGGAGTGATAGTGGACGCGACCCGTTTTTCGGGTGACCTACTACCGGCCTCCTTGGGCGCGTCCATATTCCCGCAGGCTACATAAGCCGGCCCCGAAAGAGGGCCGGGGGCTCTCGTCGGCAGAGGCCCTGGCTCTACGGAGCTCGGTTTTTCTTTGAGGGCCTCCGAATTCCCGTGAACCTGTCTATTGCGACAGCGCGAGAAACCGAGCGGATGATAGTGGCAATACATTTTTTTGGCGAATATGTGCTGTCACCTAGACAAATCGTCAGCTACATCATGTCCGCCCATTGAGCCGCTGTGACCTAGATACGGCTCCCCCAAATTCGCCTTTGTCTCCATCGTGGGTTATTTTCTGCCCCGAAGTCAACAGAAAGAAACCATCTTCCCTCTCTTCTCACCCAGAAGGGAGAGAGGGTATGGTACCATTTACTCTCGAACCGATGTTTCTACAAAAGGTCCATGAGCCAGCGCCCAGACTTTTCCTATGAGCGAAGCGTGTTGGCGTTTGAGTTGAATAGGGAATTGTAGTAGACCGTTTTTCTCCTCCGCTATCCGTGAAGAAAACGCCGCAGCTGCGCATGCGCGCCGCCAGCTTTGTCTGCATAGTTAAAGGTCTTTTGGCGGATTACGGAGCGCTATCCGGGTGCTTAGCGGGCTGCGGAAACAGTCTACTACAATTCTCCTATAAACTCGTGGAAAACGGACTCGCAATGTTAGTGCTGTCTCTCGTCCACCGGTACCCCCAAAAAGGCAATCAATGGACGGACCCGGCCGCAGCCGCGCAAAGAGCGGACTACGAAATGGGTATTTACCTCAATGAGGACTTTGGGGATTAAAGTTGGCAAACCCACAAAAGGTACTTACTCTCTCTGCTGTATGTGAGCAATTTGGCTAGTGCAATACGACTGCTAACCTGTGGTCATACACAGGGGCGGATGCAGGAATTTCCTGAGGGGGGGGGGGGGGGGGGGGGGTCAGGTGTTGGTCAGCGTACCATATGTTTAGGAACCCCCTCCCCCTCTCCTTCGTTTTACGCCCTAAAATTTACACAAGCAGAAATAAAGGGGTGGGGGGGGGGGGGGGGGGGGGTCAGGACATCCGGACCACCCCTCTAAATCCGCCCCTGGTCATACACATGCATCATCCAGTAGAGATTATGCGGCGCCACATGCCAGTACAGTGATGTGTTTGATGCACCATTTGTACCAAAGCGCCACCCTGCTACAATTTATTGAAGATGTAAGAAATGTGTCCCAACATTGTGCTAAAAGTCAATTTTGCCTTGTTGATACTGTAACTAATAGGGTGTTTTAGTAGATGGTTCCGATATAAAGAGACCCAATACTCTGCCCCCGCCTTTATGCATGCATCATATGAGGGCCATTTACTGAAACTCTCCATAGCTTAGGCTCGGCTACACTTCCGGTTGCTTACGTTTTAATCAATATACTGTTTGATTATATCCTGTATCAAACTCTCGTAGTTCTCGCATGTTTTGCAATATTTATCATTGTTTAGGGTCTGTTTGGAGAGGATAGAGTGCGCTTTTCATCTCTCTTTGGTGCAGTGGGGGGAACTAACTCCCAGTAAACATTGCGGTGCTGTTTGTCTCGCTTTGCCTCAACGTAGCCGAGTGCTTAGGAAAAGCACTCCTCCCAACCTGAAGCAGTGCATGTGTACGTTCCCAGAATTAAAGAAAAAAAAAAAAAAGGAACACAGAGGAAAATTGGCGACTTCCTCGCCAGGGAAAGAGCGTGGAAGGGTACATGTTTTTAATAATTTTGCATACTTTGTTCGGTCCTTCAAGTCTTCACTGCCTGGTGACAGTTATCAAAATGCAAAGGGGAAAGATCTATGTGCAAAACACTCGTCAACGTGGGCGTTATTGTGACTTGTGAGCTGCGTTACTGCAACAATGCCATACGTTGAAGTGAGTGAGTGAGTGAGTGAGTGAGTGAGTGTGCGTGTGTGTGTGCGTGTCTGTGTGTGTGCGTGTGCGTGTGCGTGTGGGGGGGGGGGGGGGGGTCCCTTTTATTCAGGTCAGGTAGGTGTTCGTTGAGATAAGAAAGATGGAGAACCCCCAAATTACTGCACATAAAAGTAAGAACCATGGCACCCATAATGTGCGTTTCAAGTCATTCCACAGCTACTCTGTCCCACTACATGAGATCTCGGAAGAAAGTCGAGCGAGCGTCGAAGCTTTGGCAATTTTATTCATTGAACAACTGCATTATTTACATGTGATATTTCAACAAAAAGAAAATAATCAAGTATGCGCGAGCACTCGGAAGCAATTCAGCTGAAGGGTCCATAGCCGACTCCGTCGCCAAAAGCTGGTGGCATGACGAAACGTAACATCGACAGCAAACAAGGCTCACAAGGTATCTTCAGATGGTCGCGTACGGAGAACACTCCATCGACTTCTCCAACCTGAACCACACGATCAGAGCGGCGCCTCCAGGAACCAGGAGGCCGTAGTGCACCCAGATGCACGTGGCAAAGCTTGGAAAGTAGTACGCATTAAACTCCTCGCTTGTGATGTTCAGTCCGTACTCCTGGAAAAATGGGAGGAGTATGCTGAACAGACTCTGCGTGAACTGCGTGATCAGGAACACGACGTACAACTTGAGCGCGGGAGGGTTGTTGCGGTCTCGAAGCCTAAAGAACATGACCACGACCGCCCGGGACAAGGTGTCCACAAAGTAGCGGAGTTTTATCGGCGGCTTCAGTTGGCCGGACCTCCGGGCCCGTAGGAACTCCATCATGACGGTGATTCCGAAGAAAACGGCGATGACGTGGGACGGCTCGGGCGCCTTGGCGAGCAGGATGGCCAGGGAGAGTGTTCGCGCGCTCATGACGAGGAGCCAGGCGCCGTGTTCTGCGAGGGCCTTGGCGGCCCGCCGTGCCGTGGCGGCTTCGTACGGGGTCTTTTGGGGTCGTTCCTCGAACTTGATGCAGCCGAAGCCCGTGAGCAGGATCGCGGATAGAGTGTTGACCGCTTGCAGATAGATTGCTGCGGAGAGGTAGATATTTTTGTTGTAGACAGAGGACACGTATTTCGCAACCGACAAAAGCTCTTTGATTATATCGCACATTCTCATTCTTGGTTGATAACACGGAGATATTGAGGTATCTGTATAGGGGTTGACAAGTGTCGACACAATTATTTTATGTCTAACGCGCCCTTGAGGTACTAGCAAGTTGTTTGGGACGAACTTGCGCGTTGTTTCTGCATTGGACCTCACATGCAACCAAGTATATATATATATTAAAAAAAAAAAAAAAAAAAAAAAAAGCCTTTGTTTCGCGCCGTGAAATGTGTTCGAAATGACTCTGAGGACAATTCCAGGAGTGGTTAAAATATGTTTAGCTGTGTAATAGAGACGGATTACCTATGTATGCTGCTTGTTGGTTGGTATTTTTACCACAGATTTAATGTTTTATTCGCAAATTACAACAGGCGAAAACTAGCAAAAACATCGAAACCAATCTCTGAACATTCCAGAAGGAGGGAGTGAGAGGAGAGAAGCCACTTGCATGATCCGTTTTTAAGAACTTTATTTGATTTCTGGGCAAACATATCTATTAGAACTTCGTAGTCGCTACCGGGTTTCAAGTTGAGCGCCCTGTATACCAGAGGACACAGCCAGTGTGGATGCCACTGTGCATGCACTCACGTCCTTGGAGGGCCCCGTTGGCGAAGAGCAGCTTGAGGGTCTCCGAAGTCTGAAAGACCGCCTGTGGAAAGCAGCTCAGGGTCACCACAAACATGACGTTGGCGAAGGTGAATCGGTCGTGCCGCTTGAGCAGTGCTGCCTGGTCCTGCCGGCCCCGGCTGCGGTACAGCCAGATGGAGTCCCCGAGGCGCAGGATCAGCCTGAGCAATGCGAGAACCACTCGAGATATGGCACGGTTTTATGTTTCAGGTTCCTTTATTTTCTGTTCATACAAGAAGAGAGGGAGGGGGGGGGGGGGGGGGGGAAGAACAGTACAGAACTACTTCACAGTGCCCCCCCCCCCCCTCCTCCCCCAACAGCAACAGCAGAGGAAGCTCTCAAAAGATAAAATAACAAAGGTCTCAAGAATGCATGATCAGATTTCTGACGAAACCAGTATTGATAATATGCGTTTGTTGGAAACATTTTCAATTTTAATATTCAGTGATAAAAAATCGTTCAACATTTTGGGAAGCTGGTATCTAATCATCCGATTTCCGTAGTTTGTTCTCGAGCGTGGGACCGTCCAGGCGTCGGCATGGCGGGTGGCATATGAGGTGTTTATTGCGAGAATGGAAGAAGGGCTATACTAGGGCAAGTTTATACTCATAATAATTTGTGATTTGAACAATTCTTTATTTATCGGATAACGATGCCGTGTGTCTGTAATATGTTGCATCGCACAGAACACGAATTACTTTTTTCTGTATTAGATTAATAGCGTGAATATTTTCAGAAGTAGTATTTCCCCATACCAAAAAACAGTAATTAAAACAAGAGTAGAGTAAAGAGTTTTTTTTTATATACGTATTAATTATACCTATAACATTCGATAGCGTTTTGTCAATCATCTGAACTGTTTCATCCCACCGCATGTGTGCGTTGAACTGACACCGAGGTGTGACATTTTTGTACAATTTCTATACCCCACGAGTCTAAAGAGAGAACCGGATTTCCGCTAATTTTTATTCCCTTTGGCCTGAAAACCACAACTTTCGTTGTATTACTCTTTATTACTAAAGAGTTCAGAACCGTCCTCATATAAAGCTTTTCAGGAAATTGATTTCCTGTCAACTTTGCGAAAAATATTGTAGCATTATCTGCGCAAATTATCATGTTTGCTTCATTGTAAATATTAGTTATGTTATTAGTGTACAAATTAAATAGAAGAGGCCCTAAAATACAGCATTGTGGAACTCCTGCATTTAGTTTTCTAGAGTCGAAACAATGTCCTTTTATTAATACACTTTGCAAGCAAAACTAAGTAATTCGAATATTTTTAAGGCTATTCCTCTACTACCATAAAGTTCTAGTTTTTTAAGCAAAAAGTTATGTGATTAATATGATTGAAAGCCTTTGAAATATATCTATAAAGATTCCTAATGTAAGACAATTTTTTATCGTGTTTAGAATTATCTTTTTTTTTTTTAGTTTAATAGCGCTTTGTTCTTACGGCCCGTTCACACTCTTGCGACCGAGTAAGACCGAGAGGGACCAGACCGGTTTTTGTGCCTCTTGCGACTTCTTAGGACCAGATCCGCTGCAGAGCATCTCGTCTTAAGACGTTGAAAGAGGCTCAAAAACCGGTCTGGTCTCTCTCGGTCGTGTTCGGTTGCATATGTGTGAACGGCGTACTGCCGGGGAGTAAGAATTGAGTGTTTTCTTCACAAAAGGTCTTTTATGTACGATTTGTTTTCTCAATACTTTTGAAAATATTGGCAAAATGGAGACTGGCCTGTAATTACTAAGGTAATTTCTATCCCCTGCTTTATACATGACCGAAACGTTTGCTTCCTGTATTTTACGTGGGAAGTGGAAAACACCAGTTTAAAGGCATACGTCAAGTAGGCGAGTTACAATAAAAGCAATTTACACGTACTTATTTAACAGGCTTCATTTTAACTTCCTGAAAATCAGAACTTCCGCTATTTTTCAGACTCATAAAAATTAAAATAACTTCTTCCTCTTCAGTTGGAAGAAAATATGCTGGAAGAAAGACATTTTACGTATCTTGAAGCTTCGTTAGAGTGAACGCTATTTACAAAGTCAACAAAATAACCATTAAACCTGTTTGCAAGAACTTTACCTTTTGTTCTGAATTGAAAGTTTGGAAATTTATTCAAATGCACGTCCTTCACGTAATATCGAATTTAACTTCTACAAAACATCCGTTATTTTTTTTTCTTTTTGAAAATAGCGAATAATAGAAGTACTGTATGGCCCGCCGTAGCTCAGTTGCTATCTTAATCTTTTTTTTATTCTATTATTAATCTGATAACACAGTTAGATTTTTTTGTGCGCATAAATTTTCTATGAAGTACATCTTTTTTTTTCTTCGTTATTTTTAATATGTTGTTGATTCATGGTTTTCTACACTTTTTGTGGTTTTTATGCCTTCTGTACTCAAGCGCCCAATTTTTATATATATATATATATATATATATATATATATATATATATATATATCGCAAAACGTCCCAAGAAAACTCTCATGGGCCCCATCAGCCGACATCTTAGACAGAACCGCGCTCCAGTCTGTTATGTTAATTTGTTCCTGAATATACTCGAGACTTGTTTTACTAATGTCACGGTAATAAAGATTATGCGTATACATTTTTTTGTGTTTAATAATATTTAACTCTATAGACATAAAAATAGGGAGTTGTTCACTCATTGTCGCTCCAATAACAGCAGCACGTACGTGTTCCTAGGGTACGTTTTTTTGAGCGCCCCCTTTAAAAAAGAAAAATATGTAACAAAGTTTCATTCGCTCTATTTTAACGAATTGGTTGACAAATGATGCAGGTCTGGCCATACGACTACTAAAGCATGATAAATTCTGATCGTTGGGGTGATGAAGCAAGCATACTGACATATTGATACTAAAATCTCTCCCCCCCCCCCCCCCCCCCCCCCCCCTTTTACCCATTAAGGTTTCACCGACGAAGAAAAAGAGTATCTAGACATTTAGGAAAACAGGACATACTGCCACCCGGATGGCGATACACGGCGCAAAAAGCGTTATGCCCTTGCTGCAACGTCAAAACTTTATAGTCCTCGGTAATTGTCGTAAATTCATTTATCATGCTGCAGTGCAGTGTATAGTATTTTTATGTACATCGACACTTCCTCCTTTTTTTTTAAATTCGGCATAAATTAGTTTCTATAAATTGTCGAGAGTATCGTTTTTTTTTGTATACCATGTTTCTGTCAACATGATAACATCAAAAGTCGAAACTCATTAAAAACGTGTCCAACTGATCAAGCTTACTACGCAGGGACTGTGCATTGAAAACAAAAATACAACGTTTTTTTGAAATCTAAAAAGTTCCCAACTTCACTCGGGAAATAAACTAATTTTATTAGCCATTTCCTAAAGAAGAAATCAAAAGAATGGCAAATTTGCAATCTTTCTACTTCAGTTACCGCAAATCATCTTCGTCCTTAACTACGTGTACTCGCCCTCCGTCTTGTTTCCTCATGAGCACATTGCCATTTGTGTACCAGGCATACTTGCAAGCGTTTGCCCTGGCCCATTCCTTTGCAGACCAAAGAAACTATCGTTCACGCACTGTGACATTTTCCAAAAGAAAAATGTTTGTTTCCGTTTATTTTTTTTAGGCTCAAACGCCTATTGAACCTCACGTCCCGAGTTGTTTGGCTTTAAAACGCGCGATAATGTCCGGGACCTTATCAGGCTTCGAGGAAACTCTGTGCGCTGCTATACCATATCACTAGCGGTCAACTCCCGCACGTTTAGTATCCTTGCTACACTGTTTACTTTTGCCTTTTTGTTCTCTTCTTTGGTCATCGGGATGCCGTGAAGTTCCCAAGTTTTGTCGGCGTGATCTCCACTCGAGTTCATTCACCTGTTCCTTTAGTTGTTTAATTTCTGCCTTTGCATGTTTTTTTTTCTCTCTCGACTGTTTCAACCCTTTTACTCGGTTCTTTTATTTCCTCATCGCGTTGGGTCTTGCGGCTTATCACTGCATCATATTTGTCTGGCAGCACCGAAATGGAAGGCTGTATTTCGTCCACTGTTTCTTTTAGATCCAAATGCTGGCTGATTGATTGATTGATTTGACTAACTGACTGACTGACATGGACGTACCAACCCGGGGGGGGGGGGGGGGGGGGGGGGGGGGCAAGTGGGGCGCTTGCCTCCCCAGTTCTCAGAGTGAGGGGGTAAGACATGTGTTTTGCCCCCCCTGACGCAGCCGCCACTGGGCAGGCTGCTTCAGGAGGGGGGAGGGGGGGGGGGGGGCAAAACATGTATCAGCTCTTTAAAGCGATTTAGACAGAATTTGTTTGTGGTGTTTAAGATAGAAAATGACTTTGAGCATCCCAAAGGGTTGTCATGTAAGGTTCACAAGAAAACGCAACGTTCTCCAGTCAACGTACACTTTACACGGAGAAACCCCACTCGTTAAAAAAGAAGCTAAATATCTGGGGGTAAATTTTTCTAATGATTTGAGGTGGCTTTCACATGTGAACTACGTAACAGGGAAAGCTAGGAGAACGCTGGGTTTTCTAAGGAGAAACTTCTCGCGCGCTCCACCATCCCTCAAACAGACTTTTTTTTCTTGTGTGAAGCCCATTCTCGAGTGTGCTTGCGTTGTATGGGATCCATCTCAATAGTACCTCATTGATAAAATTGAAAGAATTCAAAACTGTGCCGCTAGATTTGTGACAAATAATTACAACTTTCGTAGCAGTGTCTCCGCAATAAAAAAGGATTTACAATAGAAATCGCTTGCTGTTAGGCGTAAGTATTTGCGCCTAAAATTTTTTCACTGTATTTTGTGTGGTTTATCTAAAATTAAAAGATCACATTACCTGCTTGAGAAATTGTATGTATCGCGCAGAGTAGATCATGACCAAAAAGTTCGGGAGTGCACGTCAAAATCTGATCTGTTTCGTAACTCTTTCTTCCCACGAACGATAAAAGAATGGAACAGCTTGCCAAGCGAGATTGTTTCCGTGCAAAGTCCAGATTCGTTTTTTTGTAACTCAAGCATTGTCTCTGAACAATATATTTGAGTGTAAATATATTATCAACGCTTTTGTGTTTCTTTCCAAGCAGACTAAGGTTATTTCTTTTCTATGTATGTTTATAGGCGTGCGCGATTTTGTATATTACTTTGCGTACTAATGTGTCTTGGTGACTTATGGTGTGTTAAAAATCTTTTTTTTTTGTATTGTGACTCCCCCTACTGTGATGCCCTTCGGGGCGCTGTAGTAAATAAATAAATAAATAAAATAAATAAACACTGGCCGGCGGCGTTCGCACAAAGTGCGTCTGACAGTGCATCTCAACGCTGTCACAACTTGCGGCCGAGATTTTTATAGCCTTTGACACCTGATCCTTACGTTTAAACCCTCAGCCACTATCTAATGCGCTTCTGATGAGCCCAAAACGGTGAATATTTGACGCACATCTCCGAGATATTCGGGAGTAAAAACTAATAAGTAGAGACAGCGAATGCAATTGCGGAAAAACTATACTCGTCTTTACCCCCAAGACTTCCGTTGCAACTCAAGAACAGGAGGAGACGGACCCCTTCTACGTGGAGGAACTTTGAATGATAAATAATTTGTACACACTCGAGAAATGTAAGCAGGCCCAATCTATCTATTGCCGTGGTCTGCATCATCATTTCATAGGCCGCACATGAAGTCGGTCAGCTGCTCTAGACGAGGGTGTAGTATATGTACAATTTTCGCACAGTGCATATTACAGCCTAAAGTGCTTCCTCGAGGGCTTGTGCACATATCCAGCTGATTTTTCCTTTTTGTCCGTGACCGTCTTTGAATGGTTAATCAGAAGTATTTTGAGGAATCGTTGCCAAAACAACAACCTACGAAGCTCGAACACCAGCGCAAAGCAGCTCGAAGGGACTCTCCGAGTGGGGTGAAGTGGGGTGAGATGATTGCGCCCCTGTCGGCAAGCAAGTGAACTGCATACGGAGAAAAAATGCCATTGACTCCCGGTCGATTGCAAAGGCCGTAAGAAGAGAAAGAGAGCGCGCGCTTCCAGTCCGGCCGTGCCTGGGTGCAGCCACCCAAGAGCTGCTTCATGACGTAGCGCTCAGTGGAAGGCTCCAACAGAGGAGGCCACTCGCTCAAGGCCGAAATCAAGGCTGGTCCGGGGACAAACCCCCGCAATGGTGCCGCCCGGCCGGGCATTGAATTTCGAATTGGATGGCGCAGCGTCATTCGTAGCTTTCGTGCCGCACTTGCACTTGCGGATTCACGTGCATTCCACGCGGGCGGAAAGCGGATTTTGGAGCCATGTGGCGAAACCTACTCGTCGCCGGCGGAAAATCTGGATATATAGGTAGGTCCCGGACTGATCCAAATTTTCCGCCGGCGACGAGTAGATTAAACCACCCGGCTCCAAAATCCACTTTCCGCCTGCGCGAATCCGCACGTGTAAATGCGCCACCATGGTCCAAGGGAAAGACACGACATGCCGGTCCTCTTTGAAGAATAGCTATATACTTCGTTTTACCAGACGCAGCCGACGCTATGAGCGGATGGAAACAATCGGTCAGCGTCAAAATTCGCACGATCATGGTGTCCGTCATGTTTCTGTACGTGTTCTATCATTGCCCAACCAATCAAACAGAGAAGGCCTAGTGACTTACACTTTTTACGCTGCTTGATTGGTCCAACTACCAGTATGGATAGTGGGTGTAACCCTACGCTATTCGATTCCAACCACTATACGTTCATAATGGAACAGCGCGAATTTTTGCAAGGACAGAGGAAGGAACTGGACAGGACGAGCGCTGACTAACAACTGAAAGGTTTATTCTCAGGAGACCACGAAGAAAAAAATACAACACGACTCTCTAATCACGATGTAAATGCGCATGCGTTTACATCGTGTACAGCGTTACACCGTTTACATCATCCAGTTCCTTCCTCTGTCCTTGCAAAAATTCGCGCTGTTCCATTATGAATCCATACCAACTCGCCCAGTTATCCTGTCTACTAAACCACTATACGCACACTTCTATACTGTCCACCTAAAAAAAAACAAAAAAACAAAAACGTAGTAAAAAAAAAAGTCCGGTATTTGCGGAACGTTATTAATTTCCCCCTTTTCGCGATGAATTAAAATACACGTAGGTGCATCATATGCACATCTTAATTTTATGTCGTTTTATAAAGACGTACACGTTTCAAATGCCAAAATCATCGTTTCTTTGACAACCACATCTTATAAGAACTCTTTCGTGAAGCACATGAATAATGCACGAGACCTCCTCTTTTTTTTTTTTTTTATTTGTGCGACAACGAGTTCGTTAACAGATAAATAACACTCCGTGTTCCTCACAAGTACCGTCATTTCTGTAAGCGCCGACTGCATGACGGCGCGGGTTTCGGGAAAGTGTGTTTATTTTAAGCGTGCGAATACTGCTTAGAGTCGAATTGCGCGACGTCATCACTCAGCACTGCAAAAAGAGACGTTATGTCGTGAGGTTCGCTAGCACTCTGAGGGCCCTGAATGATGCACCGTCATTCGATTCGAATACGATTTGCACACTTTAAATGTTAATGCATGGGCAGAATGGTGAATCCTCCTCAACGATCCCATGCACGTTTTAGTTTTGGGATTTCATTTATGTTTTCGAAGCTTACAAGTTTTATTACATTTAGCAGGGTCGGAGGTAACAATGTAAGTACTATCGAGTATGAATAAATCGCGAACGGCGGAACGCGTGGCCTACGATTCATGTTGCTGCGCTGCCTAGAAACCACGAGGAATTGATAAGACTATGGAGTGGAAAGGATCGAGGCTCAGTGTGCGCGTCTACTCTGATATGCATAGTCTCGTAGCTGTCTCTAGGTTGTGCAACATGTGTCACAGGTATAGTGATGAAAAACCATCGATAGTACTACCGATGCTATCGATAGTGAAAGCCAAACCTAGCCATCGATGTAAAGAGAAAACAAAAACAAAAAATAAACAAGAAAACGATTATCGAGAGTATACCACCGATAGTTGGCTACCGTGAATCTATCGACAGCCGACTATTGTGAACCAATCGATAGTCAACTATCGTGATCGTATTAGGTGATAAAGAACGTCAAGTATCCATCCAGGAAATGTCCTGAAGCTCGGAGAAGAATTCCAAGGACACGTAAGCACTTGATATGAGTTGTGAATGCGAAAGCTTGAATGTCGTCCTTCCGCTGCCTTAGATCATCTGCGGTGTACTCACGTGGATGGCCGCGTTTCGGTACTGCCGAGGTTGCCGAGCGCGCGCTGTCGTGAAGCGGCCGCGGATGCAGCCGCCCCCCCCCCCCCCCCCGAAATTTTCCCGCTAAATTTAGCGGGGCAAATGACGTCATATGGCTTCATGTCACGTGGCCTGTACACAAAATCAGTTTCGCCGCTAAATTTAGCGAAAAACTTGACGTCACATGACATGGTCACGAGATCTATACGAAAATCCAGTTTTCCCGCTGGATTTAGTGGGAAACTTGACGTCACGTGACCTAAGCAGAAGTTCAGTTTCTCCGCTATATTTAGCGGGAAAAATGATGTCACGTGACCTAAACACAAATTCAATTTTGTTCGCTACCCGCCGTTCCACATGCTCTTTGGACACAGACCTATCTGGTGGGGAAAGTCAACGGCACAATGAGTCACTGGGGTGGAGAGGAGTGGAAGGACCCGCAGGCACAGCTCGAGAAGAATTGCCTGGAGGTTACTAGCCCTAAACAAAGTACGTTTCGCGTAGCAACACAATCGCAGGGCAATTCCCGATACATTTGCTTTTATCACTGGAGCACAACAAAAGCACAAAAAAAAATTATTGTCGCAAAAAAAAATTTTTTTTTCATTGTTTGGAAATTATTTGAGAATCACCAGGTTCAGCGACGAAGCGACAAAGATATGCGAGGTTCTTCGAATTATTTTTCGGTACCCTATGCCTTATTAGGTTGACTACGTTTCACGGTCAAAGTGTAAAGCTATTGTCGGATAATCTACCATCCGTTAACAATGAGCTAGTGCGTCAGTTGGCCGCTCGGTAAACATTGATAAAACGCCAGTTTTTGGAAACATTCCAATGTCGGGTGGTCTAGTTCACACGCTATATGAAGGGCTATACCAGTGGTTTCCGAACTTTTCGCCTGAGGGGCCGGATTGGGATCTGTCACAGTCTCGAGAGCCGGATTATAAATATATGTCAATATAAATTAGAAATACTAAATGAAATAAATAAACCTAATTCAGTATTTAAATGCAAAAGTTTAAAACTGCGTAGCAAAAATTGATAAAGTGAATGGCATACCTTTTCTTCAATATGTAGCTAATTGAGACATCAAAAACATTGTGACCCAGAAAACTCACCAGACAAATTAAAGCGCATAGGAACTTTGACATGTTCACAAATGGCAGAAGACTAATGAGAATGGGAGTTCTGATGATGACAGTTTGCAATAACCGACACAGGAGTGTAAGCAGGACATACACAAGAAATCAAAAGAATTTTAACACAGTGACACAGACACGAAAAGCGACTACGAATGCTGATAAGAATGTACAATAAATAATATAGCGAAATAACCAACGTTTTGGTGCAGTTGTTTTTATTATTAATATTTTAGTTTGCGTTTTAATGCTAATCGCGACGCCGTTTTTTTTTTGTTTTTTTTTTTACGCGTTTTATTTTTTAGTTTGTAGCGGCCGGTCGCGGGCCGGACGTCATACTGGAAAGACCGTGGCCATCCGGGGGCCGGATCTGGCAATCGGGTCGCGAATAGAAGACCCCTGGACTATGCGATCACGTGCACACGTGATCGAACTATAGCATCTTTCTGTTACATGCGCGATTCGATCTACTTTGATTAGCAGGAGCCGACGATGTTGCGACTCTCATACGTGTACAACGCTGTCAAGGCTGCTGACGCGAGCATGAGGTTTGATCTCGCAGACCATTTGTCCGCGTTTTCGCGCGAACGAAACCATAGACAAAGTCACCGGAGTGCCTGCGACTGGTTAAGATCGACTGCATTACAAGCTGCACTGCGAAGGATTATCGGGTTGCCTAAAAGCGATTCGCGCCAGTGGAACTCTTCGCGCCAAGATGTTTCTGTAGCGGCCTCTTATGGTTTCCGCTCGTGACGTCACGACAATAATTTTTTTGCCGTGATGTCATGAGTTGTAATCATTGACTACTCATCAATTGCGAACTACAAGTCCGATGGTATATCTGAACAAGTAACAATAAACGCCCAGAGTCATCGCATTGTTAAACAAACATCGCAGTTGACTCCCTGACATTGCGCTTGTTTTCGTCGATGAAAAATTGATCCTGATAAAAACGTCAAACTAAGCGTTTGGCCAATGGCGAATTGCGATTCCAGCCACGTTTTTGTTCGCGCACGCTGCTATAGTTAGCGACGAGCGCGACCTAAAAAGCGCCGCCAAGCAGCAATGGTACTAGAACACTGATGCCTGAATCACATGGTGCGATTTTACTTACGATATCGCAATTGCGACGTCGCTCGCGCGGCAAGAAAAGCGTGGTGAAATCTGCTCAACGTCGTGGATGCGAAGTCTCAAGCAACATCGTACCATGGGAACCAGGCTTAAAACAAGCACGACTTGTTTCAACCCCACAAACGCCCGAAGACATCTGGTTAGTAAGTGCGCGCATCCTACATAAGAGAGAACTTAAGCTTTGTGGTGATTATTGATCACATAAACCGCGTAGTCTCGCATTATTTTTGCCTACACGGAGAAAGCACAGAAAATAAAGACGGGCAGCGCCTCCTTAGATGTTGGCACTATCGGAGCGGGAAACACTAATAGATTTGAGTCATCTCTCGAACTACACCTTCTAAATATCAGCGTGCGAGGCGTTTGCGCAGCATTGCACCGTACCCGAAAACATGGCTATATTTTTATACGTGCCAAGCTAAAGCTATGATCATGCCATTATTGCACACCGCGGCGCTGCCCAGTGCGATCAAACATCACCAAGCAGGTTTTCACATGACTGAGGCAAACGCAGAGGCACGAGCGCGTGGCTTTCAGATTTGCTTTCCTTACACGAGCACTCGCGAAAGCAAAGCAAATCTCAAAGCCATGTGGCCGCGCCTATGCCTTTGCTGCGCACAACTCCGGCGATGCTTGGGTCATTGCCGATCGTGGTACAGACGTTTCGGTTGTTGGAAGTTTGGAAGGAGTAACTTACTGCAGAAGAGGTACCATGTTGAAGATGCCTGCCGCAAGGACGTGCAGGACCAGGGACAGAATATAGGTCGGCCAGTTCTCCCTGCCCAGCAGACGGATTATACCGTTGATGAACAACGGCAGGCTGGACAGCAACGACAAGAAGAGCGTCGTGGCCGCCTTGAACTGGCATCCAGACAAAAAGTATTCGTGCACCAACCACCAGGACGTCGCCATGAAGGTCACGTGTAGCACTATGGCATACAAAGACGAAAACACCAGGACGAGCGGAGCACTTCGCAGTTCTGGGTGATTCACCGTCATTAACCCGTTACAGATCTCGTCGCTGCCGTTCATCGTGGTGTCCGCGTCTCTGAACAAACCACTCAGGAGTTTGTCTCTGTGAAGGTCTTCGACGGCACTGCTGTTTGTCCTCGATAATGCCTCTACGCCTTGCACCGGTTCGTGGTTGTGGTTGCCGTGCACGTTGTTCGGTTCGACCATTGCGTCTTCTGCACCTGGAAGGGGTTCCTTGATGCTCTGGTAGCCCGCGGCTTCTAGTGATGGAAGGCCCTTGTAGCAATACTTCATGTTCTTTCGTTTCCGACGCTCTCTCCGGAAACGTTCCAGCCAGTCCGTCGAAGGGTCGGTCGGAGTCTCGCCGCAGATGGCGCCGTAGTTTTGACGCATGGTATCCATTCGTGCTGTCTTCGTCGGTGTCAAACGATGAACTGCGGTCGGGTTGGCTGCTTGGAAAGAGTGGCCTGCATGAAGCCAACGATTGCCGCTTTCTTTCTCGACTTCCTGCGAGATAACGGGTTACAGACGTTATCAGGGGCGTGTCGCATCGGAGTTTGCAATTTGCATCTCCCGGAAAAGGGGCAAGCGTGGTGGAGTAACGCAATTGCCGTATCTTTAGCTGATGATCTGGAAACAGTGTTTTTCTGCTGCGTTATCTTGCTGCCTGCTTCGATGGAACGATAGATAAACTCTTCAGTTTCCGCCGCCAACATGCTCAGATCATATATATATAAAAAAAAAAAACCTATCATTATTTAGAACAAAATTCTATTTGGCAAAACAAACAAGACTCGTTTGCGCGCGTTGCTGCTGGTATCAATATATGCGAGATAAGTGCGAGTTCTTTTGCTAATCGATATTCGCGGCGGCGTCGAAGGACTCCGTCGGTCCTTGAAGCCCCAACTCTGCAGTGTCAGCGCACGGATAGGAGCGAGTACTTCGGTCTAGGAAGATAACGCCAGCACATACCCTGCTTGCTCGCTTGGAGGCCCCCGACACTTTCGCAGCTTTCTTGAACTTTACGCTCTCCGTGCAGCCGACAGACCATTTATTGTAGGCGACGAGTTTGCGCTAACGTCATCCGTGACGCCACCTGTCGAAAGGAGACTTTGCTCCTTGCTTAACATACTGATAGAAGCGCCAAAGATCGGAAAAAGGATGATAGAGCGACACTATCATCGGTTTCGAAAGTAAATCTAAAATGTCCTTGATGCCCTCCGTTCTTCACTGTCGATTATCGCCCGTCGACCTTGAAGAAAGCAGACAAGTGTTTCCCAGTTCGGGCATAGAATCGTTTCAACAAAAAGAGAGAGGTTGGACCGTCTCGAAGTTCAAAGACAATTCAATTTCAATACAATCATTTATTCGTTCCAAGAAAAAGGTACAACCTTTCCGATGTGTTCCGACACTTTTTTCGTATTTGAAATACTTCACAATGAGCTGTCTACATGTAACCAACGACGGACAAGCTGCCTAATAATCCCGAGTCGATCGGAACAATGCTTAACCTTTACATTCTCTTCAACTCGCCTATACAGTCACGAATAACACGCATGAGAACATTTGCACATTTGGGGGACTCGCTGTACAACAGAAACTGAAACAAAACATCTTTGTACAAGCCCGAACTATTGCCACACCGGTGGACGCCACTTAGTCTGCGTAACGCCCACAGAGACCCGTGATTATGAGAGCTGTAGTCGCATTGTGCTCTGTTTATTTGAGACACTGTCGGCGAATTTGAATTGCTCGTGAAACACACTCGCGACAAACCTCGCCTTGTTTTCACGACGCTCTTGGCCGCCGGCGAACTTTCGACTCAATCGCTGTTCGAATCACGCTAAAACGTTCTGGCTGCGGTTTCGGCCATTTTGGGAACGATCAACGCCAATGCCGTTGAAAACCGAAAAAAAAAGTCAGTATTAAACCTCGTGTAAAGCTGTCAGAAAACAAAACTAATAAGAAAATAAAAAAAAAACAGATGATTTTCGCCAAACGCGAGATGAGAAAGGAAGGAAGTTAATAAGTTAAATTTTCAGTCATTGTGAGGGGAGGGCTAGCACCCGTACCCGCCAGACAGTTCAGAAGACGTAATCGGCCTTGTGCGAGCGCAGCCTGAAGTGACAAAGCAGCAAGAACACGCCACACGTCATGGCCACGTAATGCGCACCTATGACCACAAACAACACCGTCTGCAGAGTCCTGGACAGGAAGTAGGCGAGCGCCAGGAACACGGAGTTCTCCAGGAACGTCGAGCAGAGGAACACCACGGTGGACATGGCAGTGGCTAGCCCTTCCCGGTTCAGGCCGCGGTACTCGACCAGAAACAGCATCGTCATCAAGCCTAGGGCGAGGTCACCGAGGAACTTGGACACGTTGTACGTGGTCCGGCACGTCGTAGACCAGCAGAGGACGACAGGAATGTGGAGGAAGGCGAGGCTTAGCAGGGCCGGACTGGAGTAAACGGACAAGAGGGCGGCCATCGAGGACACCCTGGCGGCCGCGATGAAGGTCCAGGAAGTGAACTTGAGGAAGTGGGCCGTGCCGGAGTCGTCGTAGGTTCCCAGCACGGTCTCATAGGTGGTCGACTCGTCCGTCTCTTCGTCGGCGCGGACGCGGACGTACTTGGTGTAGAAAGTGGCAACGCACGCGATCAGCAGGATGCAGCACACGCTCGTGACGGCCTGAAGGATCGCTAACAAAAAAAAGGGAAAAGATAAAAAAACAAATGAGAAAGCGGGAGAGTATTTGCTTCTTGTTAAATCTTGTTTGAAACTTTCCCGAACTGTTGAATCTTGTTTGTTAAATCTTGTTTTAAAACTTTCCCGAACCGTTGAATCTTCTTGTTAAATCTTGTTTGAAACTTTCCCGAACCTGAGCAGTAGAAATAACACATAAAAAGATTACTTCCGTTTTGCAGTTTCGCCATCTATGTGTTCATCATCCAGTCAATTCTATTTTAGCCCATATTCACTCAACGATTTATGCCTCCTTTCTGTTCGCAGTAACCGCGCGTCTCTATATAATTGGTGTGTGTTCGTTTATACAGCCGGAAGTTTGCCACAGTAGGCGTCTGGTGTCTCAGTTCTAGTTGTTTAAGTAAAGTTTATTTATTAATACGATCGGAATCCTTTAAAAAATTGATGGAGATTAATAATGTAAGAAGTTTATCTTCAATATTGTTTAGAATTATATCTTCTTTATTTTATAGCGCTAACTCTGTTGAGTACCCTTTTCGAAACCCGTAGTGCCGGAAGTTGGTCTGCCTCAGGCGTCTGGTGCCTCAGCTGTATATGAGCAATTTAGCCAGTGCGGTACAACCGCAAGTCTGGGGATCTTTAACGTGCATCACGGAGTAGTGATACACGACCGCACGCTGGTACGATGCTCATCCAGGTAGAAACAGGCAGGGATGGTGATCGAATCCAGGATCTCTGGGTGCTTTCGCTTCGCGTGCTCCGAGCTGGTGTGTGCTTTAGTGTGCGCTAGCCCACTTGGCCAGCGATATTTTTACTTCTATATTGTCGGCCATAGATCCCCCTGTTTATCTCTTGGTAATAAGCGTATAGCAAGGGTTGAAAATGAATGCTGCTTTGCGACGCCCAAACAACCGTCGTTTTGTTAAAAAAGCTATGCAACGATTTCTTTTTTCTTTTCACTTTGCGCATTTACCGTTTAGAACGAATCTGTGGTTTAAATGACCCATGAAACACGCGTTCGTGTTTCACCACACGCAAAACAAGTCGCTAAAAAAAATTAAAGAAAAACGAGCAGCGTTCACCTCCTTAACTCGCATTTAGAACAAGCGGCCACGTGATCTGGAGCCGATTGTATATGCCGCGAATTCGTCTTCGTTCAATTTACCTGCACCTCACCGACTTTTTCGCCAAGTGTCCACATTAGAGCTCGCGAAAAGAGGCGCCATTATTTTTAACCTGCCTGTGACCATACGTAAGATCTATATGGCGTTTACTACGACGACGAACTCAAGTTTTCGTTGGGAGCAAGTAACTCCAAATTCCCGTTCTTTGTTTTTGTTTTGTGCTTTTTGACCTTGCCGTTAGAGGGCGCTCTAAATCGCCCAAATGCACGACAAAACGTCCGACGGTTCGCACGACACGTCAGAAAGATTGCTGAATCTGACAAGCCGTCCAATTACGGCGTCATTGGCAAGCGCCTGGTCGGACTCAGCAGTCTGTCCGACGAATCGTGGGACCCGTCGGACGTTTGTCGAACATGCGTCTGGTGCTAGAAAAAGGGGGCACGATCGGTCGCACGGTATGCCACTCGCCTGTCAACAAAGGAATCGAAGCACGCCAACGCGACTCGCTTCCGACGGGTTCCTGATTCTCTTGCATTTGGCGCTCGAATGACAGACGACCTTAGCTGCCAACCGCCGATTAAACGAGGTTACATCGATGGAGGGTGAATTGAAGGAACGAACAGTAATAAGGATACGTTGGATGCCGACGACAGACTTCATTGTCCGCCGGTTTCGATAGTCACACCGCTGCCTGCAGTCGTGGAGGAAGACGCGGGAAGAAAACAAATGGCGTCTTGATCGCTCTCTGGTCTGCTCGTAATAGATATCGTTTAGGACGATGCTCACTCAAATCAGTAGGATGATCTTCGCAACTGTAAGTCAAACTTTGTACGGGTCCACAAGATTAGGCTCAACTCTTCATCAATCCCCCTAGAAGGGACATCGTTCATTTGGTTTAGAGCTTTCCCTCGCCAAAAGAAAATCCCAGTAACGTGAGTAGTTTGACTCCTGAATCCACTGAGCCTGAGAATAAACGATAAACACGTGCAATTTTTGGTTTTTCTGCTTATTTCCTTACATTGCGGTACACTCAGAACCAGCCATGATCAAGCGGCAGTAAACGACTTCTTACACAGTTGTGTTATGCCGTTTACGCAGATAGAGAGAGAGAGAGGGGGGGGGGGGGCTTTATATTAAACTTTACCCAAGTTTCATCAATAAATATATCATATTTCGGGTCATATTATTTAACGTCTTTCTGCGGCGTTCCACAACGGCCTCGGTGGCATCGAGGGAGAGCGTGCCCACGGATCCCCAGGTGGCGGCTTCAAATCCAGGTCAAGGTGCCCGCAATCTGACAGGCGCTTATTGTTGAGAAGGCGCGCCATTAACCGAGATTTCGGTTGCACATTGAAAGACACAGAAGCGGTCAAAATAAACTTAATCCTAAGTTCTTCGTTAGGAAGTGAGAGATTCCCTTTATTGGTTTGGCACGTAAATCACCCCACAGACTCGCGTCCCTTTCAAATAGTCATTCCACATACTGGCTGCATGCTTTCAATTTCATATTGAGGAGAGAAAAAGCACCGTAATTATTTGTTTGGTTCAATACTCGTAACTCTGCATTCTGAGTTCACAGTGCTAAGAGTTCTTCGGGGTGCAGAGGACGATGACGATGACAGTACATCTTATCTAAGGAAAGCCTTTCCTACTCGTCAATTACCACTTCGTCGCCATTCCTACTTTTGCGTCGCCCACGTAACACTTCTAAATTGAGCTTGCTCAGGTCTGATACGTGATGACATCGTTTAATCGTCTCTTATCACAATAGCTCTTAGATAGCTGTGTAGGAGGTGCCGGTTATCACCGCCGAAGTTTATTGCAACACAGAGAAATTGAGGGTCCGAAGGTTCTGATAGGACGGGCGAACGCGAATGCAATTTTGCCCCAAAAAAGAAGTGGGTCATGGTCTGACATGGATTTCCTTGAAAGGACACTGAAAACGATATTAACAGCACAGCTCTTAGGCGCCTGTTTCCGTGTTTCGCGGCGTCGGCGGAACCACGTTAAATTTAGAGGAAAAATCGACGTCACGTGATCTCAACACCAATTCCATTCCTCGCTAAATATAGCGGGAAAATTCAGTTTTTTCGCTAGATTTAGGGGGAAATTCAGTTTCTCCGCTAGATTTAGCGGACAAATTCAGTTTGTCCGCCGGCATCTGACAAATTCATTGGTGAAGTGACACCAAGTCATGTGACGTCATTTTCCCCGGTAAAGTAAGCGGGGAAACTGAATTGGAGTAGGAGAGAGGAGGGAATGGGGAGGGAGAAAGAGGGGCATACCCTCCCCTCCGTACCCTCCGCTCCTCTTCCTCAAGAGCTGCGCTCTAATTTCGCATTACAAAACTTCTGTCATTCTTTTTTTTTTTAACTTTCTCTCATCAATATATCTAAAACTTAATGCCTATTACAGCGGCGCTGTTAAGGGCTAGGTTCCCCAGGATTGTGTCCGGTATGTCGACACAAACCTGCCTGGACAGCTACCGCCATCTATAAGCGACGGCGGCAAGCACACATCTACGAGCGACGGTTTCCGCCGTTGCTCGTAGATGTCGCCAACCTTTCCATCTATAATAGAAGAATGGATAGTTGGGCGCGTTGGTAGGAATTCATCGTAGGAAACAGCGCGAAAAACAGACGACGACGAAGAAAAAGCACACAGTGTATCGAGTACAGCTCCGCTGGTCTTCCTTCTTCACGAGAGTGGAAAGGCTGCACGATTTTTTCCTATCAAGGTGTCTATTTCCAAGCAAAAAACATATTAGAGAGTTTTAGTATCGCGTGCAAGAAAGAGCAAACGCAAACGCAGAGTGCTTGCGTTTGCTCGTATGCGCTATACTGAAACTCACTAAAATTGGTGAAAGAAAGAAAAATAGTTTACGAGTATTTACGTCGCTTGAAGTACATTCCGTCTTTAAACGGCGTCTTATTGAACGAAAAGTTGCTTCTTTCTTGTTTCCTTCCACGTTGAAAGATAAGTGTAGTGACGTTAATTTTGCATTATTATGAGTATAATTCCCCAGTGTTAAACGAGCATGGAAGTGGAGGTAATTATGCTCACCTCATGATTAGGCCGCTCAGGGACATAAGCTACTTTTACAGTATGCGCTCAGGGCGTAGGAGTTGACATTATGCGTTGATGTTACCGAAAGCCAGCCTGACCTAGTAAAGGCCTTGCGGTTTAAGGGATATTCAATCCAGGGATTCTTTTCGGGGAGGGATGTTCGTGAAGTCGGTGTTCGGCGGAACCAGCGGGACTCCTTCCCCGACTCGAGCATTAACACAAACGGCGGGGAGCCAAGAGAGATATCAGTGTTATCAGACGGATTTAGCAGTCGCACTCTCAACAGCAGGGCTCGGTGCGCGCAGACGAGAGTAGAAGAATGGAGTGATGCATAAAATGGCGATACGCGATTATGGCAGCGCTGTTAGATCCAAAAGAGAACGAACTGCTTCCTGCTTAAATAGCGATGCTGCTTGAAGGGGTGGATGCAAACATAAAGAACATGGAATACAAAACCAGTTGTATGAGGACTGGTTTGACGAGGTATTGGAGAATATCAATGACTCCTTCGGGTGCCTCGGACGGCACGTGCGACAGCGCAAGCCACAACAAGTTAGGCGATCCCAATGCCACCGCCGGCATCTGGCTGAGCAAAATCTGTAAAGTTGCCTGGTACGCGCGAGCAAAATGTCGCCAATTGCAGAGAGGCCCCGCCCCAAGGCGGGGGAGGGAGCGTTTGTGTAGCCCGAGCAAAAGCTTCTTCATCTCCCTGAGATGTCTTCGTCAGCGCGGCTCCGGGCAAAAGCGTGACGTTGTTACCACGTGATGCGGATCCCGGGAAGCAAAGGGAGGCATTTCTTTCTCGTGTGAATACGGGACAGCCAGGGGAAGAAATAAACGTCGGATAGGTGGAGACAACCAAGCACCGGTTATCTGACTGGTGGCAGACGTCGAGGGAAGAGTAAATATTTTATAGAGGTATGCGAATACTGAAATTACGACTCTAATAGAATTCGATTCAGATTGTACCAAATAGTGGCGAAAAAGTCAAATTTCGAAGCGAATACGAATACGAAACATTTTACTCATAATGTTAACAAAATGGAGAAGAAAACTTTTCGTGTTTATTCACCTGCAGGGCACGCGGAACGAAGAAAGGCTAGCACGAATAAAAACAGCGTTAAAAACCACGCTTAAGGACAAACTTAAGATTAGGGGTGTCGCGAACCGGCCGCGGTTCGAGTTCGACCAGGTTCGACTTTTTCGAACTTTTAGTGGAAAGTTTGACGAACCTTGTATTGAGGTTCGACTCGTGTGCGCATGCGCGACAGGCTGGCCAGTTGGCTTCGGATTGGATGGTAATGGCTAAGAGATGAATTAAGTGCAGCGCTGATTGGCTATTTCAGTTAATACAGTACTAAAAATTAAGTTATTAACTGCTTCAGTGATTAGAATTAGTTTATTTTAATTGCAGCTGCTCAAAAAAATACAATAACCCTTTGCATAAAAAAAATTCTCCAAACCTAGACATGCTTGTATTAAGGGCTGGCCACACTGTCCACAAAGTCGAACCGGTCGAATCTGGTGAAAAGTTCGAAGGTTCGTCGAACCGGTTCGACCCAGTCGAACCCCGAAAGTTCGACCAAAAAATCTGGTTCGACAAAAGTTCGCGACACCCCTACTTAAGATACAACTTTTTGATGTGTCCATTCATCCACGTGCGGATGTGCAGTGTGCTGGATGAATGGGCGGATATGACTGAACCGTATGAATCGGGTGACGTCTTGCGCCACCTGGCCTTGGCGCTTCACTCGTCGCCGCGAGGAGCGACGGTTTAGAGAAAGAGGTAGGTTCAATTATTGCTGCTATATTGATAAAAACTTGTCATATTGTGGACTTAAACTTTTAAGACTAGGCTTCTAGTGCGCAGAGCTGGCTGCAGGCGACGAAAAAACGTTTGAATTCGAAATGGCGACGTAAGTGTTTTACGGGTTTCCGTCGAGAATGTCCAAGAAGCTGGGAGCATGACTGCTTCGTTTGAGGAACAGAAAAATGAAATAGTTTCAGTCGAAATGGTTCGTTAATCAAATCTTCTGAATGCAGGCTTGATTAAGACCCAACACAGACATCTGAGGTAGTGATGCAGAGCTATCGAAAAATTGATTATCGAGAGTTTTTTTTTTTTCTAAAGCTATCGATAGTGTCGAAAACTATCGCTAGTGGACTGTCACTAGTACTGTGGGCAGTCCACTACCGATAGTACAGTCGATAGTCCACAATTGATAACACTATCGATAGTCTACTGTCGATAGCTGGTTCTTGGTTGACTATTGATACTATCGAAAGTCAACTTTCAGAAAACTATCGAGTGTTACAAAAATAGAATCAAAGCCCAAAAAGGTGATGACGACGGATATGTGCGAGCAGACAACGCGGGTCTCTGGGCTAAACATGAAATAGAAAGAAAAGTAACCATCAAGTGGCATTTTCATATCATACATGTAGACAAAGCAGATCGAAATGACGTTTTTCTACTTTTCCTGTGCACATAATTTGCATATTCCTCGGGTTCAGATATAAAGCTTCGTACTTTGGTACGCCCGCAATTATATATGTATAAAAAAACAGTTTCTTTGTTTATTTTTTAGCTAAGGAAAACATTTGCTGAAGATATTTAGAATAATGTTTTTTTTCACTACTATGCTTCACGCTTTTGATTGTTCTATTGTTCAAATGTCTCATATTACTTTCTTTAGTCTTGAACACTGAAAGGTGAAAATGAACATTCTACTGGGGATTATACTTTTTTTTTCCTGTTGATCATTCAAAGCTAAGTCTCGAAAATTGAGAGCTATCTGTTGACAAAACCGGTTAGGCTTCTTCGCCATGATACGTTGTAATATTTTTTACGATTCTATTTTGGCAGATATTGATAACGGTGACTGGTAATGGTTTGCTGTTTGGTATGAAATACCGCTTCAAAATATTGAAATTGTCGCGTAAGTATAAAGAAATTGATTTATTCTATGGAGTTTTAGAGTAGAAGACCCTAACGTTAGGGTACCCCTAAAAAAAGAGGGGCTTGCCACTACCCATACATTGAACCAAAACCATGTTTGGTTTAGCGTTCACCCTAGCGCTGAGCTCGAGCTAAGACAAACAAATATGGCGGCGCCCTACATCGCTCGCTTCAAGAAAGAAAAAAAAAGTAATTGCATTATTAGGCACGTTGATCGGTAATGAATGGTGCAGAAGGCTTTGCTTCGCCTTACCAAATCACAAAGAATGAGCGATGATCTCGCCCCGTTTTCTAGATCGTCTTCTGATCTTGGCCGGTCTTCAACCCGAATGAACGCAGTAATTGTTTACATGACAGAGCCACGCGAATCCTAGTGGCCTCGATCTCGCACGAGAATGAAGACGCAGAAAAAACAACACATAGGGCACCTATAGACGCTTTAAACACACGCCAGATTGAGGCGCCATTGCCGACCTTCTCTTGTCTTACCGAGATGCCGAGCAACTGAAGTGGGTATTGTCGAGCCTCCAGGATCATGATGCCAGCGTGTTCTCTCCCCCTAAGACATCTTAAGAGGTTTCAACAGGTCTCGTTTCTCTCGGTCGTACTCGGTTGCAAGTGTCTGAACGGGCCTTGAAACAAACGAAATACGATGAAAAAAAAATGAAAAAAAACTGAAGGTCGGTTATGTCAGCGCCCATGCACAGCTAAAAAAAAACAAAAAAAAACTTGATCTTAGTTTACGGTGAACTATAGCCACTTGCCAAAAACCGCAAGCATTACCGTTCTTCGTGCCTTGTACAGCGTGTGTGATGTACTGAATCCTACTGACATGGCAGACGCTACGTCAGACCAATGCGTCGGACGGACTGGACAGTGTGTTAAGGATCATTTTCGAAAACATCACCACTCTTCACAAGACAGTTGTGCATCATCTTTCTCTGCATTACAGACCCCTTAATCGAGGCAAATTCGCACTAAATCGCGAAAAGATGAACAAAGAGCGAGCTACGAGGGAGAGGTAAAAAAAGCCATTTGCGAAAAGTAAAACGACAGAAACGAAAATATATCTTGAATCGGTGGTTCGAATCGTATGCGAAGCGCGAGTTGCTTCGTCTGGTTCTTTTGCAGGGGTTGTGGGGACGTCAGGACGCAGAGCTCCGATTGGCTTTCATTGAAGCTGTCTCAAGGCAAGCTGCCTTGAGGCAGCTTGCTTGGAGTTTTATATAGGGGGCCCATAACCGTTGGGTTCCCATATTATAAAACTCCGTAATAAATGTAACAAAAACTTGGTTGTAGTACTTCAAATTGAGCATTACCAGATAAATAGCTTATACCAGTTGCCAACATGGTTAGTTACAGCTGCTTTTATTTTTTCCATTCTTGAAGTACAATAAGTTTGGGAACAGAAGCGTTAGCTGGATAAAAAATAAAAGATAAAAACGAAATTTTGCCGTGATTCATTTAACAATATTATTGGCAATAAAACTACATTACAGCAAAACAAAAACAATGAATTTGAAAGGCAATAAAGCGGAAGGGAGTTTAGATGACATGCAGTATGCAGGAAGTGGTGAACTTCTCCCAGTTGTAAGCGGCCTGTAGAATCGGCGGGAGGAAGTTGCTCTTCGGTCTCCTAGTTATAATCGGCCGAATAACTGTCATTCAACTTGGAGTGTATGAGCACTTTTTTTCGAATTGCAGGTTTGGAGCTTTGTTGCGCTTTCGTTGCACAGGGTAGTTCTGGAAGGTTACATTATGTAATCTTATAAACGCGAAGCAACGCGCGTAACCCCAATTGCAGTTCATAGCCGCGATAAATGTGCGCTATGATTAGTACCCATCAGGGCACTCTATTCACATCGACGGATCACTCCGTTCTGCATCAGGCGCCATTTCCAACGCTTAATTTCTAGGTGTGCCCGAATATCGCTTATGGTCGAGTAGTGCTGCGTCATCCCTGACTTTAGCGCTACTCGATAGGAAAACATCATTCGCACAACCCCTATCATTTTGACGCCGGGTAAAACGACTGCGCTGCATGCGAAAACTTATGCCTCCAGCCTCAAAATGCTCTGACCAGTCTGGAAAAAGGACTTATCGTGGTTTTAGCTCGGTTACGAGCGACGTCCCAAACATTCTGTGGGGAAGAAACCGCCAGGAGTTCGAACCCTACATCTTACGCTCCGGAGGCCTCAACGGAACGTCTAAGGCATGGGTCTCCAAACCCCGGATCGCGGGACAGATCCGGCCCGCGTAGATACGTCCGGCCCTCTATACCGGTGCTACAAACGCAAAAAAATAAGCGCGTAAAAAAAAAAAAAAAAGAAGATGGCGCACCGACGCGTCTTTTTGTAGCTCCCTGTTTCATGTCTGTAACGATCATCTGTGTCATAACTCTTGCATATTGTCATCGTCAGATCTATCATTCTCATTAGTCTGCTGCCCCGTGTCAGTCTGCATATGCCAAGTTCATATGCGCTTTGATTTATACCTGGTGAGTTGGCAGGGTCACAATTGTTTTGTAATGTCATAATTAGCAACATATTGCATTGAAAAATAAAGAATATGTATGTATTCATCGACCTTACTTTCTCTTAATTTTTTCTTTATTTAAATTTTTTTGTGTTCATAATGATTTTTTAAGTTTATTTATTTATATATATATTTTTTTCATTTATATCCTCCTATCGATTTTCCGGCCCTCGAGTCTGCGACAGGTACCCGATCCGGTCCCTCAGCCAGAACGTTTTGACAATCCTGCTCTAAGCCATGGAGACGGTCTGACAACTTGTAACTAGGACTTGGCGTGGATTAAACATTAAACGTTCACTTTAAGGCGTCAGATATTAAAAAAAAAGTGCCAAGCTACACATTTTGTTTTTGATATTTCTTATGTCATCACCAGTACAACGTACAGCCTTATTCGAAACTTGACGCCGTATTGCTGCCCCCCCCCCCCCCCAAAAAAAAAAAAAACACAAAAACAAAACAAAAACGAAAGCAGTTCTTAAACTAAAATATTTTTACAATTTTTTTCGCTTTATAATAACTCTGGGTGGCAATCATAGGGAATGCCAAAGTAATTTACTTTGAAATAGAAGAGTACTTCCTCCTAAAATAGATAAATGCGCGCCAATCAGTAAAGAAGATTATTTTACATCCTCCTCAAATTGTCTTTCTGGTTAATCGGCTAACCCAACTGATTAACCGGTTAAGAAAATTAACCGCGATTAAAGCATTAATCGAAAGGTTAGTCGATTAATTTCTGAACGTTACTTGTCACCAGACTGGGTTTTAGTCGGTGACAGGTTAATAGTAAAGTGCAAGCTCCTCCCCCTCCCTCCACTTTAGCAGAACGAACGCTGTAGAGGAGGTCGCCTCCTCTCCAGCGTTCGCTCTGCTAAAGTGGAAAGAGGTGGGAGGAGCTTCCACTCTACTCTTAACCTGTCACCGACTACAAGTGAGAGAGCCTCACCCGCGTAGTCGTGGACGACTCGTTGCGGGCTGGTCTCAAAGAGGAGCAGGTAGAGCTGGAGCACGGCCTGCGGGAAGCAGTGGACCACGGCCACCCAGACCAGGTCCTCGAAGGCCACCTCCTCCTGGCGCACGATGAAGGGCCGCATGTCCGACGGGTCGCCCACGATCATCAGGGTCTTATCGAACAGCGACGAGGACAGCCTGCAGCAGGGGCCGAGTGTTGGAGGACGAAGGGTTTCAACGGGTTCGCCTCGCTCACTGTACTTTACACAAGGCGCGACAATGCAGCTGAATGTTTGCCATACGCTCCATACGCTTCTTTATATCCCGGCTTCTTAAAGCGTTCAGAGACTTCCAGTTCTAGTTTGGACCCGAGCTCCTTCCAAGACGGGAAACAACGTCAAAGCAGCGTGGTGGGCTGTTCGCGCTCATTTGTCCGGGATATAGTATGCATCTTTCCGAAAGATGAGAGGGTACCTGTATTGAAGGGCGTCTCCACAGGTTTCGATAAGCATGGTTACGCCTGTGCAGCGAAGACATCAGACGCCTTCTGAAGGCAATCTATCAATTGTCTAAATTTTTCAACAGCGAATTTGACTTTTTTGTACTCGAGCCAACCGAAACAACGCATTCATTCAAAGAAAAAGAGCTTACACAGCTAGTGGAAAGTTAAGCTAGTAGACTACGGCGCTACAAAAGCAACAACAAGAGACAACAAGAAATGGATGACTAAGAGACGATTTTTGTCAACATTGCAAAGCATAACAGGGACTGGACCTGTTGAAAGTTATTTCTACAGTTTGATACTTTAGCCCCATACTCAAAGGGAAAAAAGAAAAAAATGAAAACCGACCGCCGGAAAGTCAAGAAAACGTGCTTTTCGTAGTAAACTAGTCGTAAACTATTGGGCGCTGGAGACAGTCAGCCACTCACGTGTAGTCCTTACTTCGAACTCTTTTTGTTCGCGTTCCGCCCACTAAAAAGCACGGCGAAGGAGCCCCATCACGCACCTGATCTCGCCATATCGCCGTCTCCTTTCATGCAATAAAGTCTGTCCGTTATGGTCACCGTCAGCGTGGCGACTAAGCATCTTCTGAATAAAGGCTCTCGCGAACGTAGCCTATGCAGTCAGCAGCAGCCGGCGAAACTTTCCGAATGTCGTCTGCTAACGTCAACGCGGGGGAATTCGATATCACGTGACATGACGTTAGGTTACGTGACATAATTCAATCAATTGTGACGGTGTCACGTAACACCGTGACGTCACGTGACGCCATAATAATTTTCCCGCTAAATTTAACGAGAAGATATATGTCACGTGACCTGGCGTCATACGATGTCGGGTCACGTGACACCGTTACGTCATGTCATGTGACGCCAATGTCCCATGAAAAGCTCCATCGAGTGCTGCCAATGTCTAGAGTGCAATTCGAACACTTGCGTTGAGTCTAACCGAGGGCGAGGGTTTCTATGGCAACAACCGCGTGGGCTCTAACAAAACCGCTGGAATTGCAACTAAAATACGGAACACCACGTGTCGTGTTGTCTTCCTTCGCAAATATTAGGGGAGCCACTGAAAGTAAAAAAAAAAAAAAAAAGAAGCGCGCCTCTGGGTGTGAAGCCCCTTCAGTGCGGTGCTGTCGAAGCCCTGCTTCCGAGTACTACAGGCATGTTGCACTGTGAAGCCGACCCAGCGATTGTTATGGGCACCGAAGCGGCGTGGCTTCAAACCAAATCGAGCGTTCGCATTCTTGTTGTCGCTTGTGCTTTATTTGTTTAAAGGCACCGAAGCAGTTCATTTCTTTCCGGTATCTTCAGAAACATGTTTGTCATCAGTCCAAAATGAGCTGAAAAAAAAAAAAAAATGACGCAGCGATATTTATGGACACCCGAGCAGCCACAGTTGCAAATTTCAGCGGAATGGTTATCATAGGTCTCATGTTCACCAACTTTGCATCACGGTCTCGTCTGGCCGATCGTAACCCGACGCAGCGTCAGCGTAGATTGTGTCGCGATGTTAATACGCCCTAATATTCTACGCATTCGGTGTAGAATATTTCTTTAATTCATTTAGCAGATTGTGCAAGGTGCTCATGGAAATAATTAGAATTCCAACAAACCAAAGGAGGAAAAAACGAGCACTTCGAGAACCAGTTTTGGGGTGCTGGGGTCTATTTTTAGATGAAACTGCGTTTTGAAGTAAGTAGAAAAAATACAAACAAGTACTATCAATAGAATAAATGCTCAGACAATCATTAAAGTTATTTTTATTTAATCACGGGATCGTGTTGGAAAAAGGAACAAGAAAAAAAAGAAAGCGCGTTGCGCTCCTTCTGTATTCTTTACAGTCACTTTAACCTCTTGAGTCACCCTTTCAAGGCGCTTGCTTTAGATGCACAATATCTCGGCAGGTTTTATCGGATAACGTACAATGTGAAACGCTTTCCTATTCGACGTCGTTGTTCCCGCATCGTTGCAACCAATACAATGTTTTTCGTGCACTCCAGAAATATTCCTATCCATGCACGCAAAATGACGCGCAGAGTAATAGGCACCATTAATTTTTTCCTACACTCGTTTTCTAAATCAGGGCCCGTCGAGTCTTCTCACACCGCCGTTTGTTCCAAGGATATGGATGAAAGTGTTTCCGTTTGCACCCATCATAACACAGACTGTAGCTCTCATCAATTTAACACATATAATATCGTCATTATATTGATAAGCGACATGGAGGTCTACCTCCTTACTCACCCTTCTCAGCCCGCCCCTCCAAAAACCGCCAAACCCCGCGAAGAAGCCCAGGGTGATGAAGCCGCCAACGTACTCACGTGAGCAGGGGCAGAAAATGCAGCAACGGGAAGGTAACCACGTACCACACGATCACAAGTCCCCGCATAAACTTTTCGGACACCGTCGACTGCGCCACAATGAAGTGCACCCTCGCGACGAAGAAAATCACCGAAGGCGCGTGCATAATGACCAGCGTGGTCAGACACAGCAGCGTCCGCTCCTGGTAGTACTGGACCGCCAGGAGGACGTCGCACGTCAGCACCGCCAAGAGCAGCACGAATGTGAAGGTCGACGGGGTCCACAGCGCACTTGCACCCATCTTCGGAACGCGGACATCATCGATCTTGTCATCCGCTCCCACCGCGACGCTCTGCCGACTGGCCCTGGTTTCTTCAGCCACAGAAGACAGGCCATCCGGAGTATTGCCCACGCGCTCCCGTTCGGCGGCGGCGGCGACATCAGCCATGAGGTAATCGATGACTAGCTGCTCGCTGCTCGTCAGATCGTTGGAAGGAGCTCGGAGAACGGCGACGCTGACTTGGCTGCCGCCGCCGATAAGAGCAGCGATGTCTTCCCCGGTGTAGCGGCCAACAGATTGTTCGGTCGACCGGAGGCCATCGCACATGGCGACGCTCTCGCGCCGTCGCCGCGCGTCCAGGAGGACGATTCTCTCACCATCGGTGTCTAGGGCGGGAAGGTCGGGGCGTCCGAAGCGTAGCGAGCAACTGCTGAAGGCCACCGCGTGGCGCGGTTCCTGGAGGCTACATCGACGATACGGCCTGTGTTGTTGCGCTGGTGGTGGTCGTAACTGCAACAGTGACGAAGAAACCGTTGCGCCGACAGGATCCAGGAACACTTTTGGTTCAATGCGGCTGTGACGGCAAGCCGCTGGGTGACCTCTGCGATCGCTCTCCCCGAGCATGATTAGGTGACTGGTGGTTTCCCGGCTCACATTTCGGAATTTGCGAAGAAACGTTCTAGATGCAACGAAGGAGCGCGAAACCGCTCTACGGACGGTACGCTGACACTGCGCGAACCCTATTCAGTACGCAGTGAGCCTGACAGTAGTTTTGACGGGACAGGCGGGACGTTTGAACCGCCCTCACTGCGCGCGTTGTTCCTTCCATGCTGGCCATCTTTTTGCTGAACGCGACAACGCTGTCGATGAAACTGTTCTGAACGAGCACTTACGGTTTAGCACTCTCGGTGTTTGTAGCTCCTGGAAGGATAGGAATCTTGCGTGGCACAGACGCGGCGCCCTTGTTCAATTTGCTGCGGGGATGACGAGGCAGCAACATAGCCGTGGAGCAACGTCGCTGCGGCGTAGCTTGGCTTCTCCTGCGGCTTTCAGACGCGGCGAGCTCTTGATGGACGAGGCCCGTCGCTGACGCGACCCGCTGCCGACCTTCTTCGATCTGAGACGGGGGAGTGGGGAGCTCGACCTTGCGCGTACGGGATGTCTCGTCCGCACCACAGTGGACGGCGCAACGCTTGAGAGAGCAAAAAAAGAAAGAAACCGCGGCCCTTGTAGCGAACGCTACCGCTTTCTGCGGAATATCGTGTCGGAGAGATTACAGGAAACCGCACTGACGTATTCCTACCTTTTTTTTTTTATGTTTCTTTCTCGCATTCTTTTTAGACTGCGCCTACCTGTATGGCAGCACGTAAAGTCGCGTGTAGTATCTTTGGGGTTTATGCATCTAGAATTGTAGCCGGCGTATTGTTATATTTTGCAGATACGATAAGAGCGATTGATTGCCGATCTTCGCATGCACTTGGTAAGCATACACTGCGCGACACAGCATATGCGAACGCAACATCGACGCTGCTGTCTTGCAATTTAGGGCACCGGTGGGCGTCAAATTTGACCTACTAGTTTAGAGCCCGAAAGGACCGCTTTAAGACGTACTGAAGGTTTTGATGACAACCATTAGACTTTAAGAAAAAAAAAAATAATCGGCGCCCGGTCCTTTGCTTGCAGTGTCGCTCTACAATACAACGTGCGCAAAGTGTGTGTCCCGGCAGGTCATATATTTTGTTTCACTAAGTATTTCTCTCATTTATCAAGGCTCACGCGGCTGCCTTAAGATTTTACGACGCTTTCTGATAGCATAGCATACTTGCAGCATCTCTTATATTTACATTATTATTCTGAATTTAGTTTTCTAAAGCTCACGTGTAGCTCTTTCTACAGGGTCTTAGCAACCCGCCATTTCATTTTACCGTTCTCAACCCTCCTTTGTTTCCGTTTGACTTTATGGAAATTTTCTGCCTGGATTCATCGTCGTTACAAGTAATCCTATATATATTTAAGTTTCACACTCACCTTCTAGTATATACTTAGCTGTATTCGAGGACCCGAGACGGCAGGCTGCAGTCCGCTACAACGCTACTACAATGTTACAACGTCTCCGCAACAAATGCGGTACCATTGAAATTTTACAACGTGCGTACAGTGATCACTTCTGGAAATCCAATCTTCATAACTTGCTTCTTGATCGTGTCTCTCTTGGCAACGTTGTGGACCGGTGACTCCTTTTCTGAGTATCTTCCTCGTCAATGGCTGCGGTCTTGGCCTTTTTTGGTAGTCCGGGTGTGTCTATGCGTAGAAATACTGAGATTCTTCGTTCTTAGCACCACCATCAACAAACGTACTACGCACACCGCGTGCGGAAGCACACAAACACAACCACACGCACGCACGCGAGCGCCAGGCTCGCGTCAACGTATACGCACAATGCCGTGAAATCTGCAAACCGGGACATTGAGACACGGGCTGTTGCCTTCCTTATCAACTGGCCGCCCTTTGTTTATCGCGGCTGCCTCGCTTCAGTGAAGATAAGCGGCAATTCTTGGCCGGAAAACTTTGCTCTTCATTATATCTCTTTTTCCCCTTGTTTATCTTGTATTTGCCGGAAATTGACTCATATATCATTCCTTCGTTTTAGACGCCTGGGAATTTTCTTGTGGCGGTCAAAGGATTCACTGCCACTACGACGGATAATCGCATCACGTCTAAGTGGGCAATAGAACGAATAATCACATTACGACGGAATGACTCGGAACGACTAAGCGTACCGCTAGGCGGGCCATCGCGGCACGTCGGGCGTTCGTGGCACGAAGAGACGTGCATTACGACTAGCCGGTCCTCCTGCAACCGTCAACATCCCGCCACGACTAACAGTCGCCGCACAATTAAGCGCGGATTACGCCGGAACATTGCAACACGACTCGCAGCCCCTCCACGACTGAATGTTAATCAGCAACGAAAGCTTAATTTGCTAGGGCTTGCCTCAAAATTATGCCTTGCAATCGCCACGTTGCCAACAGGTGCTGGCAGCAGGACGGCCGCGATCTCTGCTCAAAACCCAAACCCTTCCTCAGATACACATATATATATATATATATTATATATCACCCACCACGTAGACGGTCTCTTCTTCTCTTTCAATCCTTCATCGCTCGTTCACAGTACGCCGATAAACCGGCGAACGCGGCAAGCGAGCGCCCATTTTGGCGGCTGAATCAAGCCAGCCAGCAGGCCGCAAAATATAGGCAACCCCCAAAAAATTGGGTTATGGTTATATTTATACAGCGTGTAGTTGGTCAGCCATTAAAGTTGCGACGAGTCACACGCTCTGGATGAGCAATTTAGCCAGTGCAGTACAACCGCTAGCCTGGGGTCTTTAACGTGCACCACGCAGTAGTGATGCACGACCGCACGCCGGTACGATGCTCATCCAGATCGAAACGGGCAGGGGTGGGGCTCGAACCCAGGATCCCTGGGTTCTGCAGCGCGAGCTTTCGCTGCACGCGCGTCGAGCTGGGTGCGAGCTTTAGCCCACTCGGCCACCGATCCCCCAACCCTCGTGCCACTTCCGGCTGTCACCACAGGAGCTGATTGGCCGGCACCGCGCCGTACGCTTCCAGATAGGCCACGCTGAAATACGCCGGAGCGCCGAGATCTGTCTCGGTCGGATCGCCGAATACGCGCGTATTTACGCCGACCTTGAGGCGTCGATGAAGGCCTGGCGCCCGCTATATACGTTTTTTTTTTGTTTTTTTTTTCGTTTCCTCTCGTTTTCCGACACGTGATCACGTGGATATCTCCACATCTTCCGGCGGCGTGGAGAGATCAAAACGATGTTTTTGGCGCATCACAGAAGTGACAACATTCAAGATTGCTGCGCTCGTGTGGACGAGAAAAATGTACGGCGTGCCCCTCCCCTCCTCCCCCCCCCCCCAAAAAAAAAAAAAAAAAAAAACTATTTACAGGGTTGTTTTTACCACAAACAGAAACTACGCATTGCCGAACGTTCATTACTCTCCCAAATGTAGCGCTAGCGATACGAAGCAGATGCCAAAGGTCCAGAACGTACCGTTATTTTGTTAACAGGTTATAACTGATTTTCTGGCAATTTGGAATGGGAGTATATGGCGCGTGTTTTCGTGCGTTTTCTGTAACTTGGGCCATTCAGCATTACGTAATCGAGAGCTCCGTTGGCCGCCCGCCAATTTCCCGTTGAAAATTTCAGATAATGACACAACTTTTAAATGAGATAACGGTTAGTTCTCAGGAAATGTTTGCAATCCGGTTCGGACCGTTAGCGATTTGGCCGGATAATGAGAGTTCGGTGATGCATAGTTTATTAAAAAAAAATTTTTTTTTTTTTAATTTTGTATATATAGATTTTGTATATATAGATGCTTTGCTTTTCTTGGGCGACGAACTGCTGGCCTGCGAAGAATGCTCGCCAGGTTCTTCTAGCCGTCTGCGCTCTGTGCAGCGGGCACTCGTCACAGCTCACAGGGCGCCTGAGGTTTATAGTGTAGATTTTTATTGGTGTTGCCATTATTTTATTGGGTGATCTATAATTGCTTGATTTTAAATTTTTTATCTCTAATGAAATAAAAAAAAAAAAAAAAAAAAACGCCGCTTCATCGCTAAGGTTTTTCATGTTTGGTTTCTTAATTTGGTGCCAGATTTGTCAGGAGCCAGCACGTGACGGCTCTACTCTGGAGCAACGAAGTCTGCGAGAGCAAGATCACGAACATAAGAGGGGCTGATCTTGCCTCATAACACGTGCAGTGAAAGCAGCAAACAAATCTGTGAACTCGAACTCACAGCCCACGGTACGGTTCGCAGTAGTGGTAAAATTTAACGCTGCCGGGTCCGCGGAGCTGTGAAGTTTTCTGCCATGATATCAATGTCACCGAATGCGTATATTTTCCTCGTCTACGGACCCCATTCCTGAAACTTGTTCGTCAACTGTTACAGGTTTACTCGTTACATCCAGTTTTGTTGAGTTTCAAGGGTTGAGCTGATGCTCATCATCGCCTTATATAGTCTTATACCAACCAATCCCAGAACCAATACACAATTTCTTTCCCGTACCGGGGCGAGACACCCCTGTAGAGGATCGTACCTCAAAACACGTAATCAAACTCCAAACTGTGCAACAACAACAACAAAAACATTTTATGGGAGAAGTTAATGCGAGCCGCTGTTTCGGTGGGGAAAAAAATTTGAACGATTCAATATTCGATCTTTTGATATAGCGGCGAGATGTTTCGGTGGCGCTTTCGTTTGGTCACCTTTCGTGACGTCATTACCTTGTGAACAACAAGTTCGACGGTGTTTGTAATGGGCATGGTGGAGGCCTGAAGTCATACCGCTCTCAAAGCAACACTGCCAAAACCGTCAAGATTGAAGTTCTTACATTCCTCTTATTTCCATCGATGGTAAAACCTTTACTGACGTCATAGACAGTACCCGGCTAATCGTGAAAGGCCGACTACAGCGACGCTTTCGATCGCTCACGTCGTCAATACTCTATTTCACCTTATGATGTACCGCACGAAAGGCTACAAGCGCGAGCTCCTTGCTCTAGGGCAGATCTCGGGGGCAGCTGCCAACGCTATGAGCTGCGGTACAACATAAGGTGAAACATAGGTGGACCTCTTGACTTGGAATCGAACTCAGCGGCTGCCCATGCCGTCTGTAAGTTGTCACTGTTTAACTTTTTACTTTATCACTAACACGCACCCACACGCACGCTCGCACACGCACGCACACACGCACACACACACGCACGCACGCACACGCACGCACGCACGCACACGCACGCACACACGCATACACACACACACATGCACACACACACGCACACACACACATGCCACTTTGTAATATAATACAGGAGCTAACTGGAAAATTTGCACGGGGTTAGTAATTTTTGTCTAACGCTTGTGCAACCAGAGACTGTCATGTACTCAGTTTGAACTGAAAATACATTTCTCGACCAAACTTAAAAAAAAAAAAAACAAGTGGTGTTTTTTATTTTTTTTTAGCGAAATACGTTATTGTAATTACCTTTTTCCGGAATGCATAGTGCGTGTGCGCGCAATAGACCGATCTCAGTTCCAAGGACGACAACGACGTCCTTGAGAGGATGACACACCGGGCGACGGCGGTGCCTCAACCTGAGCCCTGAGCCTCGCTTCCTGAGAGGCGGCAGCTTCTACTCTGACTGGGCTACCTCCTTGGAGCCTGATGCTTCGATCCCAGTGGACCCCAGTGAGCAACAGCGCCATCATGTTCCTGGGGCTCCTTCATGCATCGATCGGACGGTGTGTCAGATCCCCATGGCTCGCTACTGACCCGTTCAACCCGCCTCCACGAAATCTGGACTTCTACCATCCTGCCCAATACTAATCATGATCAGTAGACGCGGCACCGCGGGCCTCCAATGTACGGGCCTTTCCGCGGTGCCGCGGCTCTTCAGAGCCAAATAAATAAAGACAAAGACAAAGCATGCGTGGCGCCGTCCATAAAGGCCCATAACCACAGGTTTTCCCGCTCATAATAATAGTAAAAATTGCATCATACATAATATTTTTTTTGCTAGTTATTGAGTAATCATAGGCTGAAATAATACTTAAAGAACAAGCGAGCTGGTGATGATTCATGGTAATAAAACCCGAGACTCAGGAACACAGAAGTTGTGTTGTGTTCCTCCCCTTCTGTGTTCCTGAGTCTCGAGTTTTATTACCATGAATCATATAGGCTGTTTTGTTTTACACTATTCCCCAAAAGTTTCTCACTTGAAGCCACCTAGGTCGTCGCGATAGATTCTAGATCAAAGGTATGTGAAAAAAGAAATGACCGACAAGTGTTGCCTCATTCCAAAAGAGAGTCACCGCAAAAATACATGTCTGTCTTGACAGAACTGAGTGCCTATAGTAAGTATTCACTGGCGGCCATAGCTGTGTGCGCGACTGCTGAGCGCGTGCTGATGGCGAGCTTCCACAGTCCTTTTGTAACGTGCATTCCGCACCCTCAAGATTGCCAGTCTTTGCAGCCTATTATTGTGGGCTCGTTCAGAGCATGCGCTCTAGACATCACCCACAAATATGGCGCCCAGTGAATACTCCTCATACTCGACGAGATTGCCCGGTGGTGCGCGAGTTATCTCAAACGCGTCCCGTGACCTTGGCGCTCAGGGCCGGGTCCACTCTCTGGGTTGTAGACAATCTCCCACTGTTGGGTTAGAGATCAGAATGCATGATGCCAAACTGCGTGCCTCTCCTTGTCCCCAGAGAGCTGGGATGTTTAGTGCGTTCGTTGCACCGCGTTTTGCAAACTTCGGATGTGTCACGTATCTGTTGGTTGCAGAGCGCAATGATGTCAAGCTTCCACACTGATCATTAGAAAGACCATCGAACTTGTTCACAGGGTAATGACGTCACGAGAGGGAATCGTATGAGGGCGCCACAAAAACATCTCACCGTTAATGGTTTCTGGATGATTGGCTTCCGAACGAAGGTGCTTGCTTACCCATCCTGATGACGAAGTATTAGACTTATATCGCTCGTATTTCGTGAAATTAGAACTACCTACGCAGTGCGCACCCAACCTCCTCTTGCTGTTCTACAACGATCATCCAGATGACAGTTATTTGGATATTAACTAGCTCGCCCCCTATTGGCCATGAATGATGCGCTAGATGGACACTTGAACGGCGTTGAAGTGGTCGGGGAGCGTGTAAAATTGTGTATACCTCATCTGGAGTTACAAATATCGTCCCTACAGTTTACATTATTGTAAAACTTGACCTAAAGTTTGTACTTTATACAGGTGTACTCGTACACGTCTGCGTGGTGCAAGCGTTTAATTTTTACTTTCTTTTGGTACGTCAAAAGTTTACCAATTAACAGGATACACAATTTTATCGCGATTAAAGAGTTAATCGATTAATCGGTGTAAGTTAATCGATTGACTGCGGAGCCATAGTTTTCAGTTTTGTTATATTTTTAAAAAATGCGAGTGCATGACACTCTATGGGCGCAGAAGCGTCAGAGGAAAAATTTTAAACGCGTAAAAAGTTTGCCGGCTAACTCTTCTATTAAAACGCGCGCGCGCGCGTGTGTGTGTGTTTGTGTGTGTGTGCGCGCCAGTGTGCGTGCGAGTGCGTGTGCGTGTTTGTTTGAAATTGTTATAAACCAACAAGTTAAACGGTTACAACTTTCACACGGTATGGACAGCCACTGAGCTCGACTCCGAGTCGGGTCAGAGTACCCAATGAGTCAAATGATCCCATACAAAAGCTTTCAAATTATTTCTCCCGTCGAAACAGCGGCTCGCATTAACTTCTTCATAATATCTTCCCGTCGTTGATGTTGCTGAAATGACTCTGTTTACTGGTTTTTAGGTACGGTCCTCAAGAATGGTGTCTCGCCCTGGTAGAAAAAAAGGGACGGTGTGCTGGATTTAAGGATTGGGTGCTATGACCATCAGGCGATGATGAGCATCAGCGCAATCCTTGAAACTCAACAAAACTGGTTGTAACGTTTAAACATGGAGTACACGACGAACATGTTTCGTGAGTGAGATCCGTGGACTAGGAAAGCATACGCATCCCATGCCATTGATATCATGACGGTAAAGAACGCAGTTCCGCGGACCTGCAGAGTTCAATCCCACTATTATCGTTGGCCGTACCGTGGGCTGTGAGTCCGAATTCGCAATTTCGGTTGATGATTTTATTGCACGCGTTATTGGCAGGATGAGCCCCTCTTATGGTTGGGATCTTGCTCTCGCAGACTTCGTTGTGCTCCAGAGCAGAGCCCTCCCGTGCTGGCTTCTGGCAGATCAGGCACCGAAGCGAGCAAACATGAAGAATCCTAGCGATCAAGAGGTGTTTTTTTTAAAATTTCGCTTACGAGAAAAATTTAAAATCAAGCAATTAAAGATCACCCGATAAAATAAAGGCAGCACCAGTAAAAATCCCAACTATAAACCTCGGACGCGCTGTGAGCTGTGACGAGTGCCCACTGTTAGGGTGACCACCCGTCCCGCGACTCGCGGGACTGTCCCGCATTGAGTGCTCCTGTCCCGCGTCCCGCGCGAAATTCCAAAATCTTCAAACTGTCCCGCATGGCAATTTGCACACTGTCGTAAAGTTCACTCCGCAACTCATGGTGCTGCCGAACGACGGGGCACGTGGAAGCGCGGAGGTCGCTGGTAATTGTGTGAATCGAAATGGTACGCAATTTTCTGTCCAAGCATTACGGGAAGCGACCATCGTTCTTGCAGAAGATCCGACGCGCATGCGCCATTGTGTCTGTCCCTTTGGTGGCAATATAGTGCAAGATAAATTGCTCGCCAGAAGTTTAAATATAAAAGATTGTAATTATTTTCAAACTGCTGTGTCAATGCAAAAAAGTTTGTTTATTTTTATTTTTATGTGAAGACAGCCACACGTGCAACGGTCGAAAAAAAACAAAATGTGAAAAAATTTGTGTAGGACCATGTTGATAAAAGTAAGCGTTGGCAGGAAACAATCACCGAAAAAGATTACTGTTTCTTATTTCCATTTGATGCACTGAGTTTTGATACAGTTGATTTTTCTGTTTTCAACTTCGACACATTTTGACTGTTTTCAACTTCGACACAAACAGTAACATGTTTGACATTAAAAAATATATCACTGCGAGTGGAAATTATTTGGGCTTAATTGCTGCAATACAATTAGCAGGTGTGTAAACAGTACACGACAGTAAATGCGTTAACAGAGCCTCGGTTCGTTGTGTGCGTGTTAATAAACAAAAAAGATGTCGTTTTATTTTGCTTTTATTTGGTGATGGCTCGCCTTAGATGACTACGCGCCGACAGAAGAATGGCGAAACGAAGTCACATAAAAGTCAACCGCCAAGTCAAAAGCGCGGCCGACGCTACGGGCCGATGGAGTCAATCAACGTTGCTAGATTAATAGGGAGTTTTAATAGATCGTTTTCGCGCAGCCGCTCTGCAGAGCGGAGCGCGGAATCGCCACTGCGCCTGCGCGCCGATGGCCTTGGCTGTAGAGTTCCGGCTAGCGGAGGGGCTTAGCGGAGCGGGAAACACGGTTTACTAAAACTCACTAGTTAAGTTAGGGAACTGGCCATAGACGCTGCCTGCACGAGCAGTACCCCTCTCCCCCACGTCTTGCCTCTCGTCGTTTGACGCGCCACGGTTTTAGGGGGACGGCTGCTACGGTAGCAAAATGAGTATTTTTCGAAGTGTCTAGTTAGCGTTTCACCATACTCTACGGAACACACAGTGTGGAAACGAAAATCGACATGGCGCTTCAAATGACGGGAGGCGGACAGACGGGAAAGACGGGGCGTACCCCCATCCTCGGGAGTTTCACAACTGAGGTAAGCTAGCAACGTTGGGCCCAATCAACAAACGCCAAAAGTGCAACGTCACGGCATTCGTATTTTTTACGCGTCTGCTATAATCGGCTAAACCAGTCAAACTCCGTGAATGCGCCTTTACCTTGGTCCTTTAGTACACGTATCTGTGCATCTTCTAGCTTTTGCTGCGCTCTTAGTCATGGTGAAAGAAAACATTAGCATCGAGATGTTTAGGCGGCGCCATCTCATGGCTCCCACCGTGGTGTCACGACCGGCAATTTGCAGGCCATGACGTCACCATATTCCACCTTTGTTGCTTGACATCGGTTGCGAACGATACGCTCGATAAAAAGCACGGTGGAAGCTTTGGATTTGTCGCGTTCTTAAACTAACACCGTTAAAGTTGTCCGTCTGACATTGCTCTTATTTCCGTCAATGAAAGCAGACTTAATTCCGCTAAAAACGTTACAGTTACCGTTATCCAATGGCGGAAAGCCGACCAAAGCAGTGCTTTTGATGGTGCACGTTGACGGAAAGCCACTTTCTTTCCATAACACGTGCAGCTTCGCAGTGCTTCTTCTATTGTCACTGACAGGGTGCGAAAGGCGGTGGGGTCTTTCACTTGTCTCGCCCCCAGCGCGAGCTTCCTACCTTCGGCAACGCTTCCGCTTCTCGCGAGCTTCGAGCGTGCAGGTACATCCAAAGCACGATGGATGGCAAAGAGCGCGTGCTGGAAACCGGGCATCCGAAAGCGACGTCCTGTCGTTCTCACCCTCTCCGTTTCCATCATAGTGCATCCGTGGTCTGTCTCGAAGAGTCCCGCACGACGCGTATATACAACAAAGCAAGCAAGCGTATCCGGCCCGACGTTGTTTATATACTTGTTTATCGCGTTGTCGAGTGGTCGAACGCAAACGGTTATCGGCCACCCGCCTTACGTCTGGAGATCTTATGCGCGTGCGGCAGTGTTGGGCAATAAGGCTTCGAGTGTGAGCCAAATCTAAGATAATAACTGCGTGGTTTTTCGCTGCTCAAAACGCTTTCTTGTTGCCGCCGTTTTTTTTTTTTGTTTTTTTTTTTTGCTTTGTTTAATATATATGTGACGCACTTATTTACACACTGTATCTTTTTTGGGAGTGCTGCGCGATGGTCTGCGCTCACTGTAATATATCTGCCTTTATCTTTCCAACATAAAATTGACGTGTATCGCTGCTTATCAACGACTCGACACACGCACGTGAACTCCTTGAAAGACCCGTGTAAATATGCGAGCAGATGTACAGTCTCCCAGAATACGAAAGACCCATTCGCCCTCGGCAGTTATGCGGTGGTGCTGAGAACGTTCGCCAGAGGTATACTTCATTTTTAGGGAGGGAATGGAACGAAGGGTTATTTCTTTCCTCGCCGCGTGCGAGCAATGTCACAAACGGTCTGAAACTGCCTGGTCTAATGGGTCTTTTATGGTGTTGGAGACTGTACGAATACACGACACGTCTAAGCGCAAGTGCTTGAGAAACATAGCGTCACCATGTCCGGAGTAAGGCTTTTGATGCAGGGATATTATATGTACGTCGGTATACAAACGGAAAACAATTACTTCCATTCAAGAAAAAAAAAAAAAGGGTAGTAGACGGAAAAGAAATACGTTCCGGGCGAAAGCATTTTTGTTTTCCAAGTTACTATAGCCCGTTGCGGCTCAAGAAGGTAGTGCGAGGAAAAGGAAGTCCGGGGAGGAGGAAGCAGACGGAACGCTGGAGAGGAGAGGGGGAAACCTCCCCCTGGTTTCTAGCGTTCCGCCTGCTTCCTCCTCCCCGGACTTCCTTTTCCTCGCCCTACCTTCTTGAGTTGCAACGGACTATACAACCGACATAAATACGGTACTTGGTCGTACTCTTTAAACGAAACGCCGCAGTTTCACTGATCTTACACCGTACAAAAGACACGGCCGTTCGCTGCAGACATCATCATAATAATGACCAAATTATCCGCGGGCACGCCTCACGCCCGTTGGAGGCGTGTTTGTTTGCTTGATGCGCTTGTTTGCTTAGAATATCTCTGCAGACTTTTTTTTTTTTTTTATTACTAATATGACAGGATCGTCATAGAAGGAAGAAACGCATTTCTGCAGATTGCCTTTGGTGTGTTGTAGGAGCGGCGTGACTGTAGCTTCGATGCAACAAAGGCTTCGCTAGTGACTTCATTTACTTTAGTTTTACCACGCTCGCAGATGTGTAATCTCGTTCTGCGCGCACCCTTTTTATGGCGCGGCTGTACCTTGACCAAGCGGGTTAGTTACCGGAGCGTCCGCAAACAACGGCTCAAATAAGCACGCGTCGACGCAACATAATAAATGAACAAACGATATATCTCTACATGGGGATATCTGTTCTGAGGATAAAAATGATGTCAAACTGAATCAACACAGAGCACGTGTCGACAGCACGACGTCTCAAAGTCCAGGAGAGAGATAAGGGGGATTGGCAGCAATGCTTGGTGTAGCGGTACGCCAGACCCTTTTTTGTTTTCTTCAAGTAAACGAGATCTGTGACCTGTTCGTGACGCAGTGAGTAAGGAACGTGGTTTGGGGGTCTAATACATGGCTTGCGCGTGACGCTTTCGCACCGGGGTTGCTATCGTTCCTACTTTTTCTTGCCGAGGAAAACGAATTTAGTGGTGCGAATCGTACACTGCTGTAAGACTGTTAGCAAGCCCTCAATTTTCCCAAATTTCACGAACTGCAAATTTTGCGAAATTTAAGGGCACGCGCAAATTTCGATCTTGAAGGGTTTCAATGCAGGCGTCTGGGATTCGCGAAATTTAGTGGCCGCGATTATGTCCTCTCTGACCGATCCGGGAAAAATAGGGGCCGCGAAAATAAAATGTTTTATAGTATTAGAAAAAAGCTGGTAAAAAATTAGTAACTGCAGCAGTTACAACCTTCTTTTGACTATTGCTACCTTTTTACTAGCTATTCCTCGAACACGCGACAGGTAGTATAAAGTTAGTAATTGAAGCAGTTACCACCTTTTTCTGACCTTTACTACTTTTTTCCTAGCTATCTACTTCCTCTAAACGCGATCGGAAGCAACTGCAGCTTCTTTGTGGGGAAGCTAGAACATGGCTGCTAGGAACCTATGGGGACTCTCTTTTATATAGTGTCGCAAAAAATTATGGTATGTAGCGCGTTACTTCTTAGTGAGAAATACATTCGTTGGGATGTTTAGCAACAATATTGGACTAATATTGGTGCGAAAACAGCACCATATTTGTAACATCGTTCACGGACGAGGAGGTCACTGACCAACAAACTTATTTCAAATGTTCACTAAAAAAGACGCATAGGTAGCCAATGGGAACAGCGATTGGGTTAGCGTGTCATCTCGTGTGTGTGTGTGTGTGACCTTTTAGCATTGTTGATTTCTTTGTAATTATGACCTTCACCCCCTATATTTATTGTACACTAACGTCACAAACAGCGGCAAAAAAGTGCGTGTGTGCGTCATTTGTTCTAATTCTTTCTCTGCGTTGAATGTATTAATACATGTGCAAATGGGCGTGGAAATAAAATCTATTCCAGCGATAATACTTTTTTTGCCACTATTGAGTTCGGCGTTGACTATCACCACCTGTTTAAGGGAGTTTGAAAGCGACTTCTGGTACCGCGCATCGCTAACAGAGAGTTTTAGGGAACTGTTGTTGCACATCGAATAACGTACGACGAGACCTCCGGTGCGAAATACGCATGTGCTACCGCAGAACACTCGCACATGTGCAGTTCGTACCGGAGGGCACATTGCACCGTATCGGATGTGCAAACACCATTCTCTACAACTCTCGTTATACGCTGTCCATTGACGAAGACGGAAACGTCTTACATTTTTGACAGGAGGAAGGTTCCTCCCTTTCTGGAGGTAAAAACAGGTACTGCTTAGATGTAGTAGCGATTACGAGGTCTTGTGAGAGTTAGTGTCCGTTACTAGCTAAATGTAGTGAAAGGTACTAGGTTGGTTAGTAACCGTTACTAGCCACTCGAGTTAGTTACGGTACTAACTTGGCAGTTACTACCAACGTAATGAATGTTGTGGCGAGCAGTTACTAACTTTTAGTTAGTAAGTACTAATTTTATGTTCTATGAGTGTATGCTGCAGGGTGTACCCACTCAGCAGCAAGGCCACAATAACGACCGGCATCGATAGCTGAAACGTGTGTCCAGCTAGTCATATTGAGATATTAAAGCGCAAAACGACTAGGAACGAAACACGAGGGAGACAGGAGAGAGCGCTACTCGTTTTGCGCTTTAACATCCCAATATGTTCAACCAACTAGCCCGCCAGATGATATTAAGGCAGCTGGTCATAGTCTCTGGACTAATCTTTTTTCTATTCAAAGCGTTTTAGTGCGCAGCTCTTAGGGGCCCGTTTCCAGCCTGAGCGGCGTCGGCGTCGGCGTCGGCGTAACCGCGCCCCTCCCTCTCCTCCTCCCCCTCCTCCTCCCCTCCTCCCCCTCTTCCTCCCCCTCCTTCTCCTCCTCCCCTCATTGTGTAGTATGGTCCGGGCGGGTCATGTGACCTCGGGGGGAGGGGGTCACATGACCCGTTTCCAGCCTGTGCGGCGTCGGCGTTGGCGTCGGCGTCGCCCCTCCCCCTCCTCCTCCTCCCCCCTCCTCCCCCGCCAAGGTCACGTGACCCCGGGGGGTGACTCCCCTCCCCCCGCCGAAGTCACGTGACGGCCGCCCAAGATCATGTGATCCCGTCCCCTCGAGGTCACGTAACCCCCCGAACCTCTGCCCTCCTCCTCCTCCTCCTCCCCTGATTGTCTAGTATGGCTCGGGGGGGGGGGGGGGGGGGGAAAGGGTCGCGTAAGAGCACAGCTCTTACGCGACCCTTTCCGGCTTGAGCGGCGAGGAGGAAAGCAGTACGAAGGTGGAGGAGGGGGGGAGGAGAGACGAGGAGGCGGAGGCGAGGGGACGGGAGGAGCTTGAAGGACGAGGAGGTGGTAAAGGAGAGGGAGGGGGAGCAGGAGGGGAGGAGGACTAGCAGGCATGATCACGAGGGAGGAGGAGGAATATACCCTCCACTCCTCCTCCTCAAGAGCTGCGCTCCAATTCGGCGTTACAGGAAGTTGTAAACGGCTTTCACTTTTTTTTTTCCTCGATCACTCTTGCAAAGCGACTGACGTCACAACTGTGGAATGCTGTTTGCTGAAAATTTCCGTGGTCCAGGCAATAGTTAAGAACTTAATAAAAAAAAAAATCACCTTCCGCGCGCCGTTGCCTCCTTTGTCTGATGGGGTGTGGAACGCCTTCGGAGCATGCGCTGTGGCTTTGTTGTGCAATCTATCATACGCCGCGCATGCGTCCACACCTCAGTGCCTCAACATTTTTTGCCCGGGTGATATGCGCTAACAAAGGACTATGCAGCAGCAAAGGCGCAGACGCTTGTTCTGCTGTAAACCGCGTTTGGTCGCAGAATGTTTGTTTGTGTTTCTATGCGTCTGTTATCGCCAACCGATTCAATCAAGCTCGAAAAAGGCATCCTGACATCGCGTTTTTTTTAGTTAGTTCGTTTGTGTTGCACCTTGTTGTTTTTTGGCCCGCATAGAGAGAGAGGGGGAGGTTTATGTATGAAGGATAGATAGGTTAACCTCAACGTAGGCTCTGGTTGGCTACTCTGTACTGGGGGGAAGGGGGAGGAGGAACAAAAGATATGGCGATGAGGAAGAAAGATGGGGTGACATAGACCCAATCTGAAAGTCACGTGCAAACCATTTAGAAGGTCGTCACCACTGCACAATAGCGGAACAACGGGCGGACATAGTGGAACGTGCAAGTCATTCCATAAGATAGCGAATGTTAGAGGGTGGCCAACGCCAGGAAGCGACGAGCCAATCAAACGGCGTCAAAAGTGCAACGTAACTGCGCGCGTCACCTTTTTCTGTAGGTTGTTTGCCTTCTGATCTGACCAAGCGCATGAAGTGTGCCGTGATGTTGAGGGTTTTGTCCGCCATTGTGCAGGGATTTCACAGCTGCCATCAGAAGGCAATCTTTCGATAGGGGTCTTTTGTCAGTGAGGGCGGGCATGGTAAGATTGTTTATTCTTACGTAAGTAATATTAAAACCCTATAAAACGGCCGATAACTCCGTGTTCGGGAGGAACACTACCAAGGCCTTCGTAGCCCTCATGAATTGGTGAGATGTGTCCCAGGCACCAAGCACTTTAGATGAGCTGAAAGTTTGCCAGTCATACGCCATTAATGTCTGTTGCAGCACTTGTCGATCCTCGTTGAATTTATTGCATCACGCAGGATGTGTTCAATTGTCCCTTCGACTTTGCAGCTTGCACAGTTCGCGGAATCTCTCTTTTGAATCATACAAAGAAACTGCGGTATATATGGCACACCAAGCCGTAGTCGGAGCAAAACAGCCTCCAGCTGTCTTGAAAGTCCAGATGGAACACGAAATACAAGTTGAGGACCCAGGGAGTATAGCCTATGATGATGGTAGTGTGGATTTATCATGTAGTTCTGAGAAATTTTATTTGCCACGTCGTGAACCAGGGTGTTCGTGTCACATCTGGAGCAAGGTATATCAAGTTCATTGCCGTTATTGGATGATTTTGTTGCACTGTCTGCTTTCTATTTGCCGGCGACGCCGCAATGACCTGGTATCCACTGAAGAGTAGGCCCCGCATAGACTCATGGTGAACCCCACGGAAACTCCAACAGCCGCACTGGGACGCCACGACGCCGTCCGTTCGTCTTCTCTCCCCTTCCGCGTCGCGATGCACTCGGTACGCCCAATCCCATTATTGCTCCTCTTTGAAACACCCTAGCCTATGAGATGCATAAGCGATATCGCGCTCTAGTAACGGTGGCAAAAAAATACAAAAAAACAAACAAACAAACGAAGTCATGTTTTTTCTTCTGAGACCTTAAATAATTGTCTCGTGAGTTTGTTTAGACAGTGGGAATTTAGTCAGCCCCAATAATCGTCTGGTGTCTCAGCGTAGATGAGAAATTTAGCCAGTGCAGTACAACTGTTAGACTGGGGTCTTTAACCTGTACCAGACATTGGTGATTCACGACCGCACTCCGGCACGATGCCCATCCGGATTGAAACGGGTAGAGGTTCAAATTGAACCCAGCACACTCAGGTTCTGTAGTGCGAGGTTTCGCTCCGCGTGCTCCGAGCTGGTGTGCGCTAACACACTAGGCCACCAATTGTTCCACTTGATGAACAGTGCTCGTCAAAATTATAAGGAACACTAGTGGAATATTGAGTGCAGAAAAAAAGAGAAAATATGAGAGAACTGCACATATTTATGTGAACAGAAGGTATGCTACGGACATAGTTGGACACAAAGAGAAATAGCTTGGTGCTAGTGCCAGCTATGCACGCACACATAGAAAAAAATAGAACAAGCCAAGAGTAGGCTTAGCGTGTGTTCCAGATAAGTTTGCTGAGCACGTACATCCCGTGTGCATCTAGACTGGTGCATCCCGCTCTGACATCGAGAACTTCAGGATTCATAACGTTCTAGTGGCAATGCCTTAAGATTCACCACAACTCATCGCCGGAGATTACAACGTCAACGTCACCTGTCGGGAAACCGAGTGGCTCTTCAGATTCCTCACTGTCGAACTCTGTTCGCGCGTGCAATCAGACGTAGAGCAGCCCACCACGCGTAGCGGTATCTTTCTTGATTTAGGCAGGGACGTCGACTCATGTGTGCAGTACGTTCCCTTTACTACTTATACGTCAGTGACCGCAGATTTGGGTTCTGTGTGATCGAGTAAACAAAGAGTGGGTGTGCATAAAGAGTAAAACTATACGCACGACGTCGTGCACCTCGACCGGACAGGGCTATAGCCAACCGGCAACGGCCAGGCGGCGCCAGCAGGGTGAGAGCGCACGGTTATACCCTGTCTCGTTGTAACTTGGCAAAGGGTAAACGATAAGCCCCACATTGCGTGCCGAAGGCTTCGAAATGCGCGACGTATACGAGCGCAACGCACACATATTGGAGCCATGACGCAGCAAGACAAACTGATACTTCTCCGGAGTTGAAGTGCGCTCTGGTGATAGGCAGTCACGTTCCGACTGGCCCGCCAGGGCCGTAGCTTCCGCTCTACTGGCACGTTACGCGATCACGGCTTCCTGGGATACCCAGTATTTCTTGCTTCAGACACTATACTTCGTTTCAGCTTCGGTCCGAGCGCGGCCGATGTTATGAGCCGAATGGCCAATCTAACAGCGCAAAAAGCGCAGCGTCATGGCGTGCTCTCTGCGCTTGATAGGACAAGCCGGCGGAGGAGCGCGCACAGAAAGACGGCGGACACCGGCTGGTCCTATGAACTGCGGAGAGCACCCCATGACGTTGTGCCTCTTTCGCTGTTTGATTGGCCCTTCGGCTCATAACATCGGCCGCGCTCGGACCGAAGCTGAAACGAAGTATACACCGACACGCGGGCTTGACGTCACGGAGCTGCGGCGGCGCTGCGATCGCGCCGGAGCCGGGGGGTGTGGGCAAAAGCGCGCACGTTTCGCATGGGCGTCATAGCATTTCAGCATGCCGCGAAGCTGTGTTGCCGTTAATTGCACCGAAATGTACAAGAGAAGCAGCGGAGTGAGTTTCCACAAGTTCCCGGCAGACTCTGAAACGCATAGAAGGTGGATAATATCCGTGGATCGAAAAGAATGGTCGCCTCGCGCGAACGACCGTTTGTGCGGCAAACACTTTCTGGGAGGCAAGTGCGGCTTCCATTTCAATCTCCGTCCCGAGGCTTGCATATGTGCAGGGAAACCGTTGTCTGATCGAGACCACCCGGATTTTGTTTCCACGGTGTTCGCGCACAACGCACCCGGGCACCCCCCAAGCGCTCGTCGGAGGCTCGCTACGCCCGTGCTACCGAGCAGAAGGGGATCGACGACAGAACGGCAGTGTTGTAGGCGTTACCAAAAAAAAAGTAACGAAATACGTTACTCGTTCCTTGCAAATAAAAGGTATGCGTTACTGAGCTACGTTATCTAAAAATAAAAGAACGCGTTGCCGCTACCGATAAAAAGTAAGGCACGTTACTTCTGCGTTACTTTTTTAAATTATGATGTAACACATTTTACGGTTTTGACGATACAGGTCATATATCAAGAAACATTATGTTCATGCAGAAACTGAACATAATTGCTTTAGCTCTTTTCACGGTTTCACCTAAATACTTACGAGAAAAAACGCAAAGAAAAGCATGGCTTGACGCCTAAAACACGGAAGCAATTGAAGTGTAATTTCTTTAAGACTTGGGAAGTAGTAACGACTAACGTAACTACGTTACTTGAAATAGTAACATAAGTACGTTGCCCGTTACTGTGCCGAAAACGTCACGAGTAGGTTACTACGTTACTGAAAAAAGTAACGCGTTCCTGGTAACGCCGTTACTTGTAACCTGTTACCGTCAAGATTGCAGAACGGAGAAACCTTTATTGGTTGTAATGCCTTGTGGTCATGAGGGTACGAAAAATATCATACCTTGACTTGAAGACGCTCTGTGTATTTAATCGATTAATGAATACACACACTTCCGCAGACCCACAGTCTGCTAATCCCGCCGGCAGTGCGGAAACCGACTCGATGTAATCGTAGACCTCGAGAGACTTGTACGCCTGCACCGTGTCGGCCGTGAACTGGCTTGGCGAAAAAACTAAATAAACGACGACCTGAGCCGTTGACTTCCGTGGCAGCAACTGTACGTCGGAAGTCCAGCAGGCCCTGTTTACGGCGTACGGATCCTCGTAGGCAACGCCGTCCACGCACAGTTTGTTTCGATACCGCTACCGTTCAGGCTCGGGCAACGAGCTCAAATAGTCGGGCATAGCATACGACATACGTTATGAGAAAATACGACGCACAAATAAAGATACAAGCGTCCCTACAACGTCAACAACGAGCGCTCGCCATAGAGTGCAATGGCGAAAACATGGACAGCCGGGCTGCTTTTGCCCACATAGCTACCGCGCATGCGCGGCCTTCCGGCCGTGTTGGTAAACAGAGCCGCTCCGCGTGTCGGTCTATAGGCTAAGCGGCGCCACCAGAGTAAAAGCTCACGTTTGAACAATGCAGCCGCCACTCCCAGGGGTACCCAATATTTCTTGCTTCAGTCGCTAGATGGCGCCAAACCAAACAGCATTGCAGGTTGCCTATACGCACGACGCGAAACCTGTTGGGTCTCGTATAAAACGAATTGTCAAAAGGAGTTTCTCAAGCTGTAGTGTAGCTTAGTGGAAAGGCACCCGCTTTATACGCAGCGGGCCTAGGGTCTTACCAGAATGTGGGCATGCTATTTTTTTTTGACGAATATATTTTGTTGTTGAACATTCGGCGACATTTACGACATTTCTTTTTTACTATTATCACTGAAAAAAAAAAAGAAATGTTGTTGGCGAAATTTTGCTGAACTAAATGGAATGAGACTCCCTTTCCGGAGGTGCAATGAATATATACAGCGGGGCTTTGGTTAACGTCTGACGCCGCGAAGCGGCGTCCACACGGCAACCAAAGCAAGTGGGTTAATAGTTTTGTAATGAGCAGCCGCAGACTGTCGCTACGAAGCGGCGTGAACTCAGGCGGGGGTGGTGGTGGGTTAACACGCTCCCCAGTGATCAGGGGCGGATCCAGACCTCCATTTTAAAGGGGGGGGGGGGGGGGCGGTTCCTCGGTGTAAAACGGCCGGGGGGGGAGTGTTTATATTTTTTTTTAGTTATCGTTTTTACTAAAATCTGATAACATAATATAGATCTTGAGAGCTTTTGTATCGGTTTACCTGTCGGGGATGAACTCTTTGAATTAAAACCTTTCGGGTGACCACGCTAGAGGTAAGTATGTAGAAAATTGTGGTGGCACTATCCTTTCTGAACACCATAACGCAAGGAATTTTGTAGTTCATAGAAAACGGGATTACTCCATTCGCGTGGCAGCGCGCTAGAAACAGAAAAAGAAGTTTAGCTACTTGGGGATGAATGTCTGGTGCTATAGCGGCTGTGACAATTGTAGACAGTGTAACTTGATGGCTCAGATATCCCCGGCGGGGCTACAACTTTTGGGCTCCTTTTGTTTGAATATTTATATATTCTCGTTGCACCCGCAGAGCATGTACGGAGAGCCAACCTTTGCCAACTATACGGAGGAAGCTCATGCAGCTAATGACAATGCGAGAAACGTTTTAATCTAAAACTCGGCTGTTCTTTGAGATTAAGCTTGGCATAGTAGTTAGAACTTTATATTCAGTGCCAAAATGCAGAACGTGGTTTTAAAGCATACTTTTCAATGTCGCCGGTTGCTTCAATGGAGCGAGTACGTTGCAAACAAGCGACAAAAATGGCTCGGCGGCTTCGACGCTGCTCGCGGCGTCAAAACACTGTTGACGCAGCGAGCGAAACGAACGCTGCAAGTTCGTCGCTTGTTCGCCGTAAATTTGGAATGTCCAGAGCGCAGCACATGCGGCATTGCCAACCCAAACTCGTGTTTTCACGTGTCCTGGATGCAACTTGAGAGAACGAAAGCGAATAATTGCTGAATATTTTTGAAAGCATGTTGCAGTTCGGCAACTATACCTTTTATACTTAGACAAAACCTTAAACCAGCAATGGGTCCTTTTAAATTATATTCAATTGCACTTCGTCTGGATATTTTCTGTATGAAAGGAACACTTAATTGTTTCTGGATAGTTAGCTCATTCGTCAGGGTCGAGAGGACAGGTGCAGAGATATGATGGGGCAGAGCGGTTGTCCGGTCGGCGAATCTCAACTCGGCTAAAGGCCGATCACGACTGCAGCATGGATGTTTGGGAGTCGGTGTTCACTCGAACGGGCACAGGCATTGTCTATTTAATTTATGGATAGTCGCATCTTTGAATGGGCTCGTTTTCCGCAAGTCCCTAGGTAGAGAATTCGAAGCCGCAGTTGCAAACCAGCAAGCCGCGCCTCTGTTCCGTTCGACACACACATATTCGCTCCTGCAAAGCCGCGCGAAAGCTCTATTGTCAATCCACAGAAGCCGCGTTTAACTCGAGAAGTAAAGACGGCGCCAAGGGGAGACAAGGGGTAGCGGGCGCCTTTCCTAAAATATGTCCCGCCACCTTAAGTTGAAACTGCATTGAATACAAATAAATGCCTACGGCGTCGGCTTGAGGACCCCGTGTAAGCAGCCTCTAGCCTTTAGAGGGCTCGTACCGTTTATCTTTCTTTTATTAGCTTCCCGCCACGAGAAGTCGTACCGCAGGCAGTATGAAGCCCATTCGAGGAAACATCTCCCGCTCGTCGGCGCTCGTCGGCTTCTTTGTGCATTCCGCGCTGCGGCGCTGATCCTCAGTGAGGGATGGAGGCGAGGACGAAAGCGGACTTATGTTTAAGCCAAGGTCGTGGGGAAGTCCGGAGCGTCTTCAGGAGAAGTTCAGACCCAGACTACACTGTACCCAGAGCATTTGCTTCCTCTCTCAGTTGAGAAGAAAAGCAATTGGTCACCTGGTTGTACGTCTTCTCCTGGTACGTCCCCTCCGCACTTCCCTTGGCAACGAGCACACCGTGCCAATAAGATACCTTTAGTGAGCCCGTGGGTGACAGCATCTCAAAGCAAGCCAAAAAGACATGCCAAAAGACAAGCCCAGAACCACGAAGAAACCATCAAACGGAAAGTGATGAAAAGGCGGCCGCTAGAGAGGAAGGATAATCCGCTGTGCATAGGATCGCACCCTTGAGGAAGGCTGCTTGGCGTCTGCTTTTGGGAGTTTTCAGGGCACAAATGTTTCGCAGACAACCTCCAAAGAGAGAGAGAGGGAAAGGGGGCTAGATATGTTCAAGGTATTTTCCCCCCGTGCTCGACGTGCTGGCCTTGTTTGGAAGTGTGCCTGCAGTCGAGGACCCTGATATTTGGTGCGCCTCCCCACTGTCTCTCCACTTCGAAACTCCTGGCGCCGTCCCTGTCGGGAAGACGTACCATGACCTTGACGGAGATAAACCCCACTTTGGAAGCGCCCAGCAGGCGCGTCCACCCACCGCTGTTTTAGTCTTTTGTTCCTCGCGTCGATTGCTTACGTTTTTTCTTCGAGCTGACAAAGAACTCCGGGGGGGGGGGGGGGGGGGGGGGTTGCCTGGCGAGGCGTTTAAGTGGGGCGATCGCCCCACCGCCCCCCCCCCCCCCCCCCCCCTTGGATCCGCCACTGCCAGTGATCCACGCGCAGTCCGAAAAATGGTGACCTAAATGGCATGAGCTCTCAGCGTCGTGCGTATAGCCATTTCCGGTCAAGGGGCACGACGTTGTGCGTATAGTTTTCCTCATGCATAAAAGTGTGTGGTACAACGCACAATAATAGCCATCGCCGTCACTTGTTCGCATACTGTGGCAAAAAGCTCCATACTTTTTTTTCTCGCCCATTCCATTCGCGTTTTGTACCATATCTGTGTTTTCTAACTGAAACCCTAATCGAAAAAGAGATATTATCAAGAGCCGTATCGCATTCCTTTTCGGTAACGAGTAACGGACTTCGTGGCGATTTGATCTAGCCATGAATAAAAATATTTGTTTACTTTATAACATGTACAATTTCTAGTCTCAACAAAGGCATATATCGCCCCCAACCAACACCTCTTAAGTCGCGTGCACACTGCCGTTACATCATACAGTCCGCAGATACATGTTTCTTCTTTGTACGATGGTCGTGTTACACTGGTCATACGAAACTGTCTGCAGATACGTGCGAAGCATGCGTACGTATAAGGCAAACATAAGCTTCGAAGATGCTCGCGGTCTGTACGCACATAATTGTCATCACGCCTGCAACGAACACCGTGCCTTTCGTATGATGTAGTACAAGCAATGGGACTGCGGCTTTAAATAACATAGCCGTTGACTTGAATTTTAGGCGTCATCCCCCCCCCCCCCCCCCCCCCCCGAAAAAAAAAGGACAACACTGGGCGCTGATTGGACACGAGTGCTGCGTCAGCGTTCGGCTGACACTCGTGTCCAATCACCTAGAGCATGAGTCCCAACCGAGCGCGGTCATGTCCAATCAGCGTCCCGGGTTGACCTTCTTCAGGGCTTATTTTCCTTGACGAAAGCGGGGTTCTCGAAGTCCTTGTCGAGCCAGTGCCTGCCGATCCTAGGCACGGCGATGGCGGGTTCGTCGAGCTTCGGATCTCGCTTCGACTCCCAGTGCCGGGAGACCAGGGCGGCCATCTTGATCAGGGGAAGCTCGAGAGACAGGGAGAATGCCGTGGCAGCCAGCAGGCTCAGGACGAAGTGGTGCAACAGCACGTATGACTGCGCGTTAGAAAGAGAAATCGTGGAAGTAAAGTTTAGCGGCATTTGTTCGACATTCGGGCACATTTGCGACCCAGCAGACCCTGTTTTCGTTTTTTATTCCGCGTGTAGGGAGTATTCACGTGGCGTCGGGATTTAGTGCGGGCCTGCTATACGCCATAGCTGAATCGGCTTTGCGCTTGGTGCGCGCACGGAATCGTGTGGAGGCGCATTTCTCCCTGCCGTACTTGGCATCTGTCATCCGATGTTTTCGCTGTACAGTTTTTTTGTGTGTATGTGTGTTCCTAGGTTAGTGTGCATACACTCTAAAAAAAAAAGGTATATTCTAGCACCCCTTGTCACTTACGACACCCCAAATCTCCAGTTGGATGTACAGCGCACTGACGTGTACCGACGCTACCAAATTTTACGAAAGGCGTTATAGCCGAGTTGTACAACTTATTAAAATAGCTAGTGTAAGTGTGACTTAGTGCAAAAAAAGTTATTGTTTTTTTTTTGGCTCAACTGCAAAACCTCTGGGTTTTTTTTTCCTGTACACTTTGAGACGTACTTTAGCTGTTTAATATGTTATATCGCACCGTCATCAACCCTCTCGCAAAAGTTGAAGCAGTCAGTTCGACATCAGCGCGCTGTACATCCAACTGAAGATTTGGGGTGTCGTATATGTGACAAGGGGCGTAAGAATATACCCTTTTTTTTTAGAGTGTACGGCCAATAGTCACTGCGCGTGTTCTAACGTATATGTGCCTGAATCAGCGAACGTGCTTGAGGACGATTTTCCGAAGACCCGTACCCCTGAGAGACCTTGTATGGACAAGAGGCCGGACGCACTTGCACGGAGTGTCGGCAAACTGAGCATGAAGCTTGATCTCAGGAGCCATAGTTTAAAAAATCATACACCCCCCTCCTTTCCACACACACAAAAAAAAATAAAATTAAAAATAATAATATTAAAGAACGTAAGTTTTTTTTTTTTTTTTTTTTTTTTTGCGTGGGCACGACACCGTTAGAGCGCGATTCAGCGATCCCCGTTCTTTCCTATAGATTTAAAAATTGAAACTCTATACTGCTTATCTACGGCTCCAACCAGTCAACGAGTCTGCAAGAACGCAGACCGATCCCACCCTGTCTAAACATTGCCGATATCATTTCCGCGTGAACTAAGTTGAACAGTGTATGCATCGTATGTTGTTTGGGATGCATAAGTGCATAACAAAATTTAAATAATTATTATTCTATCTTAGTGAATGTAAATGCACGGAAAATCCCGAATCTTTGAATAAGCACTGCGAAGGTTTCCACAAGAACTCTCCAAGGGAGTATGCATCTCACCATGGCGTCGTAGGACAGGTAATAAGAATGCTCCCTGACGCCGTTAGAGTAGACAATGACCAGCGGGCTGACCATGTACAGCGAGTAGAGGAGTCTGCTCAGCGGTAGCCAGCACTTGAAAGACAGCAAGTTGTTCAGCCAACCTGAAAACCCGCGAGCATGCGCACGAGCGCCTCTTGCATTTGGTTTACATTTAGCGTTGGGTTACGTTAAGACACTTAATATACACCATTTAAATTTTGTCAACCAGAATATGGCTAGACACGGGTCATTTACAGCTTAGATTGGGTAGTCTAAAAGTGATAGTTACGTCAGTGTACGGTACCCCGCACTGACGATGTTGCATTAGGTTATGTGGGGATATGTTAGACTATGCTATGTATATTAGGCTGTGTTTAGCAACATAGCAATACGTTAGGTCAAGCTGCCTATTGCCAGGCTGTTCTACGTTAGTGTCACAGAATTCAATAACTATTTTTGTCCTTCAATGGTTATGGTGTTGTCCGTTCCTGTGTTTGTGAGTGGGGTGCGCGAGCGCCGAGGACAGGAGCGCGAGCTTAGCCCGCGCGCGCGAGGTTTTGTGGAACACAAACCGCGGAGCGAGGCTGCGACGGTGTGGATGGTCGGCGCTGAGCAGATCCGCTTCGGTATGGTTGTTCGAACACCGAGAAGGTATTCGACGGAGAGGGGTGTGAGTGCTTGTGAGTGAGTGTTGTGCGTCACTACGACACCCAAGCCACCATGGCTTCTCGACCCCGACTGGCTGCGCAACGAACCGGACCTCCATCTGCACCTTGGAACGCTGACTCGGCTCTCCCCCTCCAAAACTGTATGACGACCTCGATTTGACCTGAGATATTTTTTTTCTTTCTTTCTTTCGACTGTGTGTACGTCCTGTGCTCCCTTCCCTTACTTTTGAATTATTTTATATAAAATACTGTTCGTAACGTCGGCATGCTTTGCTCTTAATTCCTCCCGCCTCTCAGGATGTCTATCGCCAAGGTGTGGTCCTAACACCTGGACAGCGGTCCAAGTCAAATTCCAAATTTGTTTGTTTAAATGGGATCTTTAACCTCCGAACCTGTGACAGTTAGCTATGTTGGACAGTGTAACTTTAGGCAAAGCACGAAGGAATTGAAACTGGTGGAACAGTGAATGTGTTCATTCATGTTCTTCTTATTGTGTGTGTGTGTAAAGGGGGTGTATGCATGTATGTTAACACTGATGTAACAGCGGCACTACAGATAATCTGATGCGGGCTACTCGTCTTACTGTGGTGCCGCTACTCTCCGAAGTTAAATTTTACCATTACCATTGCAAGCTAAGCCTCTTAGCGAAACTCATCTGCTTCTGTAAGACTTCCAGGATGCTCCATCTATAGTGCAACTTTATGTTTGTTTAGATTAGGAGAGGTTAGGGTAGGTGGGGTAGGCTGTGCTACATCGATTATACGATGTAGGTCATGTTAAGAAAGGTAGCATTATGTTATGTGGGGTCACGTTAGGCAAGTTTAGTACAGGTTAGGTTGCTTTACGTTTTTTTTTACGTTATGTTATGTTAGGTCCCGCCAGGGCGGGTTAGGTTACATTACGTTATGTTGCGTTAGGTCAGGTTGAGTTAGGTTAGGCTGAGTTAGGTAATGTCAGGTTAGGTTACGTCAAGCTAGGTAAGGTAAGGTTGCGCTATGTTACGCTAGGTTAGGTTAGGCTAAATTAGGCTAGGTTAGGTTAGGTTAGGCTACTTTAGATCTCCGGAAGATTATCCGAATGCGTCACTTCATCGGAAACATTGCACGCGTACCGCCATGTCCGGACGCGCAGGCGACAGTCATCCAGGACAGAGCGGTGGCCCAGAGGATTCTGGAGAAGGCACCGTAGACCGCGGACACGTCCGTGCTCGGGAGCTCGAGGCCCCTGTTCCACTTGAACGGTGCGTGGATGATGTAAAGCACGAGGGCCAAAGAACACAGCCAGCCCAGCACCGAGACCGCCTGGCATAGAGAGAAAGTCGTCACAGACCAAAAATGTACTGAGTGTTCTTCATGTTTCTCCACAAAACAAATGGCGTCTAATGAGTTGGTAAAACGAAGTACATTGCGTCAGGGGACGAAAACAAAAAGTAGACTTACACTGCAAAAATTAATTACGCATTGCCGAAACCTCAGGCTCTTCGGAATGTCTGGCAAATGGTTAAAACAAGATGTAAAAAAAACAAAAACAAAAAAAAACAGGGTATTAAAGAAAACAAAAGACAATGAACGCGAAAACGTTGTTGCCTGTGATGGGACGCTTTAGGTTAGTAAAAGCAGACGGAGTGCGCCTGCGGCAGTTCTCAAGCGGCACCACTATAGACCCATCAGAGAAAAAAGCGCCACCTGTCGTACGCAACAGCAACTAGTGGCAGCCGCCATGCTGCAGGATAGTGCGCGCCGCTGCATACGCTGCGTTGGCCGTAGACGCTAGTCAATTCCTGCCCACGATGCCAACGTACTGCTGCGTACCCCTCTGGAAGCAGAGTGGGTATCTGGGCAAGTCTGGCATTAAGGTACGTATTCGGAAATGTACTCGTTATCGGTTGACGACGGCGGCGTAGCCGCGCAAACGTTTCCCTGCTGAAGTGCAAAAACGGAACACGAACACGCTAAGCTTCCTTGGGTGTTTGAGTCAGGTGTTTTTAATCTCACTTTGTTGCGTTTGGAGGTAGAGTTTTCAAGTTTCAGCTAGCTTGAAGAAATCAAGGCGTCAACTACAAATATAGTGTTGCTCGTGGTATCGCTTGTGGACGTGACAGCTTTGCGAGCGCCTAGCTTCAGGTATGCACGAGCTCGCGGTGCTTCAAACTTGCGCGTGTAAATTATATGTTAGGTACGCATGAAGCCATACGACCTGACGCTTTAACCTGCCTGTAGCGCAGACATCTGTGCAGCGCGTGCTTTATGCAAAGCAACATGCACGCGCTTGCAACTTCTTCTTCACTGCAAAATTTGCTGCTCTACATTTCCCAACTCTAAAATCCCCATCAAGAAAAAGGGACTCGACGTATCGAGTAGGAACTTGAGTCGAATACGTCCTTTACTGGTTAACTTGCGCATTGAAATTTTAAGTCTTAATTCCAAGTAAAAAAACGCGATTTGACGAGCGACGGGTCGAGCGACGGCACATGCGACGAAAGTCGGCTACGAGCGACGAAAATGTTTCATTGTCGCTTGTCGCGTCGCTTGGTTTGGGATTTCTAGGAAACGACGCTCATCGCCTTCGTCGCTCGCTCGTCGCTTTTATGCGGTACGTGCTTCATCGCGCGACTGTCCGAGCGACAGCGAAGCGGGACCCCTGCGCCTGTTTTGTCGCACGTCCGGAGAGTACTGGCGACTTCTAACTACAGCCCGTAAATTATAACCGGTTCCGATCATTTTTTGATGACATGTTTGATGTCGTAACTACAAAGATCTTAGTAATTACCTTTTTCTTGCGTAATTGGCCTTTATAGATGCGCGGCGACCACGAACCCCTCAACGAGAAAGTTGTAACTTCTGTCGAATTGTCGTTCCGAGTCCGATCGGCTCTTGAAGAAGCGATATACCCCATCATCTTTAACGGCTGGGAGCTGGGAAAGGTCTTTTATCCAACCCGTGATCGGGAAAACGCTACCTGCAGCCATACAGAGGCGAAGGGATCGACGAAACAAGAACGCTACAGTCAAAACAACCATGCCGGCTGCAACAGGCGCGTCCTTCCCAATGGCGCCAGCCGCCCAATGTTGTTGGACTCGTTCAGCGGATTTTCGCTGTTGCCAGATTTTTTGAAAGGGGTCTATTGAAAACAAGCGTACGTGTACATAGTCAATGACTAACGCATAGAAGATCCAGCGGAGCACCAATAATCAGTCTTTATATAATGAGTTTAACGCTAATGAGTGGTAATGAAGCCCTTTATGGTCATGAGGTCACAGTGGCAAACGTACATTCGCAACTTTGCCAGACAGCATTGACATGGGATCATAAACCTTGTCCCCACCCTTCTCATTGGTTGAACGGATTAACATAAAACGAACAATTGGTGTCCCGAGTGCATGGCGGGGAACTGTAGACGCAGGAGCTTGTGCGATTGCGCGACTAGTGGTTTTACACTTCACTTGCGGGCCATTATGCACCAAGACCTAAGCCGACAGATACGGTTCGGATATATCATTCCATGGCCTTACCTCGCCCGACCTTTTCTATATCAGATAGTTTCTGTCCTATTTGTTCTTGCCCCTACGCGAACGTTGAGCATCTCCTATCCGCTTGCCCCCCATAGCCATCCCATCCCCTCACTATTCCGCCCCCCTCCTCCACATTGGAGGGTGTGGCTGGCCTCGATGGCTCACGTCGGTCAGCTGGCTCTGGTCCGCTTAGCAAATAATAATTGGGTTGTGTGTGTGTTTATACAGCCTAGAACTTGGTCTGCCTCACAGGGGCGACGAGTCTCCCAGCTGTAGATGAGAAATTTAGCCAGTGCAGTACAACCGCTAGCCTGGGGTCTTTAACGTGCACCACGCAGTAGTGGTACACGACCGCACGCCGGTACGATGCTCATCCAGATCAAAACGGGCAGGGGTGGGGCTCGAACCCAGGATCCCTGGGTTCTGCTCCGCTTAGCAGAGGAGCACCTCTAGGGTTATTATCTGAACCAAAATAAAGCGATCTCTCTCTCTGGCCTCACCTTATGAATGCAAAGTTTCCTTCGACTGGACAGGACTTCTCCGGCCAACACGCCAACCCAGAAGACTCCAGATCTTGTGTAAGGCCGAATGTACACCATCTCTGTGTACTCATTTCGAGTACTGAAAGAAACATCACAAGTCGTTGGTGTTGCTATGTTTGTTTTTTGTTTCTGTGCGCCTATAAAAGCTGTAAGCAGCTCTTCAAGCCACCTTGTGCCCGCTGGTGCTTGGGCGCTTCACTTAGAAATATTTCACGTTTTTCAAGCGCGTCTCTATAGGTGTATCCACACGACGGACCAAATTGCTCTTTTGGCCCGCGGGCCGCGCATTATGTGATCTTACGTCACCGGTTTTATGAGGTCCGCCGGCGGTCCGCGGCCCACGCTTGTGAGAAATGCCAAGCGACTTTTCTCGCCCGGACCTTGGCGGCGGACCGCGGCGTTTTTAGTATAATTGAAGCGCTAAGTCTGGCAACAAGCTGACTTTTGTTGTTTGGATTGGAATCTAAATCCAAAGTCGTTTTCTTTTGGCGCCAATTGTGGAAGACGAAGAAGACGAACCTTTTTTTTGTGCGACGATGCAACTTTTTACTTCATCGCGCTCATAAAGCAATTTCCCGCTCCGTGGGACAATAGTCGCGACAACTACCCAAACAATAATTTTAAGATGTCCCCATGCCTTTTTCGGTTCACTTAAGTCGTCCTCGTCCTCAATATTCAACGCCAGGGCCACCGCGGCCAAACGTCTCTTTCGTTCAACCTCCATCTTGGCTCCTTACAAATAGCCTCAAAGCAGCTCGCTGCATGCGTTTGGCGGAGCTGTGAGGTCGAGGGTTAGACCGGCCTGTTCGCTTTGTCGTCTGTTCTTTTGGTCCGCCGTGTGGATGCTCATTGCAACCGGGCGGCCCGCGGGCCGTGCATCACGTGATCAATCGGTCCGCGGCCCGGTCCGTCGTGTGGATACACCTTAAGCAAGCACAGGGGCTCCAGTCGCAAAGTTATTTATGTATTTATTTTATAATTTAAGGTACTTGTTAATTTTTTTATTGCTGTAGGCGCAGTAATGCAAAGGCGGTATGTAGTCATAGTCATATTTATTTTGGAAGAGAGAGACAAAATCGCCTTTGCGACACCAGCATGTGTAAACTTAAGAGAGCGCAAACACTGCGGGGGGAAGACTGAAAACTCAGCGTGCAGTGGTCGGTTTCAAGATCCTTGTGTTTTGTCTATTTTTTTCGTTTTTAAATCATATTAAAACATGTTTGAACTATTTAATATCTTTTGCCACGTCGAAAATAAACGCCATACAAACAATACACTGAACAATATACGAAGACATACGTCTTGCAAAACTAATGAGTTTTTCCGGATTCTGCTTAGCTTGGCTCCGAGTTATTTTTATCAATAGAGAACAGGTTGTGTATATACGCGTTAAAAGAACTCTTTTTGCGGTTCTCAAGGTAATGCTGACCGTTGCATAAATATTGCAGGATGGAAAGGCAGTTTTAGCAAATCCTTCACGACTACCCAATGCCGCTTCCAAAAACACCTATCAGCTGAAACTTCTTCTCAATATCAGCCTTCCGCAGCAATACCTCTCGATAAAATGTCGCAAGGCTTCGTCTGTATTGTTGGTTGCCATTCTTGAAAGGAAGCTGAAGCGGTTTTGTATTCGAAACAACACTCTTAAATCGTCTTCATTTGACCTCCGAGATCTCGAATATCGAAATTATTATTTTTTTTTTAATTTGGTGTATGGATGCAGCAGAAAATAATTTTCAAAGTACCGTTGAAGAGCCTCCTTCCCGTAGCGGGACGTCACAAAATTGAGTTTTCGGTATCTCCGTTCTCACGCACCTTCAGCGCCTATCAACGACTTGCACGCGCACTGTTGTTATTTTTTGTGCTAAATAGCAGAAGAAGACGTACCGACTGATGCCAGTGCGGGCAAGCTCGCCATTGCACGCGCGGCCCTCGAGCGACATGCGCTCGGCGCCCGAAAGATCCTCTTATGACGTAACGACTGGTCGGAGGTTTTTCGTGCTTTCTCCCATTTAGTTACATTTTAGAGGAAAATGAAAGTGACATTCAGATTCACTAAATAAAACTACACTAGAAGTAAAAAAAAAGTTTTTCTACTTCAATTTATGAGACCAGATAACTAGGCTAGCTGGTGTGTGTTCATCTTGAAACAGAGCGAACGTTACACGAACGGAAGGAAGAAGTGGACGAAACAAGCACTGACTAACAATTGAGTGTTTAGTCTTGATTAACCGCGAAATCAAAATTAAGAACACACACACACACAAACACAACTTTTCAATCATGACGGTCTCTGGGTGCGTACCCGGGCCTGTACTCGCGGAGCATCCAGGTGGGGCCGAGGTCGAAGAGAAGCGTCAGGGCGAACGTGAGCGCCATGGACGCCAGGATAGCCATGAGCACGAGCAGACGTCCCGCCGCCGGCCGACTGCGGGAATGCGAGAAGGCGCATTTCATGTACGCGATCCTGATTTTAGACGTTGTTTCTTTCTTTTTTTAGATGCAACTTTGGTGCACTATAGCGGGCTATAGCTTAGAAAATTGCGGTCTACCGATATCTTTTTTTGTATGCGCAAGGCTTCAGAGCATAAATTTCGCGAATTAGGTTACTTATGGAAATACTGGTCTAGCGCTTTTTAATTCGAGTCGGGGCTTCCCCACGGTAGAAATCACTCTGATGAATGTGATGCTGCATTTACGATTAGGTATTCGTCTGGATTTTTATGTTCCACAAAATTCCGAAGAAACGTCTACTCATAGTGGAGAGACAAAGAGGAAAAATATAGGGTGGGCGTTCTTTCGGGGTTTTACGATGTACGCCTTTTCCTAACTGTCTTTCGTGTGCCAAATTTTATTACACTTGCATATGTCTTGTTGTATACATTCGACTCGCGATATGGGCGCACTCTTGGAGCACCGTGTTTCGAGGCAACAAACCTCCACCTCTCTATGGCGGGGCGGATCTCGTACATGTTTAAAATTCATATAAGCCGTCTGTTACCCGACTCATAGCCATCTGGTGACAAACAAAACGGCTCAATGGCGCGCCCTTGCACGTGGATGTTCGTAATGCCTTAGGAAGGTGATGAAGTCTGAGGCGTGATTTTGCCGACATCGACATATTAACTACTTCTAGCAAAATTACACCCCACAATTCACGTTTAATATCTGCTCTCGAGATAACGAACATGAGCGATACTTTCAGTCACCATTTCTAACCATAGAGAAATAAAGGTAGAATACACATTCATATTGTTCAGTGGCTTTACAAGTGCCGCTGCAGCACCGAAAGATGGGGAATTATTAACATGAAACAAGCTGTTTCCAGATTGAATGTTTAACGCCATGTAACAATTACGTTCGTTAGACAAAACATATATACTAGTGTCAGCAAGTACGAAAATTATGAATTTCTTAATTCAAGAAAATTTGTATAGGACCGCCCCACAGGAGTCTTAAAGGAGCTGTGCAACGATATTCAATTGGAATGTTTTTCACTATACACGAGCTTACTGGCACTAGTGGGACTCAAGGATACTCGCACGCAACGCCACTGGCCAAGAAACTCCTTTGTTGCGGTGAAATTTCAAGGACAAAAACAATCAGTTTCGTTCGATCTCTCCTTTGCAAAATTTGATGACGTAACGTGGGGATCGCAGTACACCCAAGTGACGATATTTGAGTGCGGTTCATAGATTGGACCCGAGCATTGCGTGGGCACTCGACTTGGGCTCGTGATAATTGCTAGCTCGAGAAGCATTCGGGTAGTGACCCGTGTCCAATCGCTGCAACGACGACAACAGCCGGGCCATAACAATGTCTAGAACTCAGCGCGTGTCCTGCGCTTTGCCAACCCCAGCGCGTGGCTATGATCAACATTGGCGGCATATAATCGGCTCCAGATTACGTGGCCGCTTGTTCTGGCTGCGAGTTGAGGGGGTGAAAGCTGCTCGTTTTTCTTAAATTTTTTTCTGGGACTTCTATTGCGTGGGGTGAAAAACGAACGCGTGTTTCATAGGTCATTAACGTTAGGGATCCGTTTTAAGCGGGATTTGCGCAAAGTACAAAAATTGTTGCATCGCTCCTTCAAATACGCAACGTCACATTTACCAAAATGTTTACCAAAGTGGGGTGCCCAATTTTTTTTTTAAGAAGGCTATCATTATTGGATGGCATAGTTTCTTTAAATATAGTTCAAGCTGTCTACATGAGCGGCATGTTTTAAGATCAAAAGAACATTTGTTGAGTGCTTGGTTACCGTTTACCGAAACTTCGTTTCAGCTTAAAGGGGCACTGACACATCAAAATCATATTTTTTTTTTATTATCCGAAACGATTGAAAACGATGCCGGGACATTACCCTCAAAATTTGAGATTTGGGAATTCAGTATTCGTGAAGTAAAAAAACAATTTCCAAATGCCGAATTCGAAGTTCCCGCGCGATCGGCGCCGGTGCCTTGACGTCAAAAATCGCGGAGACCTGAGAGTCGACTTCCTTTCACCTCTCCCTGCTGTTGCCATGGCGACCCAAAGCGAGGAGGAAAGGAGCGAGCGCCCGGCGTTGCGGCGGACCGGTTTTGAGCGGTGTCGCCTGTTTTCCGTTGGAGGATACAAATCCAGGAGACGGCACCACAACGAACTCCCGATTTTTGGTATTTCAAAAAGAAGGGCCGTAGTGCGTTCGCAATTGCGTTAAAAAACATGTTTTAGGATTGCCGTAATTAAATGTTATAGAGATGTCGCCTACGAAGCTTCTAAATTTCCTGATTTTTGACGTCACCGATCAAAAGAAGCGAGGAGGCGAGACGCGGGAAAATCAAACGCCAAAAATAAAAAGGAAGGCGCGCGCGCGCGCGCGGGAAAATTTTTTTTCGCGATGCGGTTTTTTTTGCGTGTCTATGACTGCAACGTGCATCGTTTTAGACAATAAAAATAAATACGACCTTTGGGGTGTCAGTGCCCCTTTAAGCTCAGGGGCAGATGACGATACGAGCAAACGGGTCAAAAGCGTGGGTTACCGGGTCATTTTTTTGTTTTGTTTATGATTTGTTAAAGGTGTACTCCGCCGATTTCTTCATGGTCCCCGATTTGCTTTAAATTTTGCTAAACTCGCCAAACAACATCGCCAAAATAGTATCCCAAATATTAGGTCAAAATAATTTTTTTTCACGAAGTTATTGAATTTACAATTTTGGTCCTCACCGTGTTTTTCAAACTGAAAGTCTCTACTGGCAACAATGAAAAAGTGACGTCATTGGAAGTGCAGGGGTTCACTCTTTGGACTGTAGAATTTGTTCCCAACTGATTTGAAGCAGTTTCATGGTGTCAAATGAATGCCTTGGAAGCTCGCTCCAGTCCCCGCGCTCCAGCACGGAACAAATAATTGGCATATTCTATTTTTTAGACTACTCGCCCGACTGGCAAGCTGAACTTCCACTGACGTCACGGCCCTGAAAAGGGCGGGTATATTTGAATGTCTGTTTTTGCATCATTTTCATTTGCCGATTTCGCAATAACTATTATGAATTTCACGATATTAAATAGCATTCCAGAAAGGGTAAAGGCCTGGGAGTCAGAAAATATAGTTAGTTGAGGTAGCTCAAAAATCGGCGGAGTACACCTTTAAGTGATAATAGAGCACATACACAAATATGACGAACATCATGAGTGTGCGCTTTCGACGCTGTTTGATTGGTCCCATGAGTTCGTAGCACCGGCTGCGTCTAGCCTTAAGGTGAAACAACTTACGACTTAAGTGGATTTGTGTGCTGTCATCACACAAATCCGCTTAAGTCGTACTTGATCTCGTTCTGAATGTTTTCGATGACTTACTGATAGAGCACCGGTATCACAATGACGGCAACGATGGTACACTGCATGGTGAGAGCAAAGAGCCACGTGTGTTCCATGCACTGCGGGAAACAAGAAACAAATATTCGATAATTAATTTGGAGAAAACAAGGTCTTGTTGGCCTGTCAGTCACATTCTCACGGCTATATTCGTTCGTGATATCTTTTTGTACTTTTTTATGTAATGCTATATATTTACAGAATAAAAAAAAATGCTTCACTAGAGTCACTGAATATCAGAAACGCGAGCGACATACATTCGTTTATTCATGTTTGTCTGTTTGTTTGCCTCACTTTTACGAGCAACTTACGGACAAGTACAACCCGATATTTGGGCACGAAATGTCACGGCTCGTCCAACTCCACTGCGTGTCAATACGGGACAAACAATGAATTGTAGAGAGTTTTAGCGAACCGTTTTTTGCACATCCGGTACGATGCGATGGAACACATGCATGTGCAGTTCCTGCACATGTTCGCGCATGCGCAGGAACTGCGCATGTGCGAGTCTTCTGCGGTAGCGCTTGCGCAGTTCGTACCGAGAGGCCTATCGCACCGTATTGGAGGCGCAAAAAACAGTCCCCTAAAACTCTCTAGTGTTCGTTTCCCAGCAGTTATCGTAGGACGATGTGCCCTCCGATCTTTCGCCTTCTCTATGACTCGTGTCTTCAAGCAATTGATTCTTTTTTCTTTGTATCCTCGATCGACAGTTTCGTGCTTTGACCACTAGGTCCAATAATATTTCGTTGAATGGAAAGTTTCATTATGCCGCCCGCCCGCCCTTCGATTGGTCGCCTGCGACGCGTTATTGCTTCTGGCTCATGACGCATACTAGAACGCGCCTCCGTTGGCGTACGCACGCACTGCTATTGGTATGTTGTGAAATAATGGTTTTGCGTGTTTGTTTAGACATCCGGAAGTTAGTCAGCCCCGGTGGGCGTCTGGTGTTAGCGATGGATGATCAATTTATTCAGTGCCCTGACTGCCAGTGACGTGCCGCCGTTTGCGCCCGCAATCCGCTCCCGACCCGCCGATATTTGCTGCGATACTCCGCCTTTATTGACTCAGATACATCCTATCGTGCACCACATTGATGATAGCTTCGTAATAAATGAAACAAAATCATCCAGCTCGGGTTGTGACGGCTCGAATTACCGCTAGGCAGCTTATGAACAGTTTTTGATTACGAACGTCATTTACGTCTTCTGCATTGGTGGGGTCGCAAACATTTAATCGGGATTCGTGCCTGTTCCTTCCTGCCGAGGAAGTTGTTGATGTGCAGGACGTTCCACCACCAGTTGCGGGAGCAGCCCGACAGGAACTTGTTCACCTCGAGTTCCCAGGTGGGTCCCTGTCCCGACTGCGGGAACAGGGGAACCACGAGCAGCGTGGCGAGCACCATCAGGGGCGCCAACCTGGGAGCGGACGATGCACAAAATTGTGCACAACTGTGAGCGCTGTTCTAGGTAGAATATTTAAGGAAGGAGGGAAGGAGACATTTAGAAGCATTGAACGGGTTAATTTCGGTTTTAACTCCTATAAACGAAGGCACTAACTGGTAAAATTGATGGGCATGTTTCATGTCTGTCACCTTTCTTTTTTTTCGTTCTCGGGTTTTAGGCGCTATCCTTTCACCAGGTTGACTGAGAATTCACTTCTCCCTCGATTTGTCACAATGTCCCAAAGATTGCATTCATATCGAATTATTTTTATACGTTTGTACTAATTTTGCACGAGTATTTTTAATTATTTATTTATTTCTGGCCATGTTGTTAATCGAAATAAAGTATATACATATTTAAATATATATTTGTAACGACTGCGTAGATTTTTATGCGGTGTTTGCGTAGCTTACCGTATCTATTGTTTATTTTTGCATTTCTGTTCTTTTTGTGCATTGAGAGTTCAAGAAACGTAGGACGTGACAATTCCAAAGCAATTCGGTATCAGTCCGCAGTCTAAGAAATTGCGACATTAACCGGTAATGATGTCAGTAACGAATCACAAAGCAAGATGCTTAAACATTCTAAGCTACGCCATTGCGTCTTATCTGGGACTAGAAAGTCCCTGACAATTTAAAGGGGTACGGAAACCAAATTTTACAGCCCATCTCTTTACTTGAACATAAAGAGGGTTAAAATAGGACTTCACCGATACCAATATTACGTAGGATAGCGCGAGAAAACGAATTTTAAACTGAATAAAACGATAACCAAAAACCACCTCGTGGATGTCTGTGAAGCTTCGATGGAATGTCGTGACGACAACATGCCCGTAAGAGCGGCGCCACAACGGGAAGTACGGACACTCATAGGCATTACTTAGGCCTGAACGTAGTACCGAGGCGCTTTGGTGAAGAAAGCAACAGCAGAGTTGGCCACCGTTCGTTTTAGTACCGGGTGGTCTTTCCGGCAACGCTTCTTTGGGTTGGTTTGGAAATTGTACGTGCGATGCAATATTCACGCTACGAAATGTCTGTTTAAACGGGCCCGCATGCCCACCTTTCCTGATCACGAGATAGCCGCCTTCGTCGACCGCAACTGATAACGAACTCGATCGCTAAGAAGTCAACACAACTACCGTCGTGGCTGAAAGGCGACGGCCCGTACGGCTCTGCAAAGCGGCGCGCATGTAAACAAATCTCTGCGGCACTTTTCGGGGATGCGGGAGGGAGCCAACGTCCAGGAAGATACGTTTGAAGTAAAAGAGTGTCAGCAAGATCCACGTAAATACCTGTTTGCACTGGGAGCAGAACCGCACTGGCATTGCGTTCTTGGTAACCGCTTCGGGGACGGTCTTTTACAACCGATTTTATGAACCGCTGGGCCTCTAGACAATCGCAACTCGATGCTGACGAGACACTCGGCAGAGAAAGACTGGACCGGCATTGAGTCGCTCCCAAAAACTCCTCTAACGTGTCATGTCGAAATAAAATGGACATCTAAAAAAAGTGTACGTACCCAAGTTGCGAAGGCAATTCATATGGCATTTATTTGAGCTCTATAACAGACACACACACAAAGGAGATTGAATCGAGGAGCGTGTCCCTCCTCGACGAGATCGTTCGTCACCGCTGCATCTGAAAACAAGCTAGGTACGACGAGGGGAAAGACTGGCCTTCTTACCCCAAATTAGAGGTCAGGGTTCAAACTATTCATTCGAGGAGGGTCCACAGAGGTCGCGTGGGCGTATTCCATTCATCAAGCCAGCCGATCGTGTGCAGATGGTCTTGCCCGGATCGTCGAAGTGTTTTGCTATGCCTAGCGTCTGTGGTGGTTGCTTGGTCGGTGGGTCCTTGTCGTTGCAGCTTTTTCAGGTATCCGTGATTCTAGCGTTTATCTCCGCCGCGGCGTTCAGTTTCAATTACTTTTTTTTTTTTTTTGTTTCGTTGGGACGCGCACAGAGAGCACATAGAAATGCACGTTGGTCGTTGCGACGACGTAAGCGAGCGATGTAGCCGGCAATGTAAATTTGATCATAAAAAGTGCGTAAAGCTTTGTAGCTGTCGTAGGCGTGGTCGTAGGATCTCATTGTGCAAAAAACTTGCGATAATTTCGCTTCGTGAATACGTCACTTTTCTTAGGTTTTGCTGTAAGATCGTTTTGTGAATAAGCTCTGTTACCTGTTGCGGACGACGAAGACAAGATAGACGTGTCGTAGAAATACGACTCTAGGCAGAATCGCTTCTCGGCCATCATGGCCTGGGGATGTAGCGGCGCGGCGGCATCTTCGTCCTTATTAATGTCATCTACCCATTGCTCTCGTCGCGTTGGTCGGCGACCATTTCACTCGAAGCCGCTCCGCCGGCTCCGCAATATACTACTACAGCCCTCGGGTACTTCGACTATGCGATGGATGAATGGATAGATCTGGCTAAACCCTGTGAATCGGGCGGTGGCTTGCGCCACCTAGCCAACATTATAAATCTAATTATATGTTTTGAACTCCAAGATTAAATCTCACCCCTGCCTCGATTTTAGCCACCAGTCTGATAACCTCCGCTTGGTTATTTCTACCCGTGTAAAGTCTATTTTTCCTTCACTGTCTTTAAAACCCAATGCTTTGATTAAATCCGCCCGGTCACTGTTAACTGTTGGGTGAAGCCCTTTACAGAAAAGTATTAAGTGTTCAGCCGTTTCCTCCTGCTCCCCACACACACTACATAAAGTGTCCATCTCCTGGTACTTAACCCGGTACGTCTTAGTCCGCAATACTCCTGTCCTGGCCTCAAACAACAAAGAGCTTCCCCTAGAATTATCGTAGATATTTTCTTTGCAAATTTCCTGTTTGAACATTCTGTACGCCTCCAGTGCTGGTTTTGTCTGCATACCCGTTTCCCACAGACCCTTCTCTGTTTCTTTTATCCTTTTCTTAACCCGTAATTCCTGGTTGGCGCCCCCACTGCCGCCCAAATATTTGCTTGATAATTTTCTAGTTCGCTTTCTCCATTTGGTATCTACATTCCTCATGTACAAATAACTGAAAACTTTCCTAGCCCACTGCTCTTCCTCCATTTCCCTCAAACGCTCCTCAAATTCTATCTTGCTGCTAGCTTCCCTGCCCTCGAATGACGTCCATCCCATGTCGCCTTGTACCCCCTGATTCGGCGTATTTCCATGAGCTCCCAAAGCAAGCCTACCTACGCCCCGCTGTTTAATTTCTAACTTTGCTTGAATATCTGGTCTCATGCACAGGACCGCATTGCCGAAGGTCAGGCCGGGAACCATGACCCCTTTCCAAATCCCCCTCACCACTTCATACCTACTGTAATTCCACAGAGCCCTATGTTTCATGACGGCTGCATTCCTGCTACCTTTCATCGCTACTTGTTTTTCATGCTCCGTTAGATACTCAACACCATTATTTATCCATACCCCAAGATACCTGTACTTATCCACTACCTCCAACATGACCTCTTGTATCCTATGCTCGCCACCATCTTTATCATTAAAAATCATCACTGCCGATTTTTCTTGACTAAATTTAAGACCTAGTTTATCTCCCTCTGTACCACAGATATCCATTAATTTCTGCAAATCTTCTTTGTTGTTAGCCATTAGCACTATATCATCTGCATACATCAGCCCCGGTAGTGATTGTTTAATCCATTCACCTTGCTTGATGAAAGAAAGGTTGAAGCCAAACCCGCTCCGCTCTAGTTTGTTCTCCAATCCCTGTAAGTATAACATGAACAACAAAGGCGACAAAGGGCAGCCTTGCCTAAGCCCCCGCTCTATCTCTATACACTCCGTGCGGGAACTATAGGGGGCGCTTTGAAAAACGCGCGCAGCGCCGCTAGCGGAAAAGCTGGCGTTCGACTGTGAGGCGCGTTCAGCCGTCTGCGGAGCCTTTTCGGATGCCAAGCTGCGGCGGCGGAAGCGCGCACGGACGAAACTTTTGCTTTTTGAACCGATAAGTTGAACGTGACGTTGCATGAGTGCTGGGGCAGAAGGGCATTTAGCTGTTCTCCACTTCTTATATATTGAGTTTGAGTCGTTATTAGGGGTAATTTCTCTAGTTGCGGCCGAAGAAGGAGTTGGAGCAATTTTCCGAAAAACAAGACAGCCGCCACCTTAATTGCTCTGAGTGGGAAATTTATTTCGCTCGTCGCTGTAAACCTAGGACTGCTGGAACGATGATATTTGGAGGCGAGTGAGATGTTAGTTTGTGCACGAAGAGTGGTGTGAAAGTTGGGTTTCTAACGAATAAAGAAACAAAGCTGTACGGGATATAAAATATTGGACCCAAAATGTTGTGTTATAGCGGGCTGTGCAAAGTGCAGATTTGGGCACACAGGTGCTTGGACTTGACAGTAACATGACACAACACTTAATATACAAAAAAAAAAGGTGGCATAGGGAAACCAGGTGAAATTTTGGTTTGGGCGGCGTAACTCAATGGGAACCGGTTTTGACCATGAAAAGGTTGTCAAGAGAATGCCACTGGTCGGGGGAGGTGGAGACTTTACAGGTAGGAAGGGACTAGTGGGCGGGGACTGTACTTCCAATCGAAACAACTTTACGAAAGGTGGTTCCAAAGCCGACAAAGTTGTCGGCCAAAACACGGTTTGGCCGCCAAGGGCTCTTGCGGTCAGCTGTCGTGTATTAACCTGTTGCGTGAGGTGCTGATTTGCGGCGCACAGGTACTTTGACATGACCGTCACTTGGCACAACACTTATTATAACAAAAAGAGTTGGCATAGCGAAACAAGGTGGAAATTTAGTTTGGGCGGCGTAACTAAATGGGAACTGGCTTTGACAGTCATCGTGGGAGATGCACACTTTACAGGTAAGAAGAGACCAGTGGACGGTACTTCCAGTTCGAACCACTTTGCGATAGGTGGCTTTAAAGCCGAGAAAAAAAAATTGTTGTCTACAGAACTCGGGGTGTCAGCGTTTCCACATCCAAAAGGACGCTGATCAAGAAAGAAAGCACACCACATAAACTTCCATACTCAAACGTCGATTCTCCAGTGATTCCGAGTTTCATTGTTGTTTTCTTTAGATTTATATTTGTCACTTTTTTTACCGTTCGAATCTTTCTTCATGAAGTACAGATTGCGTGCCATACTTGTCCGGAAATATCATCGACACCTACGGTGGGGATGAAACTTCTTTGGAGGGCATTCCTCCAACGAAATAGGCACTGCATACCCGCGAGTGTGGGATGGCATTTCAGTTCGTCCCATCGGCGCTGACACATGTGGGCGTTACTGGTACGAAAACAAACGCAGAGCGCAAAGCGGCAGTGTAGAATATGTCAGCCGTGCCGACACAGTAGCAGACATGATCGGGAGACCAAATTTCTCGCGTCGTACTCCACCGTTGTCGCTGTCCCACAAAACATCGGCGAGGTGAAAAACTGTGAAACTTTGTCTCCACGAGATACGACGACGCATAAATATTGGAGCACTTAATGACGCAGCACAGGCAGCACTTCATGCTGTGAACCCAGCGCAACCGCACCACTCCGACTTCAATGCGTACCAACGTACGCGGCGTGGTTTCGGTTTCGTTTTCTCTGGGGTTCTCACTGCCTACCTTCGGTACCGGCCACGCGGCGGCGCGCCAGTCGCGTCGCACGGAGTGTATAGGCTCCGATACATTTGTTTCCCATTTTATAAGCACCTTGTTGCTATTATATATATCTTTTAAAAGATTAGTTACTCCAGCTTCTACCCCTAATGTACCCAGTATGCCCCACAAATTCTCTTGAATTACACTGTCGTAGGCTCCTTTGATATCCAGAAACGCTAGCCATAGGGGCCTTTGTTCCTTTTCTGCTATTTCGATACACTGCGTTAAAGAGAACAGATTGTCCTCTAACCTCCTTTGCTTCCGGAACCCATTCTGCAGCTCCCCCAGCACCCCCTCGCTCTCCACCCATGCCTGCAGTCTATCCTTTATAATCTGCATCACCACCCTGTAAATCACTGACGTCACCGTTATAGGACGATAGTTGTTTATGTCCGCTTTGTCCCCCTTTCGTTTATATATCATGCTCATCCTGCTTAGTCTCCATTCATCGGGGGCTTTCCCATCCGTTACCATTTTATTCACTGCCTCTCTTAATGCTTGCTTAGATTTTGGGCCCAAGTTCTTGATTAACATAATGGGAATACCGTCAGGGCCTGTCGAGGTGCTACTAGGAACTCTTTTCTCTGCCCTTTCCCATTCTCTTTGTCCGAACGAATCCATAGCACTTACCGGTCTGTTCTCCTGCGATAAAGCATGTGCCTCATTCCTTCGGTCTTTAAATTTTTCCGCCATCATTGTCCCTATATGCTGCATTGCCTTATCCCCTTCCAGTCGAGTACCTTGAGCTGTAACACGCTGACGCCACCAAGTGGCAAGACTCGTAACTACGGTACGCTTGGCCCTCCGAGGCATGATGACGTCAAGACCGCGCCGGATCTCCCGGATGCATCGCACTCTTCGACGGCTGATTTTGAAGCGCTCGCCAAAATCCAGGCATTTAGAGCGAAAAATACAGCCATCCGCTTGAAATATGACTGTGCGATTATCAATTACAGGTTAATCTGATTCCATTTGACTTATCTCTAGGTGTTTCCTGTATATTTTAAGTTTCGATTCAGTATCCCTTTAAGGAATGCCGGTCGCGACCTAGAAACACATACAATTCGTTACAACACTCCTTTATAGTTAAAGCAAGTAGGCAGGCGAGCTGGTTAAGGAGAGACATAGGAACCCAGGAGTGAAAGAACAGAAAAAGGATGGTCAGACACGAAACTCCGAAACTTGGTCCGCTTCGTGTCTGTCCGTCCTTTTTTTTTTTTTTTTTTGTTCCCTCGCTTCAGGTTTACTATGTCAGTCCTTTATACACCCTAATAAAAAGTAATGGGAACTTGTACGCACCTGGCGATGCGATGCATCAGGTATCGTAGAAAGAACCCTCTTGTCTGGACAGCCTTCTGATCGCGCAGTGTCTTGATCGTCACGTATGTCATCATGAAGCCGCTACGAGACAAGGTAGAAAAGAGATGGGGGATGTACACTGTATCTCAAAATGCAGAGTAGGTCCCAACCCGGCACTGTGCCAACGATAATATCAAATGGTCGTGTCCTCTTTTCTTGTCACGCGAGTCAATGTGCACGATGAATATTTGATGAGCTTAAATAGGCAAAATGTAAAAAACTAATAGGAAGTGTCCTGTTGCTTTCTTTTTAGCATGTTCCGCGTGGGCAATTAAAACATTGAATCATCGTTTATTTTTTCATCATGAGCGATGGGGGGTTCCGATGAAAAAGGCTGCTTTTATGTAGCTTGACGAGTCCTCGGCGCCCCAACAAGGCAAACAACAACACTTGACTAAAAAGAAATAACAATAATAATGATAATATTAATATTTCAGTTATACATACGATGTACGCTTTTATACCATGTGAGTTTTGTTTCGAGAGGTGACATCAATTTCTAGGGATGCGAGAAGATGTAGTAGGTTGAGGCAATGCGTGTTTAACTCTGACGTCTAAAGTTGGTTAATGATTGGGGAATATGCCATGAATGTATTTCCTCATCCACCCGTAGAAACATGTAAGCTGGCCACTCTAGTCGCACATAGTGCAGGAATATGAGGATGTGTATCCTGTCATTGTATACTTTGTTTCATCCTACGATGGACTAAAGGCCAAAGGCACGGGCCGCCAGGTCCAGTCACGTTCCACGCCACACTATGACATGCCTAGCATTAGGGGTGGACGAATAATGCTCCAAACCCAAAAACGCCGCATCATTTCTATAGTTTCGACACTGCAAACAGCCTCTTTTCTGCAATGTAAAATTGTTGAGTCACTCAGTGCTATTTTGATTCGAACCACTGTCCGCCCATCCCCATTAGTGATCCGAGGCGCGAGCACTGATACGTGAATCAAAGAGCAATATGCAATTTTTAAGTGGCTTCTGATTGGATCTGTCGGTCCGTAGCTTTTGCCTTTAGTCCATCGTAGGGTGAGACGCAGTATAGTAATGCTTCTACGTTTTTAGACTGGTTGTCATTTAGAAAGGGAACATCTCGCTTCAGACATAGAAAGTGAAAATATAACAAGCACAATACGCGTTCGTCGATAGGTCTAGCAGTATGTGATTTCTTCGGAGCAATCAAGTCACTTGTAATACATATTCCCATGTGTATATTCATGTTCCTGCGCGTCACTTGCGCGCATTGATAAATGCTTGTAATGGATACTCCAGGTGTGTCACTATTGGTTTATCTTTTTACCCGGGCTGCTAATGCACCAAGATTAGTCGTGTCGTTCTGTAATGGCTAAAACAAAATCGCGTAAGATTAAATTGCGAGGAACAAAACGACTCACAATAGACAGATAATGGTGTCAGCAGCAGGAGTAAAGTTGATCATAAACTGTATTGTCAGATCCTTCATTTTGTCCTTGAGCAGTAGCAAGTTCTCTGCGGAAACGAGAACATTTGAGGAGACTTGAAATCAGAACGGTGATATTTTAAAATAGGTTCCGTGAACGCGTAAGAGTATCTGATTACAGCAAGATATATATTAAGAGCTGCAGCATCAAGGTGGCCATCATTTTGCTTGTGACTTTGTTTGTGTTTTTACCTTTGTTAAATCAATGGTGATACTTAATATCTATAAAGTGGTTAGGAGCGTGCGGTGGGAAGTGCCAGAGTCTTTATCACAAGATGCTTAGTTTATTGAAGGCTAAGTATTTGGTAAGACATTGACTGCTATACCATAGTACATACTATTCGCCCTTTACACCGACGTCGTTGGCACCTCGTATATTATTTTCGAACTACTCCCAGAGGCCGCCATGACTGGCGCTTCAACACAACGAACTTGTATTTTTTTTTTCGCTCTGCCAGGCCGGTATGTTGATTTCAACTTTTTTGTTTGTTTGTTTTTTATTACAAAGGTGGTCAGACCTATTGTATGTATAAAGATTCGAACTGTACCATCAGCAAAACAGTTAGCACGTACTATTTTATTTTTCTAACGATAGAAAGTGGCTTTTGGGCTGGGAGGGGGACGCTAGGAATGCGAGAGTTTATAAGCTAAGCTATTTTTACTCAGCAAACTGTTCAAGTATGCGTGAAACTTCACTTTATCTACAAAGCAAAAACAATTTCTTTTTTTTACATATTTTGGATTATCCGGAGTATCCCGACCTTATTTATCTGATATCTGGTACCGATCCGCATAGCTGCAATAAGATATTCATCGCCTGCTCTTCCACTCATAAAGATGGGAGACGAAAAGGCTCCGCTTTGGTTGGAGTGCCTGAATGTCTATCTCAGTGGTGTCTGAAGGCACCCCAGATCTGGTTGAACAACAGCGCTCTCAATAGCCGCTGTTAAAGGCGGGTGTGGATTTAGGCACAGGTGAGGGCTTACTGGTAAGCATCATAGAGTGAAGTAAAAGGATGTTTCCAAATATGAGCCAGATGACGCTGAGTGCTCGGAGACCGTGAACACATCTCAGTTCTTCCGTGTTGCGGCTGCTGGCGAAGCTGAATAGATGCCGAACGCTGCTGATGACGGAGAAGCATCGCAGAAAGTCGCCGGGTGTGGTCTTCCTGTCGTCTGAAACAGTAGCAGGCAAACCGTTCGCGACTGGCGAAACCCCAAACAAACATGGCTAGTCTTCACCGCTGGTTTTTGTCTTGGTGATCCTTACATTTAATCTTTCTTCCATAAAGTTTCTTGAGAACTAAGTGGTGTTGAAATTCAAGCTCAGCTTGATCAAGTTCCAAGACAAAGAGGAGAGCACTTTAGGTAACATATTGGGGCTTACAAGTAGTATGTTATATAAATTACGTGTTTTTTTTTTCTAGCACGGACATTATGGCTTTTGTAACGTTCTGCGGGCAACGTGTTTCTATTACATTTTGACAGAGTGACATGTAACTGTATTTAACTACTCTTTTTAGGAAAGTGTACAACGCCGAACTTGTCCTTCCGACAACTCGTGCCGTGCTGTGTTACAAATAAGACGCTCGAAAAAGGTGAATAACGACAGAAATTCGGAAAGTTGGACAGTACTAGGTGAAACAGATAAAGCTGCGCTCAAACTATCCGATGCACGGCGTACGTGGAACTGTTTACTCTCGAGGTTGCATACAAATCTAGTTTAATCTTACGCGCGATCGATAAAGAAAATCGGGGGACGCGCTTCATAGTCGTAATTTGCAAGCCCGATAACTGTCAAACTTAATTAGATTTGTTGAGATTTCATTGATTTATTTTGTATTTTCTAGTCTCACGTAGCAGACAGCAGTTATTTAAAAGTAGAAAAAAAACTAGGAAAATGCTAATTTAATTTTGAGATTCGGTAAATAAGTAACGTGCGTAAACGCTAAGTTATATTTTTATCGTGTAACGAGTAACAGTAGCAAGCTACGCTTCATAGTAACGCGCACGTGTCTAGGCGCGGTGAGTTCCGCTTTGAAACCTGAGTTCGCTTACTGGGGACTCGTGGCGGCGCCATTTGAAGGTTGTCGAAGAGAGACACCAGCGTTCCAAAGAACACCAGGGTCAAGATGATGCCCAAGACGATCCTAAAAAAAGAGATGCAGCAGTTACGGGCATGCACGACAAAAAATGTCGTACGCAGAATACGTACACGACGGTCGCGTGGTTTGTGCCGCCATAGTTAATGTGCTCACGCGTTTGTGCAACTATGGGTCACGTGACCGCCTGACGTAGATCACGTGACGCGTCCACGAGGCGTCGGCAATGCGCAGAAACCATATTTGCATGAAGTGGAGCATCTGCGCATGCGCCCTGATAATAGCAGCGCCACCTCAGCAGTGTGACGTCAGGGTCACGTGTTGGTGTACACACTAGGGCAATGAGGATGCGCAATCGGAAAAGACAAACCGGTGATTATAGCGCAACTTCTAATAAACCCGCATGAGGATGTATACTTACTTTCGTAAGCACACCGGGATGCATGCTGCCAAACAATGCACTGGGAACACCCATCATGACCTTAATATACCGATCTCACCAAGCGTTCGGCGCATGCGTGAAGCCGCCATAACTTTAGTTCATTGGAGCCTGGCGGCAGTGCCCGAGACGGCTCGTGCTTCCTCGTGCTCGGCATGCGCAGAGCTCCAACGAGGTTGTCGCACGTGCGGAAAGACTAAAGTTCCCTTGATGCATTGCAGCAGCGGTGGCGTAGCCAAACTGGCTGGTGAGATCGGTCTATTTCATTATTTTAGCCAACGAGAAGGTCGCGCGGCATGTCGCGCGTCAATGACCATGCAGCCTCGGCGACAAAAGGGTGTCCACCCGTTTCGTCCAGTTATAGACCGGAAGGCAATTGGAGTGGGACGTCGATCGCCCCCCTTCTCATTGGTCGAGCAGACTGAAGAAGAGATACCTTCCCGTGCATACCGCGTGTTCTCGCGCTCGTGCATGAAGTGACGCTTTACACACGCGCCATATTACAGCCGCCATGGCTGACCTTCTCTTGTCTTCCCGGAATGCCCGAGCAACTGAAGCGGGCGTTGACGAACCCCCACAAAGGTCCCTTCGGGAGAAGACGCAGTAGAGTCTAAAATGCCAATAACCTGTCCTGTTCTAGTAATGGTTAAGTAAATTAAACGAAAGAAGAGGAACAATCACTGAAGATCAGTTATGGCGGCGCCCAGGCACCAGCTGCTGCAAAGCGTCTATATCCTACACTGGCAGTTGCCCGATCTCCTCTGCACGTTGGCGCGTGCCGGCAGCGAGTTGGCAGGGGCTAGCAAACGATCACGGCGGAGCTGAGCACAAACAAAGGGGGAAAGGCTTGGTGCCGAGAGATTCTTACTGGTGGAACAGTCCGCGCCACACGAAATACAAGGAACGGTTCGGCGCCGACGGTTTAGTGGCCTTTGTTAATGGCCTTTGTGACTAAGTTTCTGGGTCAAAGACAACACACGTATTTTTTGTCGACGGACACATGTTATTGATGTTTACGCAAGTCGTTGTCCATCCGTGTAGCCTGACTAGAGTTTGCTAAAACAGGAGAGTGCCTTGAACAATGCCCTGATTTTTTTTAGACGCTTTGAAACTGTGTGCGTGCAAAATAAATGTGATGTAGCTGCCCTCGATTCGTGCGCAGGAATTGTCACAGCGCGTTCTTGAGTGTCGAGCTTTCCCGCAAGACCAACGAAAAACAACACGGTTTTGAGCGATCTCACTAATTTGACGCAGGTTTGTTGAATGCATAGAAAATGGCGAATAAGCAGCGGCAAAAATCGTTTTCTGCGCACATCCTGCGTCTGCCAGAAAAGTAGGCTTTTCCTCTCCCAAGAATGCAAGAGACCCCTTCTTTTTGATCACTTAATGAAACAGCGTCAAGTATCACCATGGTTTAGGATGATAATTTCTTATTGTCGGCCGGCTCGTGCACGAAAGCCAGGCAGAGTAAAGTTATATTTTGATCGATAAGCATGTCAAATAGGTTATGGAATGTTATTTGATTTAAAACTCCTGAGGGAAGGAGGGAAATCTCAAGCATCTTCAGATCAAAAGTGAGCGGGGTATTGACAGGCGAAATTTAATCCCGTCCTGATGGCTATCTTCCTCAGTTTCAACGACAAGTATATGCGACCTTAGAGTTTGAAGCGGAAAGCTCAGCGGACTTTCAGATGTGTAGATTAGTTGACGGGGGCTTTCTGGACACATAGAAGAAATCGTTATTTGACAGTTCGAGCTCACGTGCACACCACGGCACTGGCCCAGAATATTGAACGGATATGTTTTCGTTAAGCAGCATGGCGTCGCCTCCAGACACATGGAAGAAGTTTCCGGAAGGCATCGAACGGATCGCCCCGAATTTTACGGGAACAGTAATCTGCGGGGATAAGCCCGACCCGTTAGGAAGGAGGGGCAGGGAGGGGGGGGGGGGGGGGGGGAATGAAGAGTTGAAACGAAGTTAATGCCGTCTGGAAGAACCAGACGTCGACTGCAGCCAAGGCAAGCACTGTGACTGCAGCACTTCAAACTTGCAATTTCCTGGTTGTGTTGCTCTCAATTAGTGACATTTTTGCTCTCACACAATTATTGAGCCGGCTTTTCCGAAAAGAGACCCTGGATCTGCAAACTGCAGCCGGACTCTTGCACGGCTCTCTATCTCAGCTGAAGGCTAAAAGAGAGATATGTATCCAAATCTGCGAATGTTACTGCAGATTCTTGCTTCAATGCCAGTCAGCGTCGCCTCGGCGGAGAGCGCATCTTTAATGCTCCGTCGCTTGATGACGTGGTTGCAGTCCAAGATGATCGAGGAGTGTCTTACGGGACTAGCTCTCGTAAACATCCATCGGGATATTCATGTTGACACGTGCAGTGTGATAGACCGCTTAGCAAGGGCAAGGAGGAGTAGGACCGACTGCCTTCTCTGAAGGGTGCATAACGGCTTTAGAAAAGTCACGCTTTGTCACTCACAATCCGCAAGAACTAGAAGCTAGCATAGATTATCACACTTGTGGTATAGGAGATAGACCCTCTGCTTAAAATTTTCACTTTTTTTTAACTGGCAAAGATTGAAACAGATGGCCTTTTGACACTATAAATACCGCATTTTCACAATCATTTAATCTGTCGTTTTGTTCACTGTTCAGATAAACTTGAAGTTCCTTGTGATCAATCATCGATGTTTCAGAATCTTGTCTTTGTGTTCGGCTGCACGTACTCTGCTACACTTTCAATTTATTGATTTTGTTTGGTTTCAAGTGTACATATTGTAAAACTTTTTGGTGTCTGCGTATACACTATGTGGTTTTGTGCCATTAGCTTACAACTCTGAATTGCTTTTCTAGCGTATAGATTTGTAGTGGTAAGAGAGTCATTTGACTGCACGTGGTCTTTTCAACCGTTGATATTTCGTTTTTCAGAGGTTTGGTTTTGCATAATTTTGATTCGTTTGCTGACATGCTGTTTTCTCATAGTCTGTGTGGATCCCGAAGTGGGAATAAGTTTTCTTTTTAAAATACGCTTGATTACTTTAATAATTGTTAATTTGTTTAGTATGTCTCGTTAAAGAACCTTCTATTGTACTTTTTGTTTCATGTATAAAAATTCGTCTTGTGACACTTTGGAAGGGAAAGTAGTAGCATTTGTGAATACAAAAATTAATGCGATGTTGCACAATTGCTTATGGCAGAAGTACTTAGCGCAACGCTATATAGCGAGCCAAGGTTTAAGTTGAACATTACTAAACTGCAAACATAAGAACAAAGAAAATTCGAGGACACCTAAGGGCGTTTTCAGATAAGATCGAACAACGATGTCCAATGACCATTTTTAATCTTCATGAAACAAAAAAAATATTTTGCTGGCTCCATGTCCAGAAGAATAAAACCAACCATTGTTTTCGAAATAAAAAAAAAAAGTCTTTGCGAAAAAAAAAAATCATAAGTCACGTGCGCGTTTTGCGTATCGCACGATGTTGACATTTAGGGCGACTTCCCCAAAAAACTGTTTTGGCTGCGGGTTTAAAAATATTTACTGGCAAATTAGGCATAGGAAAGATTGACAAAAAGTATTAATCATCGAATATCAGGGTCGTTATTTTGAGGAAAAAGAAATCGCAAACACGGCACATTGCAAGATAACGCTCTGGATTAAAGATTTTTTCCTCCGTATCTGTAAAAGCTAAAGTCTTCAAACGTTGGCAGTGTATTGCCCTATATATAGTTCATCTTTCTATAAAATATTGGTGTCCTGGTTAGCAGGAGAAATTTACAAGAATTGCTCAAACAGGGGCATTTAACTAAATATGCATTATTTTTAATATCATTTAAAAAAAGGCCATCTTAAATATTCTTTACAGTCTCTGAATTTAACATTTATAATGTGTACTAACAGAGTCTGTAAACATAATGCAATATTTGTGTGGCTTTGAAGTTTTAAAGCGAGAAATATAGCCAAATTAACGCTAACGCGGTTGCCATAAATGGGGCGTGCACATACCCGTTTTTCACAATTCCATTATTATTAAAAAACGTAAAAATGCTACGGGGTGGCCAGGAAAAGACGAATTGACAGCACAGAAGTGGACGGTAGTTTTGAAGGGAAAATTCCTAATACATTTTCGTAAAACCGACCCAAAAATGCCCATTTGCCGGAGCGATCGAGGTGTGCCACCCTGTAACTTGCTTCGCGGTGATTGTTTCAACAGCCGGCGTATAGCGTCTCCGTCTACCCGACGTAAAGATAGCAACCGGAGCGACTTTGCAAACAGATCAGCCTACAACCTTGGCGGTAACATGATATAGGAGGTGGGGTGCGGCAGAACCCGAACCAGCGCCGCCTGTGTACCGGAGAGAGTTTCTCTGTGGGGTGGCGTTCCTTGAAACTACGACGCGCGCCAGCCAATGGGGGCCTATTTATCAAAGCATTGCTACAGACGACAGGCTTCGCTCCATTGGGACAGAGGAGTTTAGGTGCCAATTGGCGCGGCTTCAGAAGGTGATAACGCCGGTTCGCTTCATGGGACAGTTAATGCTTTCGCATTAAAAATAATTTAATAAATAACGAGATGTCATTTTTTTAAATATATCCCCCTTCCCCCCCCCCCCCCCCCCCCCCGCGCCTGATGTATACAGTGTATGTAACGCGTCCCCACCAAACTTTTTTTATTGCAAAGTTTCGGGTTTTCAAGACGTAAAATCGTCACCAGCTCGACTGCACGCTCTCTGGTATTTCTAAAACATCCGTGCGCTAGCACTCATATTTTAGTACATCCTATATTTAAGAGGCCGTCATCCGATGCACCAGATTCAATGGCGCATGGTGGGTGATAAGAAATGGAGAAAGTGTTCGTTGAAATAAGGAAGTAAGTTTAAAACAGCGGTGAAATTTGAAGTTAAATTAAAGTTTAAAAAAATGCGGGAGATTAATTGGAAAGTTCTTACACGGCCGCCAGGAACGGTGGATCCCAACGCATCGTCTCCACTTGGTCCTTCGTTTTGCACGATGTGACGTTTGCCGAGAAGTCAACGTTCGTGAAACCCTTCAAAATTGGCCGGACTGTAAGCAAAGAGGAACTCTAAGAAACTGCTGCAGTTAAAAATATCAAACCAGTATTCTCAAAAATGCTTCTGCGACTGCTTTCCTGCGTCAACCAAATGCCAAAAAAGCTAAAAAAAAAAAAAAAAAAAAAAAAAAAACAACAACAACAAGGAAACAAAGACGGACATTGAACATGATGCTTTATTTCCTCATTGTCTTTGAGGAGATCGCGTTTTTGGGTAATATATTTAATTTTCTTCATTTCTTTCTTTATTCGCCTCGACGTTTGTTGGGCGCGCTTGCAAAGCATAGCAATTTTTTCAAATCATCATTTGCGAAAGGGCGTACAGATTTTTGCAGCGAAGTTTTTTTTTGTTTTTAATTTGAGGTTTTGGCATGCCCATGGGGGGTTGCAGTCACCTAAATTCCACACTACGGTAACAAAAAAAAAAACTGAGATATGTGATGTGAAGTCTGCACACTGGTCTCTGAGTGTACGCTGGACAGTGATCCACTAAAGCCGAGTCACAATGATATCATTCCAAAAACAGTCAGCCAGACATCAGTCACCGCAATATTCGAGATTTGAATGCGGCGTGCCAAGTTTCTCCTTGAACTCGTTGCCATGCGGCATTCGAAGCGCAGATCTCGTGCTGACTTGCTTTCGAATCTGTTTGCAGACTGTCTTTTGTGTGATGGGTATACGCAGTGCGACCCCGGCCTTACGGCGCACTTCGGTCACCGACAACCTAACAAACAGGGGGTGTAGCAAGTCCCGTCTTGAGCATGTTATTAGCGCTACGTAGCCAATAAATAGAGTCCCGTGTTTTCAAAAAAAAAAAAAAATGCGATAAAAACTATATATAAAAAAAAAAAACATGGCCGGTAAAATGTTCGCTAATGCGGAGAGCAAGGCGTCTGCTTCTTGTGTAGGAGTGGCGGTGACGTCAGAACGACGTTGAGCTCTGATTGGCTTTGATTGAAAAGAGAGTGGGTAGACCTCAATGGCTAGATACCTTGAGGCCTACCCACTGTTCTGTTTCAGTCAGCCAATATGAACTCGGTGTTCTGACATCATCGCAGCGCCTGCGCAAGAAGCAGACGAAGTCGCGGAGCGCAAGTTCGTCTGCGCATCAGGATTTATTCGAACAACTTCAAATTTGGAAATCACTTCGGCGAAATGAAAATCACAAATAAAAGAAATACGGTGTTTTACAAATAAATGTTTGTTAGAGCACGCGTGGTCACCGGTTCTCAGTAGAGATGCAGGCCACTTCCGTTGCCTTTGAAATCCTGGACTATAGACCTTTGTCCGGAAGTGCTCTTTTTAGCCTCGACCGCAAGGAGCAAAAGCGAACAATAATCTCGAACCCAGACGCTCACGGGGAGGGGGGGCTGCGTCGGCTTGCGCCGCCGGTTCCCGTTGAGGGCTTCTTCGCTGGTGTGCCGACTGCCGTTTCGCCGGCATCGGTCTTGTTTACCGCGGTATGTGAGTATAGTGCCCGTAATGTGAGAGCCGTGTGTCCATACGCCACTTTGCCGTTGTTGGTTTTCATCTAGCCGAGCCAGAAAACATCTCGCGACGAGTTGACCGCGCCGCGAGTGACGAAGAAGAAGCAAACATGGCGACGGTTTGTGCGATTGCTTTGGTGGCTCCGGTGTTGAGTGTCTTCAACGTCCTCGTGAGAAGGTTCCCCTGCCCTTCGAAGTTATTGCAAGCACCATGAAAGATGTGGAATCATCGTCTCAACTACAAATAAGCAGGCTTTCACGAGCAACAACGATGCCGAGCAGGCGCTCGGCACATTTGTGTCAGGCTCACGCAGCCAGCGGCACAGTTGTGTTGGTTGTGTCGTCAGATGTTCAACAACGCCGAGGTATTTTCATTTATCATTTGGAATGGCTTCAAGAGTGGGAAATTAATCTATTTCGCGGATTGTTAACGCCGAGGCGAGTGCCCTCCGTTGCAGTGCCGTCGTCGCGCAAAGTGCAGAGAAAACCGGGTGGCGATGGCGGCGGTGCTCTTTGATCTTGCGCCGTCGAGTTCATGAAGTCCGGAGTAAACGTACGTGCGTGCGTCTGCTGGATCGGTATTTTGGACTTCCTCAAAACTCTTTCTCACGCGCATTTTCCTTGTGAAGCTTAGTAGCTCATTACACCTCATCGTCGACTGCGCCCATTTGACTACGACTGACGAGCCTGCGTGATGTGAATTTCACTGCCTAAGATCCTTGGTGTGCTGTAACAAGGGCTAATAAAATATCACAGCGAACTTCTGAACAAACGAGTCGAAGTTTCGTCTGGTATCATAACTGATCGCCTGTCACAATATTAATCAGTAGCGTTCCTAGACTCCGCCCCCACAGGCACCGTGCTTCGTTGCCCGATAGTAAGTGTCTCCTGGTACCTCGTAGAATTCCAGCTGCCACTTCAAGTAAGTACCATCCTTTAGAAGTGGCAATTAATAGTTTCGAACCCAGACGCTCGCAGTGTGTGTTTGTGTGTGCGTGTGTGTGTGTGTGTGTGGGGGGGGGGGGGGGACAGACGGACGGACGGACGCGTGCTAACATACTCGGAGCCCTCGTTTACTCCGCTTCGCAGCGGCAGACAAGGCGCCACATTACAAAAGAAAGCTAATCCGAGCTGTCTATGTAAATAGATCTATTCGCTAGTCATTCGATGAAACGTCGTCGTCTCGCTTTCATTCGATGAAACGTCGTCGTCTCGCTTTCATTCGCTAAAACTGCGTTCCATCAAGTGAACGCCTCGCACTTATTTCGGCTTGGCAGAGCCGCGCTGCCGCAGAAAGGCAAGCAGATCGCGAAAATCGGTCTCAAACGTGCCACGAATGTAATGTCGTATACAAGAAGCCAACAATCAAGCATTTGAAAGCTACAAGAAAGCAGTAGCGAAATATTTACTACGCAATGAACCCGGACTGAAACGCGGATGTCAAGGGTCAGCAGACACCGAGAACATCTAAGACAAGAAAGGTTTTCCCTTATTTTCCTTGATCGAGATGGGTTCTCGAATGTTCACGACATCTTGCCTGTTGAAGAACGGGCCGCGGAGGCTTCTGGTGAAGACATCTTTCACGATGTGTCGGTGCATTCGGACAGCCTGCCGCATCCAGCTACCCAAAGCAACGCCGCCGACGCAGCCCCCCCTCCCTGCCTGCCAGTTCTTTCCGCGTGGTGGCGCGAGCGTAGATAAACATGGCGGCGCCCCGGAATTGGCGCGGACACTGGTCTATACTGACAAAAGGTGGTTTACCGTCTCTCTCGTCAAGATTCGTTCAGTGCAATGAGTCATGTGAATCATGGTACTCCTGGGTCGCGATAAAAGCCATTTTTTAGGTTTCCAGTTTGGGCAATGCTATTCGAGCTTCTTAGAAGTTGTGTTTTTTTGTTTTGTTTTGTTTTTAATAAGGGAAAGCTATGAATTTTTAGGTTTTTACGGAGGGGGAAGGCAGCTGAAGCTTCCATTTTTTCCCCAGAGACTACGTCCAGGAGTTTATAGTAATATCAAAGTGTCAATTGTTATGAAGCCAACAGTTCTTTACAGTATTTGTCGTGGGATAGTTAATTAGTATTGGTTAGTATTGCAACGGCCAGGGCGCCAATGCCATATGTAGCTGCAGAAATATCATTCGATACAGGTGCATTTTAATGACGCTAAAGCCCGAGAGCGTAAGGAGCTCGTTGCACAAAAAATCCGACGTCGATGGCGTGCGCTAAGATCCAGGATAGGTCAACAGGGTCATGACGTCACATCACAGCCACATTACCTTGCGCGGGAATTTCAGGCAACCCCCAATGCTCACGTGAAACGTGACGTCACGAGTGGAATTGAAAGTGATTAGAAAACATGTGAATTACATGTCGCCGCATGTCTCAAATGATTTCACTTTATGAAGTAATTCATTTGCTTCAAAGAAAATTTTCAAGACTCTTAAGCGGGATTTGAACCCACAACCCTCCGGTTGCGAGCCAGACACGCTACCGCACGGCACTTTTGTCTTCTTTATTATAGGCCACACAAGGCACGCCTGAGAACGAGTAGGTGTTTTAAGGGTTACATGGTTCGCTATCGCGTTCCACTCTTAAATGCAAATCTTTATCGCCATCCTAGTTTTTTTCTTTTATTAAAAACAAAATTAGGGACACAATAAAATGAAACTCTGAGTTTGAGAAAATTAGGAATCTAACACAAATAAACTCCGATAATCCCTGAGCATTCAGCGAAAACTAAACTCCGAAAAACACAGTTCGAAGTTCACGAGAAATGAACTCCAAAAACACGGAAAAGACGAAAAAAGGAAGCCGAAGAATTAACCACGAAGCTAGAAGCGTGAAGATAAAAGCCTCGCTTTGCGGTTTTTGAGATTTCAGTGACATTTATTCTCATTGGCATTTTTTTAATCTGTTCAGCCAATGAGAATTTCGATTGGTATCATGCTTCAATGCTTTTAGTGGCAAAAGGAATCGATGCCATTTTGCCGCTGAGGCTAATGATTAATAAGAAGGGCGCGATACCGCTCCTTCGCTTTTATTGGCTAGACTTATTAAAGAAAGATCGACTATTGGGCGTACCGAGTGTGTCTAGGAGGCAACATGTAAGCTGGAGCTAATGGATGTATAAATTGAAGTAAAGATGGACAAATAAAGAAGTATTAATTGTATACTTACTGAAGGTGAAAATGGACTGCACATCTTGCCTGGTACAAGTCGATGGCATGCAAAGTCCGAAATATCCGGGGAAGTCTTCGACGACCTTCTCTATTTCTCCTAAGAGATAGCTCTGAAGTAAGAAATAAACACAAAAATAAGAAACAAGGCTTGGCTAATTGACGATGCAGTCTCTGTAGCAAAAAAAAAAGATATATATATTGAAATTGTTAACCTGCACACTGAGACTGCATGGCCATTGTGGCATAATGCAAACCGTTTTTTTTTTTTCTCATTGGATGACCTAAAAAAAAAAATCAATCGGTGAAGCATACAGGGTCAGTGTCTTCTAGGAGTATACCAACATGAGCACTTGCTTATTGTAATACACTCAAATACACAAACAGCACGTTTGCTCACTCGCAATGTCAATCAGGAGGGCACGCACCCTCCCCTCTTTTCCCCTTCCCAGTGGCGAAGCGAACAGTGGCGAGAGATGTGGGCGCCTTTCTTTTGCTTTTTTCAACAGTTGGCGCGTAATTCTTTTTCTCTTTCCGATTCTTCTTTAATTTTTAGACTGACATTTTTAGGGGGATATGCCCCTTTTTAAAGATTACATAGAGATCAGTGAATAGAGTTGCGAGTGTTTTCAGGGACAGTTTGCTTGCCGACATTTCTGAAAATGTAGGACATGCCAGACATTTCTTGCACGCTTCTACAAAGAAACGTGCAATTTGTTTTACGGTCCTATTTGATTTTTAGCGTGAAACATTATACACGTGAAAACGTCAACTCCGTCGTTCTCGCCGGTGGGACTCACGTCGTCACCGAGCATTCCGTCGACCATCCTGAGCAAGGTCTGTGAAGCGTTCGAGGACTTGGTTGCTTCGAGAATGTTTTTCAGGTCAATTCTGTACCGGACTTGACAGTAGTGACCCTGCACGTGATCGACGCGCCACACGCTCTGGTTTCGGTCGCGGCCCGTGATGTTCAACCGCGCCCAGGCTTTCAGGCATTCGGACTGCGAGCCGATGCTGTTGAAGCCGCCTTCGAGGATCCCAGGTTCGGGCTTCGCCATCGCGTCGATTACTGAAAAAAAGACAGTGCGAAATTATTTCGAATTTTGTTTGGCGAATAGATTGAACACAAAAGTAAGCGCAGCAATTTTTATCTCATTTAATAGCGTATATCAAGGTTATTAAAAAAAAAAAAAAAGTCTCCTCGGTCTCAATTCTCAGTCGTTACTGAAACAGCCTTGTTGCCATTTGTGGTGCTTTACACACAAGCGCATGCCATTGTAAATCGTTGTTCGAGTTACTGTACACCCGTGAGCGATATGAAGGTGAACAGCCCTCTTCTTGTTTTTGACGCTCCTGCAAGTTTTAGGACAAGCTCTGTTCTAGAAGAGGGCTAGAACGCAAAGTTTAGGCCCCCAAGCCACGTACCATTTGAGACGCTGAGAGTTAATATAGCTTTAGGGAGCCGTAAAACGGGCGGCGGAGAAAAGCTCACCGGAGAAAAGCTCACCGGAGATAAGCTCACCGGAGAAAAGCTCACCGGAGAAAAGCTCACCGCAAAACCGGCAGATGCGGAGAAAAGCTCACCGACCTGTCAGCAGATGCGCAGAAAAGCTCACCGATTTTTTTTTAACTTAGCGGATTTTGCGTAAAACGTGGCAATTTAACACAATTAGAATTCGTCACTTCATTGAAAATAAGTCTCCTTTTAGGTTGTAATATTCTTGAAGTTCATTGGGCATATTTGCTAATTCCTCAAAAATTAGTAATCACCCATTTTGTATATTAATGAAGCCGCAAGGGGGTCTAAAATCAGAACATCGTACACCTGTAAAAAACGACAATTTATTGACAGCTGACAGTGCGCCGTCGGTAGCTCTGTCAGATAAAAACGCTTTCTCTTTGCGAGCTAATATGAATAGCGGTGTGGTGAACGGTTTCAGCTGCGAATATTGTGTACTGCCTAATAGATAAGTACGTGTTCATTGATATAATCAGTGTACGCTACGTTGTTTTCTTTCTGTTAATTGCATTAAGAAAACTTTAGTTGCGAAAACAGCCTCGTCGTGTCGTGTTTGTTGTTTTCACTCCATCGTCGTCATTTGAGCGGTTTTCATCATGTATAACGTTAACCAACTCGCCCTATTCGCTACCTCACAGAAAACGACTTCTTACATAGGTGACGAGTAACAGCGGTGCCAGTGTGCAGCTCTGAGGGTCATGGCTGGCTCATCGTAGAAGGGCACTATCACACAAAGGCAACGTGTGGAAACACCAGCACGAACGGCTATAAAACGTGCATATTCGTGAAAGAAGGAAGCCTCAATATCCTACTGACTGTTTTATACTGTTTTCAAAAGTTAACAAAAGCTTCAAAGAGAATTTCAGGCATGGCGTTGTTGCGCATGCCCTTTCGGATATTCGGCATTTACAGTTTTGATTTTTAGGTTTTAGGCAGACATTATTAAGTCTTCAAACTTTTTCCTGTTCTTCAAGTTCATAAAGTTGTCAGTTAGGCTTTTGTTGCCCTAGAGCGTGAGCCACAGAAAACACTCGCCCGCAATTATTATTTTGGGAGCAGAATACCCAATAAGCTTAACAAATATTACAAAAAATGTCTTTTTTTTACAAAGCTGACGAATTTTAATAATAATAAATTGATATATGTTATGCATGATTCAACATAATAATAGAAGAAAAAAAATCTGTGAGCTTTTCTCCGCATACGCTCAATGACCGGTGAGCTTTTCTCCGCATCCGCCGGTTTTGCGGTGAGCTTTAATCCGGTGTGCTTATGTTTGGTGAGCTTTTCTCCGGTGAGCTTTTCTCCGGTGAGCTTTCCTCCGGGATTCCCGTAAAACAGGCAAGAAACCAGGTAAGGTGTTCACCTTCATATTGCCGGCGGTACGTATGGATCAGCTCGTTGTTTATTGGTAAGGTACTGCACTTCCGTCCTTTTTTTTAAAAAAAAAATTGGGGATGCTTGTTTTATTTGCGTTCATTTTTTTCACGGATTCGGTGTTTTCCGGTGCAAATTATTGATGCCGGGCGAAAGATCGGTGGTTATCCGGGCACACCTGTAGAAAATAGGACACAGGCTCAAGATTCTCCAATCTTCAAGCAACATGCGCGTGGCGCGAATATTTAGAAAACGTGCCAGTACCGACAAGGAAAAAAAAAACCAGCCTCGTCGACAGTTCATTACAGGCCGTATTTCCGCTAAAAACAAAATAAAGCTCTAGATCAATGTCTTATTCGTAAAACTTGCGGGTTCTTCTTTTATATGTATATATATAGGGTAACTTGATTTGGCGTTTTCTCTTTCGTTTTTTTCCTTCGATTTTAATTAAAATAATTTGGGGGTTAATTTTCCAAGTTTATTGGTATTCATTGAAAACACGGAACCCTAATCATAACTTATAAGTAGGGGTCTATTGCTTTAAAATAAATCCGGTAAAATAAAAAAATAAAAAAACGCCGGTAAACTTTTCCCAAATTCAAATTTATGCGAAAAACTAAAAACTTCGATGTTACAAGGACGAAAAAGAAAAAAAAAAAAAAATCCGGAACCTACAAATAACTTGGTCAGATCAAGGGGTCAGTGGTCCTAAGGAAAAGCCTCTCCAGTTGTTGTTTTTTTTTCTTTTTTTTTCTTCAAATCTTGTACTATTTTTAGCAGGGGATCAACGTTTATCTCGTCAAGTTTTGTTCAAGGCAACGCGTCATTCGAATTTTGGGTCATGGCAAAAGTAACAGTTCTAATTTTTAGCACGAACTTCTTAGGGAAAGGTGTGTTTGTGTTTTTGTGACAATGATATCTAGGATCATAGGAAGGAGGGGGGCAGCTAAAGGTTCTCTCTCACCACTCCAGCGACGCCACCTCTCTCAGCCGCCGGGAGAAGCGTTGGGATCGGATGGGGAAAAAACGAGCTTTCCAGAGACGACGTCAAAGATTTCAGTGATTTTAAAGTGTTGACGTTTATTAAAGCAATTGTTGTTTGCATGTTTCACTTTGGGAAAGATAAGATAATATTAACAATGGCAAGTACGCGAATGCCCAATTCAGCTGAAGAAATATTATTCGATACAGGTTAGTTCAATCGAATTTAGGGCAGGTGTGTGCCCAAATAATATTTGTTTTTAAATTGAATTTAAAAAAATTGGGCACTCAACAAAATTAAGTTTTAAATCTTGGAGAATCGGGAATCATTCATAAATAAACTCCAATAAACTTCGAATTCTGGGCAAGCAATAAACTTCGGAAAACACCCTCCGAATTTTACGAGGAATAAACTCAGAAAAAGACGCAATCCTTCTTAAGCGCGAGACACATGCGTGTCAAAACTGTCCGATCCGACGTGCGAATGAGGGTTTTCGTCGCACCCGGCACCGGCACGCGCCCAACTTGCAGATAAATATTCGCCGCACTGCTATCCGATTTTTGGAGGGCCACAGGCAATGGCAGCACGGATGGCGCGAAGGTCATATTGTCACGTGACTTTCGGGCCGATCGGGAGAGGAGGTGCTACGTGGCCCGGGTACAGTGGCCTTTATCCCGGGGAAGCGGATGTGGTGGTGCGCGGTGCGTCGCGCGAGTCGTCGATGTGACGGAGACGGACGCCATCGAGATTTCCCGCGCGCACAAAACAAGCTGCCGATTTAGCCTGCTGGGACCAATTGAGACCGTCGAAACCCGACGGTCTTGATCGCTACGGGCCATTCCAATGCCGCGTGAGTCTCACGTGAACTTCGGGAGAGACGCAGCAATGCGCATGATGTGTAGTCACGTGATTTGTACGCAGTGCTCGCTTTGCTGGGATGGCTCCGAAGGTCCACTTCGGTTCATCGTAATAAGGGATGTTGAGCGGAAAAGTAACCCCGCGTAAATTCTTCAGACACGCACACTTTGATGGAATATAATAAAAATATTGTGTTTGTTTTTAATTCAGAAAAACCGCAAAGGGCGAGGGGAGATTTTAGGATTCTAGGCTGGGTGGTGCAAGCTACAGCACGTTATAAATAAATCCATTAGTATCCATCCATCCATCCGGTAGAGGGATACCCGAAACTGGTCGGAGCTGAACGGAACGACGCCACGATGCCACGACGCTACGAACTGTCGGAAGCGTATGCGTCTCGAACTGTCGAGTGCGGCGAGTCGGAGCAGACATCTTTCCGACAGTTCGCGCGTCGGATCGGACAGTTTTGACGCGCATATGTTTCGCGTTTTATGAGCATGTGTATTTACCCGCATAAGCTGTGTGCACTGTGCGTGTGCAGAAAGGTTTTTGTTGGAAGGGCGAAGCGTGTGTATGCATTCCACAGCCAGCGCAATGCCAATGCCACATATACTCGGCGTCAACTATTTTTTGCTAGGTATATTGTAAAGGTATGGTGATGCTGCTTCCATACTACTGCACAACACTACCCGCACTCCTGCAAGAGTACCGCAATTCCCGAAATATAAATCGCTTTTTTTTTTTTTTAATTTCCGTTGGTGCGTGTTATGCAACGGCGCGACTTATGTGAATTTTTGTTTTCCTACAGTAGGTATGTAGCTTAACTGCGGAAGTATTTTCTACAGGAGTTCTATTCCTTGTTCGATTAATGTGCGATAATATTGAGATTTGCTCTCGCTTGCTTTATCAATGCAGTTTCGCCGTGCCGACCATACAAATTTATACAAAGTGTACCCCCAAAGATTTATTATTATTTTAAATGCAAACGTGAACTACGCATTTCCGAACGCTCATTCCCTGTCAAAATGTAGTGCTAGAGCTCCGAACCAGATGCCAAAGTTTCAGCATTAACCGCTTATTTAAAAGTTAATAAGTAATTTCCTGTAATTTTCAATGTGTAAAAATGGTGACCGACCGAGCTCTGGAATACATGGAGCTCTATCGCGCCAGTTACAGAAAACGGGAGAAAATATACCCCAGTTTCCCATTGAAAATTTCAGATGATCACTTAAAACTTTTTAATGAGATAACTGGGCTTGTGCTGAAACTTTGCTATCTGGTTCGGACATCTAGCGCTACATTTGGGCAAAGATTGAGCGCTTGGTAATGCATACCTTATTTTGCAATTAAAAAAAAAAAAAAAAACTTCTTTTTTGTTTTTAAGAAAAAAAGGGGGGGGGGGGGGGGAGTGGAGCGCAAGCAGCATATCTGTGCCTTATATAGAAACATATTTTTAAACAACCGTTTATAGGGAGGTGCGACTTACAGGGCTGTAAATAGGCTAAGCGATTTTGCAACGTACGCTTTCAAAACTAAAAAAAAAAAACGCGTTTTTTTTTTTTTTTGAGGATTATATTTTGTAAGACTATCTCGCCCATCCTATGAAGAAACTACGCGCAAGGCAACACAACTTACCATAGAGAGCCCACATTTCGCCGGCGAAAACGTCCTTCACGAGGCGCTTGAGAGTCTTGCTGCACTTCATCGAAGCTCCCGTGATCCAAAGCATTCCGACAGCCATTTCGAGGGTTTCCCGAATTTTGTCAATCATCGCCTTGGGGTCAAGCGAGCCGAAGTCAAAACCAGTCGCCACCGACACCGAGGCGGCGAGGCAGATCCATTTAACGAAAGATGCCATGTCGAAGGCAGCAGAGAAGAACAGCACAATAAAGGACAAAAACTAGAACAAAGCAAAGCAAGGTTATAGCAGACGGTGGCAGGCAGTATGAAAGAGTGGTAGCAGAAGCAAATGGAATACGCAAGTGTATGAAAGCTGACGGCTTCAGAAAACGACGGCGTCTACCAATTGAAGCAGTAAGAGGCAATAAAACAGGAAATGAGAAGACAACTGCAGACAAATATTAGACGGTACAATTAAATAGCCTAAGGCAACAAAACAGAACGGGAGAAGATACGATCGAAAGGCAGAAACAAAAACTGAAGTTTTAAGCTCGCAGAAATTACTTTCCAAACCTGCCTTCAGCAATTAAATTTTCCAAACTAGACCAGCTTAGTGGGGAATCCTTTTTTAGATAATATAAACCAATATTGAACTAAACTTGGCCTTAAAAAATAGCCGACCGGTCAGACTTAAAAACCATCAAATCGTTAGTGAACGAGAAGCTAACGGCGTGATAACGAGGTCTGAATGATACAGCAGGAGGCGTACTGTATCGGGTAGCCTACTACCACTCGAAGCCAGCGATCAGTTACATTCCGCACTTTCTCATTGGGTGGCTGAACCAACAATCGACGGTGTTTCCTCGAGAGACCCCCTGCGCCTCGGTGTGTGCTCAGCTCCCGGTGAGGAAATATATGGGAGCCGAGAGCCTTGAAACGGCTTGGCTGCAGCCATCCATAATGCGCGCCAGAGTCGAGTACGGAGACCAGGCACTCTGTATGTCTACTGGAATAAAGCCCCCCTGATAAACTTCGCAATTCACGTTCTTACAAACACCATCAGTAAACGACGTGCGAATGCCTGATAGACTAAACAATGCGCACGGTACAATACTTTGCGATTGCGTACGATACTACTTTTTGAACTAAACGTCGTCCACATTGCGCGTACGGTGCCGGCTTACATTATATTCTTCGGGGTCAAATTGTGTTGTGGGAGTTTTGGCTGCGTTTGTTAAACCTGATTTTTGATTGGTATAATGTTTGAATTTGATTCTGTTTGCTATAGTGGATATGTACTTCGACTAATGTGTCACAGTAAGTGATTTTATATTTTTTAGTTCATCGTGTTTAGAAAACAACAATGAGTGGTTTTGTTGCCTTGACATCTTTGTGGTGAGGGCCGGCAAGTCAAGTAATTAATGAATAATTAAATACAGGGGCGGAATGAATATCTCGATTTCCTTTCCTCTTTTTCCAACTCAAGGATTCACTTTCATTCCACAAAACCTTTAAAAGCCCTAAAGTAACCGATTAGTCCTTGAATCACTTTAAATGCAGTAAAGGGCATTCAAATACGTTCGCTTTTTTATCCTTCCTTTTTCTGAATTTTTTTTTTTCAAAATTTGTATTAGTGTGTTTTTCAGCAAAGAGAGTTTCGGGCAGTGTGATGTCGCTTATGCATCCATCAATCACATATCTGATTTGCCCGCGCGTAAAGCTAAATGTAAAGGTTTCAGGTAAAGTGAGGTAAACGAAGGTACTCCGCGGTGGCGCATATTCTTGAGATTAAAGGGGCCATGAAACGCATTTTGGGTTGGGATGAATGATTTAAATTGGGACTTTACTATACTTCGTTTCAGCTTCGGTCCAGACGCAGCCGATGCTACAAGCGCGAGCATGTGCCCAAGAACAGTGCTGGCACTGCACGAGCGCGCGTGCTTGGCAGGGATGCTGAAAGCCCGCAGCTCGCGCTTGTAGCTTTGGCTGCGTCTGGACCGAAGCTGAAACGAAGTATAATCGCATATCATTTAGTTGGCCAGAAAAAAGCGGCTAAAAAGTCAAAAGCCAGCTTTTCGGTACGAGCATTTGAATATATAGCGGACTATTTTGTACCTTCTTGCCTTCGAAAGCTCTCTGCCTTTTCACTATGACACATCCGCAGTACCAAAAGCGCGTCACCGGCGCCAAACTGACGTCAGCGGAGCCCAGCTCACGCATTGGACACGAGAACTGCGTCACTCGGACGTATGCGCTCGTCAACAATCAATCCGTCGACGAATATTTGGATACGCGTTCGTGGCCAATGAGTGCCCTGACGGAACTTATTGTCACTGGGGAATGACCGAAGTTCTATGGTGTGCATAAAAAGCACAGTGGAAGCTAGGAGTCATCGCACCGGCGCCGAAGGAGTGTTACGACCACGTGATTTCACAATTCGCATTTGAGTTGAGGATTAAGGCTAAGGAGAAAGAAGTAGGAAAATCGTTTCATGACCCCTTTAAGCATCAAAGGTGCTTATATCTAAAAGAGCTTTCTTCATTGATTATCATAGGTTTTCTCCAGTCCTTAGTAATCACAACATGTCAGCATTGCTCCAAATGTTCCGTCATTTCAAGATAATTGTGCTTATTGACAATGGCCAGCATATACATAGACGGGATGTGCCGGGGGGTGGGGAAGGGGGGGAATATATGCTTATGTACCCACCAAATTGTACACTATGATGCCCGGAGCGGGTTTCCGCCTGGTGTGTTTATTGCGTCCTTATATGGTCGCTTAGATCTCCCGCTGTTGATGTCGCAACGTGCGATTTTGGAAACCATATAGAGGCTTTAAACACGCGCCAAATTAGAGCCACCATTGTTGACCTTCTCTTGTCTTACGGAGATACCGAGCTCTACAACGGGTGTTGAGGAGCCTCCAGAAAGGCCAATTCTGGGAAGAAGGACACAATGGAATCTAAGATGGCAAAAACCTGGACTGTTATGGTATTGACGAAGTGAAGAAAATGGAATAAGAGGACACAAAAACTGAAGGTCAGTTATGGCGGCGCCCATACACAACTGCTGCAAAACGTCTATACGCCTCGCAAGTGGGCTCATTTTCGTCTTCTGCGCATTAGAAAGGAAGTAGCGGTGACGTCAGAACGCCGAGCCCTGATTGGCTGATCGCGACCCCCTATCTGAGCGTCGTCTGCTCCTTTGCAACGTCGTCTGCTCGCAACATCGTCTGCGCCTGTCTTACCTGTCCTGCGGCTTTCGGAAGTGCAGGTCTTTACGAGCGAGCTCGACTTCGCCTTTCAGAGAGGGCAGACGAAATAACTCGAGCGGTACGTTGTTTTTGTCTAACAACTAGCAGACGGGTATCAAGGAGGGAAGTCAAAGGATTCCCTGGCGAGGTGCCCCGAGGCGCCGAGGTTTGTTTGCTAAGAACCGAGAGGTGAGCGTGTTAAGGGGTGTCCAAACAGGACACTACAAAACGCACGACTCTGACAAATCGTGAAAATTGAAGCGGACGCGCCCGCTTCAAGCCCGCTTCAATTTTCACGATTTGTCGGAGTCGTGCGTTTTGTGGAGTCCTGTTTGGACACCCCTTTTGTGTCCGCAAGTTACACCCCCAAATACTTTTTCCCACCTTTCGTGTGCGGCGAGACTCCTCATTCTTTAACGGCGTCGGCGGGTTGGCGCAGTTAACGTCGTCTGCTTTACGTCTTCTAATCAAAGCGATGGCTGCTTTACCTTTCCTGCGTCTGTCGGAGATTCACCGCTTTTTCACCGCTGAGAGTCACCCTTGCCTTGGGAAACAGGGAAACAAGGAGATAAAAAGAGGAAGAAATTGACCTCTTAATCTAAAACTGAGGTCAGCGATCAAAGTTTAATACGGGAAAGGGTTCACAAGGGTCGCGCGGGCATATTCCATTCAGCACGCCAGCCGGTCGTGGGCAGACGGTCGCCGAGTCGAGGAGTGCCTGCTAGGCCTAACTGCTGAGCTCCCTTGGTCACGTTCGGTGGAATCGTGGCCGTTGGAGCTATTCCCGGGTGTTTGTGGATCCAGCGTTCTTGTTCGTCGTGGTCTGTTTCAAGTACGTTTTACTTTTTTCTTGCTGCTTGAAGTCGGGACGCGTGAGAAGCGCACGTAGAAATATAAACGTCCGTGGGTGATCGCAACCGCGACGCTGTCGGCCATGCTGATTTGATCGTAAGAAGTGCGTAAGACAGCTTTGGAGCTGTCGTAGGATTTCGTCGTAACCTGCGCAAAACTTGAGAAAATTTTGTTTTTTGAATACATTTGTTCTTAAGTTTTGTCTTACGCACATTTTTGGCGTAAGATAGTTTCGCGAATCTGGCCTCTACACTTCTGAAAACCGCAGGAAAGGTAAGACAGACGCAGACGACGCTGCGAGCAGACGACGTTGCAAAGGAGCAGACGACGCTCAGATAGGGGGTCGGGATCAGCCAATCAGGGCTCGGCGTTCTGACGTCACCACTACCCCTTGAGCAAGAAGCAGACGAACTTGCCCTCCGCATAATGATCCGGCCGGTGGCACAGCAGCACAGGTATGTATGGCAAACTACGGTCGGGCTGGATTCGCGCGCTTCTTTTTCATGCGGCCTTTCCCGTCACAAGAGAAAGCGTGTACACCTTTGTGCGTGGGTGCGCTGGCACCCTTCAATTCTCGCTGCTCCACCTTGCTAACCCTGTTGCTCAAAGGGGTCTTTTTGTCGTGGCCCCGTGGTGTATGGGTGTGTCCCGAATTGCACAGCAAACATCGGGCAAGACTTCTGGCGTGTGTTTCCACCAGCTGCCCAGTGATGAAAGCACCACGTGAAAAAAGAAAGTACCAAGAACGAACTTTCTTGTCAAGTAAGGGCCTCTTTTCCTTTGGTGAAGAATTTAGCAGATTATTTCTTTAAGGCCACGGTCCCACTGATAGTGGCAGTTGAGGTACTTTTTGGCAGGTCATTACTCATCTCCTTTTAAATACTGTCTTGTGGGATTAATGTCATTCGAAAGGCAATGCAATCCTCTTTCATTTGATATTATGCATTTGTTGGTTTTTACTGTTCATGCGTGTTTGTAGCGTTGCGAATATGATTGCGCGGACCCTCACTTGCTCCACTAGTTCATGTTTTATGAACGATCCATTAAAGATAGCAGGGTTCCAATATAGCAGTTTTGTTAAGATGATGTCGGAGCAGAATGCAACGATACACTTTTTTGGTATTTGCACTACTTTATTTTTTTCATCCCTCCAAATATTGCCCTAAAATTGACATTTTTCAGCACAAATATGTTTTTAATGACAAACGCTAGGGCAATGAAATTAGCTACAGATGTAGTGCTTATAATTCGTAATATGCAGAAAAATAATTAATGTTGCGTAAAATTTGTTTGTTTAGATATTTTATATCAAACGTAGCACTTTTTTGTGCTTCGAGTCATGGTACTTCAAATGCCGCTGAGGAAATAATTAAGCTATGATAAAATCTTTTATAACATTTAGAGCTACAATGGTTGCCCAAGAGGTGGACGATGGCTTTTTTTCATTTTCAAAGTCATAACGCTCCAGGAGCCCTTCAAACTTACCTGTTTTTGATGCATATCTTTTTTGGACATCAAACAGATTTATTGGCATCGAATAGCAGTATTGTTAGGAATAGATATACATTGCGATGTATTAAATTTTCACAATGATCTTGCTTTGGTTTCTTAATAGGTGTAGAGCTTAGCTAATTTTAAAAACAATTAAAAACTGTTTGGGTGTTTTTTTGCGCTACCTGGCGGATGGCAGACAAACTGCTGATTTCTAGTGTTCAAAAAATTTCCGAGGGCGGCGTTGGCGTCTGTATCATCATCAATCTCCGTGTCTTTTTACCTTCACATTTAAAAAATATATTGGAAGATTCACTATCGATAAATGAATGGTTTAAGTACTGGGTCCGATTAATAAATCTAAGACAAATAATTACACACGTGTAGCGTGATATAATGTGTTCATTATTCGATATGATTGAAATCAATAAACAATAAAGACGAAGAGGAACATAATACACCCGAGTTCACTTCATGTCCAGAGTCACTAAATAAGCTTTAAAGTATCGGCATTCCGTTCCCCAAAATTGTTTTGGGCGCCGCCATTTTGAGTCTTGTTCAGAGCAAACGCAACTGCCGATCGTCATGATTCAAAAGTACGACTTCCTCAGCATTAGATGCGGTGCTAGGAAGCTTATGCAATATTGCAATGCTCTGTAACGGGTTGTTTAAAGGAGCTGTGCAACGATATTCGATTGGAATGTTTTTCTCTCTACACGAGCTTACTGGCACACCTGGGACTCAAGGATACTCACACGCAACGCCATTGGCCAAGAAACTCCTTTGTTGCGGTGTAATTTCAAGGACAAAAGCGATCATTTTCATTCAATCTCTCCTTTGCAAAATTTGATGACGTAACTCGGGGATCGCAGTACACCCAAGTGACGATATTTGAATGCGGTTCATAGATTGGACCCGAGCATTGCGTGGGCACTCGACTTGGGCTCGCGACAATTGCGAGCTCGAGAAGCATTCGGGTTGTGACCCGTGTCCAATCGCTGCGACGACGACAACAGCCGAGCCATAACAATGTCTGGAACTCAGCGCGTGTCCTGCGCTTTGCCAACCCCAGCGCGTGGCTATGATCAACACTGGCGGCATATAATCGGCTCCAGATCACGTGGCCCCTTGTTCTGGCTGCGAGTTGAGGGGGTGAACGCTGGTCGTTTTTCTTAAATTTTTTTCTGGGACTTCTATTGCGTGGGGTGAAAAACGAACGCCTGTTTCATAGGTCATTAACGTTAGGGATCCGTTTTAAGCGGTATTTGTGCACAGTACAAAAATTGTTGCATCGCTCCTTTAAACATTTGTGGGGTACGGAAAAGCGTTTCCTGTAATTTTAGATAAAGCTTCAGACAACTGGCAACCATGATTTTAAGCCACAATATGGCCAAGTGTCGTTACTCTGAACCGTAGCTAATTTATACCCCTGTTACACGGGCACACTTAACCGCGGTTAACTCAGCTTTAACTGCGGTTACGTGGCAGCACAGATGCCGCACTATACCCTCGGACAGCTATTTCAAAAGAAGTGAAGAGAGCGCGTGCACTGCTTTGATGGGTGCTCAAGATGCTCAAGCGCACGTTCGCCCATAGCTCTGACTGCATCGCCGCAGAATGTTGTCGGCAAGTATTGTGCGCTAATTGTGGTTTAGCGTAACTGCAGTTAAGTGTGCCCGTGTAATACCCCTGTTACACGGGCACTCTTAACTGCAGTTACACTAAGCCACAGTTAGCGCACAATATTTGCGGAAAACATTCTGCGGCTATGCAGTCAAAGCTATGGGAGAACGTGCGCTTGAGCATCTTGAGCATCTATCGAAGCAGTGCGCACGCGCTCTTCACTTCTTCTGAAATAGCTGTCAGAGAGTATAGTGCGGTATCTGTGGTGCCGCGCAACAGCAGTTAAGCTGAGTTAACCGCGGTTAAGTGTGCCCGTGTAACAGGGGTATAACAAGGGTATAACAGGGGTATAACAAGGGTATTACTGGCACAAGTGGGAACAATGAGGAAGAGGCAGGTGTCAAAAGGTAGTGGCTTGTGGAATCCACGGGGCTTACGTCATGGCCCCTCCAGGTATTACAAGCCTCTTGAACAAGAGCATGAATAGTGTCATTAAATAAGCTACGCGTCAGAGTAGCGACACTTGGCCATATTGTGGCTTAAAATCATGTTTGCCAGTTATTTGAAGCCTTATCTGAAATCACACGACACGCTTCTCCGTTCTCAACTTTAAACAGTGTGCGCCAAAGCAAAGCAACATTACATGAGCTAATGCTGAGGATGCCGCACTTTTAAATCATGACGATCGGCAGTTGCGCCTGCTCTGCACAAGCACCAGAATGGCGGCGTTCACAACACTGACGGGGAAAAGAGTGCCGATACTCTAAGCGCAGCTCATTTATTTGCTCTAGTTCCCGCAAAACTCCTTCTCCCTGACTGAAACTGAAAGTAAATATGAATAATACACTATTATTATAGCTTATTTAGTTATAACCAACTACACATAATGAGAGTAGGAAGCGGCCGGGTAGGAGAAACGCGGGTTTTATGTGCGACCGTTCTAACCGTCTCAAAAGAGAGAACGCGCGAGCTTGCGCTGGTTCAAAAAGAGGCATCCAAAGAAAGAGGCAGCACGCTGCGCTTTTTGTTATTATGCGTCTAATTTCAAATTGTTGTGTGTATGTTTATACAGCCGGAAATTAGTCCGCCTTAGTGGGCGTCTGACACTCAGCTGTAGATGAGCAATTTAGCCAGTGCGGTACAACCGCAAACCTGGGGTCTTTAACGTGCACCACGCAGTAGTGATACACACAACCGCACGCCGGTACGCTGCTCTTCCAGATCGAAACGGGCAGGGGCGGGGTGGCTTTTGCAGGGCGAGCTTTCGCTCCAAGTGCTTGGAGCTGGTGTGCGCTAGACCATGCACTCGGCCACCGACCCCCCCCCCCCCGCCCCCCCCCCCCCCCCCCCCCCTTGTGCGTCTAATTTATATATAGGTATAAGTATTTGAAGATCGACAATGGACGTCGATCGTCTCGAGGTAATGTAACGTAATAACATTATATAAATAATAAACTTGTTAAACTCAATTTTTCAATTCTTGGATCGTAATACGGCGATAACCTATTGTACGTACTTACTGTTGATGAAGAGCAATATGAGGTGACGATGTAATGATTAAATGATAAGGCTCTATAAGGACAACGACATTAGTGGGTGTCGAACACAAGTATCGTGTACCCAAAGACTTTCTTCACCCGCAACAGAATATGGTAGAATCAATGAGGATGCTGCTTTACAACTGTACGTGGAGCAGGAAAACTGCACTGTGCAGAAGTGCGGCTTATTCGTTAATATGAGGGACAGATTTCTAGCAGCATTCCCTGATTGATATACTTGGAACAAATGGCCTCGTTGACGTAAAGTTCCCCCGTTCCAAAAGATTCTTGAAGCATACTTAAACCGCAAAGGAGTATGAGGCGAAAAATAAGAAAAAAGAGCCTGGTGCGAAAGGTACAAATCTCCACCATAGCTTCTACTATCAAATACAAGGGCAGTTACACAATACACAAAAAAAGTTTTGTGATTTAGTTATATTTACACTCAAGGGCATTGATATCCAACTTATTCAGAGAGATGACACCTTATGGTCAACCAACGTAGAGCCTTTTCTACTCAAGTTTTACATGGAAGGCCCGACTTCCGCTGAAATTCCTTACGTAGACGAGTTGTCCGACCGAATAAACTGCAATTACTCCCGATCTGGGAATCTCTCGATCTTCGTTCGTAAGCCATGGTATCATGAGATCGAGGGGTGTGGCTCTTCGTCCGCTGAATATTGCTTCGGCGGGTGTTTTTACCATAAGATGAGACCGTCGCGTGCTGCTGGAACAACAACCTGGCGATTCTTCACTGAACTGCTTCTTCCGTAAGCTTCAAAAGGGCTTTTTTTTTTGTTTCGCACACCATCCGTTCTGCATGCCCGTTAGTTGCAGGATGGTATGGTGCACTAATGTGATGCCTGATGCCGTTTTTTTTTTCTTCAAATACTTGTTTATTTTGTTTATAGCAAGATTTGGCGCGTTATCAGAGAATAGTATTTTCGGTAGGGCAAAAGTAGGTAAAAGAGACCGTAGAACGCCGATGACGTGTTTGGACGTCGTGGCAGGCATCGTGTAAACTTCCAGCCACTTAGAGTACGCATCGTCCATGACTCCGCAGATGCGGATACGTTTCGCCGCCGACCGCTTGAATAGTGGATTGTTTTCAGTTGCTGTTCATGATGGCGCTGGACTCAAGGAAGACTTCGAGTCTTTCCAGAAAGTTAGCCCAGGTGCCAGGACTTTTGTCGAAAGCGGTAAGTGTTCGAAACGTCGACAACGTCGGTAGCCACGTGTTGTGCTTGACACTGGACACTTACCATTCGTTGAGAAAAAACTTGCTTGTTCGTCTGCCACGAGTCGTCCGATATCAGGTCATCACCGCAACACCATCTCCCGACAAAAACGCATGTCCATAGTTAGCAATCACGTGAACTTATAAGTTCCCGGACGCTCATAACTTGCCGTCGCTAAACGCCGTTCATTCATAGCGTCATCATTGCAAATAAACGTCTTCCTATTTCTTCTGATGGTTTTCATCATATTCCTCCTAAGCTGTACTTACAACATTATGTGTGTCGGTACTTCCGAAAATATTGCAACGGCGTTTGTTTTCTGGGAACTATAATGTAACAACCTTTACAACAACTTCCGGACCCCGTGACACACAATATTTCGCGACGTTATTTTAGTCGTCGTTAAAATGGTGAGGTAAGCACCGTAAATCGCGACTTCACGTCCGCTTCAACTGGTGTCTTGGAAGATTGAGTCTACTGAGCGTGCATTCCTGCAAAAGAAATTTTCATTGATAAAATATTAACACGTCAATCACCATTTGATTCCTTCTTGGTAAGATTTGTTGCGAAAGCCCGTTACAACCGCCGAACCGCATCTCCGCATACATGCGTTTGCTGGGCCACGCTACTTGAGCTAGCTGAGCACAGCTGGCAGCGGCGCGAGCAAGGCCACGAGGGGAACGTGATTGTGCTCGAGCCGTCCCACTGTGTTTCGGTCACCCCACGGGTGCGTGTCGCCATCTATTGGTTGAACTAACGCCTTGTTCAAGATGGCTGCCGTGGGACCGCAGCCTTAATAGTAGTCAAATGAATAAACGAGAGAGTGCTCATACCCTGCGATTTCTGTGCCGTGGCATTACCTCGCGGGGAGAGTCATCAACATTCAGGTCTTCAAAGAGCGCTGTAATTACGCCTTTTCTAGTGACTCTCAAAGTTCATGCTCAGAATTAACGTTCACCGCCAGTCACCGAGAACCTGGCAACACGTTACGCGCATGTCGCACTTCTAGCACAGCGCAAATAGGCACAGCAGGCTCCTCGATAGTTTCCAAAATATTTGCGCGTTCGCATTTTTTTTTACGGCTTTTCCCGTGGGTTTTGACAAGAGTCTATACAGTGTTTGTGTGCATGTTTATACAACCGAAAGTTAGTCAACCTTAAGGGTGTTTGGTGTCTCAGCTATAGATGAGCAATTTAGCCAGTGCGGTTCAACCGCTAGCCTGGGGTCATTAACGTGCACCACGCAGTGGTGACATACGACGGCACACCGGAACGATGTTCATCCGGATCGAAACAACCAGGAGTGGGGATTGAACCCAGGATCCCTGGATTCTGCAGCACGAGCTTTCGCTCCACGTGCTCCGAGCTGGTGTGCGCTAGCCCGCTCGGCCACCGATCCCCCCACCAGTGCCTACTGGGTCGCTAAACTCGTCAAGCACAACTTTGTGCCAGAAGTTTGCGGAACGCGCTAATTGGACTCTCGCGACGCTGACGCTGCGCCGAGCGAGGTGTCAATCATTCGAACGCTCATTTCGTTGAGAGAGGCAGAGAGTTGTAAAGTTCATCGAGGCGCGCGTGCAGCGCGTGAGGGGAGCGAGGAGCCCGCTGATTTAACGACTTCGCCGATGACGTAGCGCCCGTTTTACATCCCTACGCCAAGCTAAAATTAATGTTTTGCAGATTGTCCCTAGGCGACCTGCTGACGCTCCAAATCCCTCCAATGTTTGTGTAAAAAAAAAAAGAAAAAAGGTATTAGAAACCTCGTTTGTCGAAGTTGTCGCTGACGTCAAAGTGACGTTTCCGAACTTTGCGAGAGCCGTGGTTTGAGCTCGAGATCTTCGCTTCGAATCGAGGCGAAGTTAAACTTTGTCAACATGGCGGTGCCGTACGCTGCGGCCGAGCTTATCCTCCGCCACTGTCGGCGTCGCTACTGAGACCACCGGGGACGCCTTTCAACTCCCCGACGACGACTTTCGGCGACTGTACCGGCTATCGAAAGCCGTTGTGTGTTGACTCTGCGACGAGCTTCGTTCGGCGCCCGGACTTCGAGGCGGCAGACAATCGCGTCTACCATGACCGTGGAACAATAAGTTCTCTGCGCGCTCCGGTTCTTCGGAACCGGTAGCTTTCTATGGTGGCGACTGCCGAGCACCTGTCAGTCTCCCACATGACTGTGAGCCGGGCTGTCAGAGTGTTTGCGGCTGCCATCGTTTTTTTTCTGTAATATCCGAACAGGTACTACTAAGCTGGTATACAATTCAGAATGTTGGAAAACAAACAAGAACCGGGGATGGGATGCGCAAAATACATTCAAATATGTATCGAAATACAAATGCAAAATACTTCGTCCAAAAATGTATTTGATTACAAATCTAATTACTTTCCAAAAAAAAAAGCATTTAAGTACAAGATACATATGCAACCATATGTATTTGGTCTCCTCCAAGTACTTTTCCAAATACATTCCTCAAAATTTGCGTCAGCGACTTCAGGGCATCTGCAACGGGTTTCTGGGTATCTCATTTTAATTTTGCATCGCACACTCAGGAGTTAGTGTGCGAGACTCTAGTAACGTAATAGAAATATAATCACAAAAAAATGTAATCAGCTTGGAAGTAATAGGTGAAAAAATGTACAGAGCTTCAAGCAGCTTTTTTTGTCGATTACATTTTGGTATAGACCAACAAAGAACCGAGACGACCGAGACGCGCAGCGTTAGCTAGAGAATTTTTTATTGTTGCAACTCGCACCAGTTACGAAAATCTGGATGACCCGTGCATTTAGAATGTTCCAGGCAAAAATGTGGATGGAAATCAGGCTGGAAAGCATCACAAGTTGTCACAGGCACTTATTTAGCCAGTCTGCCTGTGAACGTCGATTTCTTCACTATTCTTGCCCTGGACCAGCACCGTAATCACAAAGTCAACAAACGCCTGTGCTTGATTAAGAGACACTCCATTCGGTGCAGATTGTAGTTTTCTTCCTGCTCTGGACAGTGACACTAAATTTGAGGGATGTATTTTCGCCCACAAGATTGTATTTAATTACAATTGTAGTTGAAATACCCCCGTTTTATTATTTAAATACACACGTCAAATACATTACCCCATTTGTAATTAAATAGAAATGTAAAATACACAAAGTATTTGAAATACGTACTTCAAATACTTGTATTTGAAAATACTGCCCACCCCCGAACCGGGGTAATTCTTGGGTAGGGTGGAGTCTCCCAGGAGCAGAATTATTTCCCCGAAATTCTACTGGCAGTCGCCACTCATTGGCGGTCAAATCAGTTCATTGAACGACGTGTCATCGACAGATCGTTTCATCGGCACGCGATGTAATCACATGAAAGATTCTCTTCCGTTAGAGGTATATACACATTAAACATTTTCACACCTTTATACATGTAAGTGGGGTGTCCCATAACTAACACCCTAAGAAGTGTAGCGAAAGACCTTATAAAAAAATATAAACCTCATACCTTTAAAAATGTGCGATTTTTTAAACACGTTTCTTAAAACGTGTGATAATGCAATACACCTTTTTATGAAGATGTAAAACTACAATACCCCTCCTCGTCAGGCACGTAGCCGGGAAAGGGGGGGGGGGGGGGTCTAAGGCCTGCCTCCCCCCCCCCCCCCCCCCGAAATCTTACATTTTGCTGGGGCCTCCTCTCCCCCCTTCCCCTCATAGACCACTTTGTCATGGGCGCCCCCCCCCCCCCCCCCCCCCCCCCCTTCTCCCTGAAACAAAATCCTGGCTACGTGCCTGCTTCTCGTCAAGGTGAAATTACCACAGTACATTGCATTTTTAGGCTGTACACAATGGCCCGGGACCCAATAAAATGGCTGAACAAATAAATTACACAAACGAGTCGCCGAAGCAGCACGTTGCTTCTTGGCGAGTGTCGAGGCAATTTCGGCCGATAACCGGCTTCAATATTGGCCGGATGTACGTACGGTTTTGCGCCTCGTCCTGACATCCGGCAGGTATGGGTGTACCGATGCCAATAAACGATTTATGTCTAATAGCACTGGCACCACTGATCTCTTAGGAAGCTGGATCGCGGATAGAGGCCTGTATTGGTGGGGTCGAGTGGCACCACCGGCAGTCATCGCTTGACACGATCTAATGCATGCTTTAGGAGAAACGGGAAAACTCAATTTTATTACGTTAGTAAGTTGTTCTCGATCTTGAAACTTCTATCGTGTTTCCACAAATAACGGTTAATATTGTGGGCAAGAATATTAAACGCGTTAGAATACCAATCTTGTTTAAATGAATGTTGTGTGGTTGAGGGTCGAGGGCGACTCTGTTGGGTGTTAACTGTGATGTGTTTAATGAGACAAGGGCTACCGAGAGTTATTGTGGAGTCATCCGTGATCTCGGAGTCATCAGAGCTCAGGAAACGATAAGTTAGAAGGCCTTTACTGGGGACATTCGCATCGTTTTAACCGCGTGTACATAGCAGGCCCATTTTTTTTAAAGATCGATGTTTGAACGTTTGACGAATGTCTATTTGATCTCCAAACACCCGACATAATCATCGCAGCACGTCATAAAATGCTCGCCCTCGAGCTCCGCGTACAAGCTTCCAACTTTTGCGTGTTTCTCCCTTAGACTTGCGTGTATTGCCTCCCATGGCATAATACGCCAAAACAACAAGAACGAAAACGAAGGGAGAACTAGACAGGACGCGGCGTATTGCCTGTTGTGAAGCAATGGCCGCCGGTGAGGCCAGTGACGGGCTCCCGATCCGCGATCCAGACTTGCACTGTGAGAGTTCTAATGCATTGCACCCGCGGAGTGCTGCACGGAGAACAGGCCCGGAACGAACTTGCCGAATGCACAGAGTGCAAACTGATGCTGTCGCCATAGACGTTGTAGAAAAGTACCGACCTCAAACCAAAACTAGCGCCTTTTTGTTCGACGTGATGGGTGGGAATGCGAGAGTGTCCAGTCGCTGCCATCGTTTATCTATAAACGTTGGTTGCTGCAACGTGTAACTGATATTTGCGATGACTTCCAATTAAGGAACTCGGCTGTCAGAGATATCTACAAACGGCGTAAATTTCCGGAACGAGCTGACTGCAAAACAGCATACACTTCAGAAAATTGATGGCACTGTACACGCAAGAGCTTGCTTCGTTTTAAACATAGTGTTATGAGTGAACCACTGAAAGGATACGGCTTAAATCTAGTTCTTTGGAACATCTAGCAATACGTTTCGAAAGACTTTTTATTTCCCTGGTGAGGGCATTGAGAACGAGAGCTTTCTCAAACAAAATACGACGGGGCAAGATGGCTGCCGTTGAAATATAACTTTGCTTGAGCCTCGGGCAACGTCTCCATGTTTAGCCTTCCCGGACGCTGAGTGAATCCGTCACAGGTTTCTGCTGTGGGGGCACTGGAGAGGCCGTAAGACAGCGAGCGCGTATCCAGTCCGGCCGTAGGCAGACAACACCTGCCCTACTTTCGCTCTCCCTGCACCCCGCAGCCGCGGTATTCGCGACTCCGACGACCTATATGGGATGCCACTATCGGGCAAATATGGCGGCCTGAAACAGGTCATGCCGTGCCATGTGCCGGCTCAACACAACGCTGGGGCACCAGCACGCAAGCATTGGACTCAAAATGGTTTGCTCCGATTTTGTCTTCCACGTTTCGTGCCTGCGGCGATCTGTTGGCGTAAACGAGCTTCCAGAAACTTTACTTTCTTCGAAGAAGTGATGGGACTGTCCACTCTCCTTCCACGGTGCCGATGAAAGTTTATACACGTGGATTGTCTGGGTCACGTGGTTGTGTAGGATGCGCTCAGAGGCTCAGAGTAGCCTGGGTAACAAGCTGATACTACAATTACGACAGAGTCACTTGGCCAACTGTTCCGTCGCGCAAACCACCGACAACATGTAGTCACGGAGGCCGAAAGAGACAAGCAGATATTGTGAAAGGACCTGTTCCGGCCACTTCAGTGTTCTCCCGCTAGGTGCCGCTCGTCTTGATAGAGTCGCGAATATTACGGGTTGTGACGCCTAGAGCTCCTTGATATGTTTGTGTTGGTCTTACAGGTAGAGTCAAACGCGCCAATACACGAAGGCCATGCTTCGTGTGGTCCTTATAAGCAAATGGCGGCGCAACAATAAAATTAGGGGCCCTTGAAAGCAAACGGCGACGGAGCGCTCGTCCATGGCACTTGTCTCGCGCGTTCGCATAACAACGGATGTAGGTACTCGTAAGAAACGCGAAGCGCGAATTTTATCAAGATACTTCATTTGCGCCGCGACGGCAGTGTCGTCTCCGTCCGATGATTTTCATTGCTGGTGCTTCTGCAACCAGACTCAAGAATCACGGCAGCCCTGAAGTTCAAATTGGATGAAAGTGACGGTGCTTGTGACACATTTCCTCGCTAATTTGGGGCGTACTCCGACGCATGAAGAAAAAACACGCCAAACACACAAGTTGAACACGCGTTTCAGTCACCATGCACAAACAGAAGCGTACTACGACATCATGTCCACCAGGGATGTCTGCCGCCAAGAAAGGAACAAGTTGAATAGTCGTCTCGTTTTATTTTAGTCGTGATATGAAAGTACGTTGACCGACGAAAAGGGCAGCACACTTGACAGGTCCTCGAACGCACAAATGGGAGAAGCACACGTCGAGGCACTGCGTTTGCGGTTCTACCTGAAGGTGGAAGTATCGACTTGACGACAATAATATCTGCGCTAAATCATATGTATATATATATTTTCAAACTGCTTACTCACACCGAATTCACGGCTCAAGTTCCTTACATTTGGCACCTTACCCGAAATTAGCCACATCTGTGTATAAACATTGCATATGCACTTCGTACGTTCTCAACTGGGGCATTAGAGAACACCATTTTAGATCGTTTTGACTCTGAGACCTTTTAGTTTTGCATTCAGTTATTGGTGAAGGCTCTTAGAGTTAATGGGCTCATAACTCAATACAGTGGTGCCGCCTTTATCCAGAACGCTTCTCCGCCTAAAGCGCTCAGGGATAACAATGTATGTGCAATTAATGAAATCACGATAAAAGAAATCGGTGTCTTTTTTAGCTGTAACCGTCAGTTGAGTGTACAGAAATAGGGAGGGTGCTACAAATACAGACAGGTATCCGAGACTCAGTGTTGACGCTTTAACAACATAAAACAATTTCCGGTTCTTTTGTGAGGCGGTTCGCTCTTCAGTGATGCTTTAGAGGCAAGTCTTAGCGTTATTCAATCAAACATTACTTCTGTTCCTATCAGCGTACATCACACTAACGTACAAAGTATTCACTAGCGACTTCAGCGCTGAGATTCGGCTTGTGATATGTTTCTCACTCAAGACGTAAACAAAAGCCTCTCACAATTAAAACAAAAAGAAAAAAAAGATCAACAAACGGCGGTTACAGAGCTATTTGTCCGAAAGTATAGAAGACGTCACTTCTACACAACAGTATGACAGCTTTCAACTGTGGCGAGAACTGTGAGGAACACACATTGTTATACTTACCTGCGTAAGGACTTTTGTTTCTTTCATTTTAACATTTCGAAAGAAACGTTACACGTTTGAAAAGTTCACAATTAACGTTGTTGGCGTACCCTTTGCTCAGCTCTCCTTCACCTAATTGCTGCCGAGTTTTTTTTTTTTTTAGTTTGTTTTGTTTCTTTTCTTGCAGAGCCTGGGTTGCTCACCCTTGTTGACGACGCTGCGACGCCGCATCGTGGAAGACGTTCACAGTTTTTAGTTTCTGTGGCGCGCGGAATCATGGCTTCTTTTAACGGCACTTCAGGCGACGGCGAAAACGCGTCACGGAGGACAAAGAATGGTAGCGTCGGACCGATTTGGAGTTTGCCGGGCGTACCCCTGTCTTCTTTTCTCATAAGCACACTCTAATACAGTATGGCGGCACGCCTACATCCCGCAGGTCACCTGTTGGTGCTCAATCACCGAAAGCACTTCAGAGAGTGCACCCTGAGACCAAGAAGTCCTAAGGGGCGGTTTATCCCGTAAATGTAATTTACGCAAAAAAACAATGACCGGTTACAGCGAGGTCTTGTTACTGCGCTCGCAGCAACCGAAACAATCGCTCGCTGTCCGCGTGGGCCCACTTGTACCACTTGTTACTAAACAGTGTGCCCGTCTAAATCGACATTTGAACAACGCGTATAGACCAATGCAAACAAGCGTCTGCACATGCGTCGTGCCGACCGCAGCGCCACCACAGCTGCTTGACGACAGAGCCACGCGTTGGTCTCAATATATTCTTTGTAAATCGAATGCTGCTTTCAATGGTCGACGAAGGCAATGTGGTACGCCCAGTGGTCCTCCAAAAGAGCCCGACGCAGTCCCCGGCTAGTTGTTCGATGAGCGGTCCACTTTGAGAGAGTCTTAGGCGTCCAGTCAGAGCCCCGGAGCCCTGCCCGTGTGCAGCGGCTGACAGCGGGGCACGGCGGCCGACCAGCGTCCCCGTCCGATGCACTGAATCATGGGGCTTCCCCTCAGCTGGAACCCGTCCGGGCACTCAAACGTCACCGTCTCGTTGATCCGGTAGAAGTAGCTCACTCGCGACGAGATGCGGGCACCCTCGCGCACGCTGGGGTACTGGCACGCCGGCACGCCTGGGGAACCACAAAGGGCGTGCGACGACCGTGTGAACATACAGTGCGCTGTACAGTTGGTGAGAGGTTAAGGGTTCAGGAAAGCCCCTCTCATTTCTTTCCACTTTAGCAAACCGAACGCTGTAGAAGAGCGGCCTCCTCTCCAGCGCTCACTTTGGACAAGTGGAAAGAGGTGGGAGGAGCTTGTCTCTAATTCTTAACCTTCCAGCGACTCTAGTGTGAACAGGTGGTCTGTGCTTAGCCTCTTTCTCTCTCTGTCTCTCGTTTAAGACCCTTCCAAACAAAATACTTCAAAAATCGCGAGGCGACACGACTCCCACATAAGTCGTGCAGCGGTCCGCTTCCGTCCGCTTTTTTAGTTTTTTGCCGGGAGGAAAGATTTTTTTCGTCATATTTCGCCCGTGTCCTCCACGGGAGCCTTGAGCTTGGTTATCACGTGAGTCCGGACAGTTACTAACAAGCCCTGTCGGTCAATTGCTCAAGGTTTCTGCTGCTCTTCACGTCCCCAATTTGAGAAAGAGAAGGACTGTGTTCGAAATTTTACCCAAATAGATCCATGCTATAATACTCCGGCGGGTCGTGTCTCGTGATAACCCAAATAGCACGACGCTGGACGCAGGCATGCTTTTGAACGCAAAGGTAAAAGACCCTTATCCTGGCATATGACCGAGTAAATTTTGGAACAAGTTCCAGGATACGAGGGCCCGGCAGAACAGATGGACAGCATTGGCAGGTGGCGTGTGACGTAAAGTCTGACGAGCATCGAGGTCACCGAAAAGTGGAGGAAGCGAGGAGGAAAATCGTGATGTTGGCTCGGTGGTGATCAGACAGACATCACTGCCGGACTGCCGGACGCTTCAACTTCCACAATTCTTGACGGAGTAGTGTCGCCTCACGATTTCTGAAGTAGCCTGTTTGGAAAGGCCTTTACACGCACTTGTAATCTCGCACTGAAGCGGCGTTGGTGCGTTCGTGTTCGCTGTGTCCATCTCAAATAAGCTCTTTGTTTATACTGTGCCCCACTTTGCAAAGTATAGTCATTCGCGTCGGTTGCGTTTTCAGCAGACAAATCGGCATCTAGGACGGAACTCTGAACAGCCGTAGTTGGTATGCAGCGTGAAAACTAGCTTCTGGTCGGTCAGGTCACTCGGAACCGGCCAGCAACCGACCAATCGGAGATGAAGATGAATCTGGGCGCGGATCTTTTTTAATCGAAAGCGCTTCTCGCAGTTATTTATTGAGTTGAGGCTAAACGCACGCGGGGTGTACGGAGCACTGTTGCCCATGTGATTCTGTCGTGGCTGTCGTTTAACTTCCTATGAACGCAAACGATGCAAATGGTTGAGCATGACGAGTATCATAATGCAGTCTCCATGTAAAAAAAAAAAAAAAAAAAATGTGTCCATTATTATTATTATTATTATTTTTTTTTTGCTATGACATAACTTTCGAAGAATGAGTCTAGTGGCAACCTCTTATCGGTCGAACTGATTGGAAAAAAAAAATAGATGATCGGCGCTTTCAATGAGTCGGAGTGAAGTACACTCTCATCTACAGGGCATTATTGCTCATTTTTATTTGTGATGGCACTGAGAGGGCAAGAAGCACGAAACGCCTGAATACCCAAACTTTTGAACGCGCTCGTTGCCTTCCATCGTGCTTTGGCTGGCTTAAAACACAAAAAAACGTCGCAAAAAAACAAAACAAAAAAAAAACGCAGAAAATTTGCGCGGAAGGAGGAAAAAAACCTGAGAGACATCTCTGCCGTTCTTAACCTGTTAGTGGTATAATACCATAGACGCCGAAACAGGCTATCCTTGCGCGGTACTGGAGCTTTGCCAATTGAATCGGGCAAGGACGAGGCGTGCGAGTGGCGGTAATTAGGGGGCCACGTGACCTTTCTTTTTGATCTTACAAATTTAGATTCATTTGGTGAATTCCTCGTGCATTTTTAGGTAGGCCTTACAGTATTTATATCGTGAAGCCATTGCCAATAACGACCTGTCGTAAGCCAGCTATAGCAAAAAAGAAAAAGCAAGAGAGAGAGAGAGAGACAGAAAGACAGACTGTCTATAGCCCAGAAGGCGGAGAATGAATTTTTCACGCACACTTAGGCACAGGGGCGCTCCAGCGGTCGTTCTCCTCGCAGACGACCACTCCCGCGCCGAGCATCATGTGGTCCGTCCGGCAGCCGAACCGGACCAAGTCTCCGCCCCGGTACTCCCGCGACTCACCGGACGACCCGCCCTCGATGAAGCCGTTCTCGGGAGCCGGCAGGCCGCTGCACCGTACCTCTGCGCGCACGCGTTCAACACGCACCAGCCTCAACAAAAGACTGGTATACACCCGAAAGGCCGATCACACAGCAAAGTTTTCTTAGGCTACGAAGCTTACGTATACGCTTACGTCGGGACACGACCACAAGTCACCGGCACATCCGTGCTTCATATTGCGCATGGCAAGCTACTCCTTTAACTGGTTGCAACGCTTTTACGAAGCACGGAAGTGCCGGTGCTACTCGCGGTCGCATCTCGACGTAAGCGTGTACGTAAGCTTCGTAACGTAAGAAAATGGTGCTACGTACGCCAGCCTTAAATACGCAGTCACACTGGTCGTACATATAATACAAAAAACACATCGTTCGTTGCAGACACGATGACGTCTAAAGACGCACCTCGAACATATTGGAAACATGTTTGCCTCAAATATATGTATGCTTAGCAGCAGACAGTATTGGCAGTGCGATTGCGGCGTCGAAGAAATTCGCGGGTCTCTCTCGGACACCGAGTTGGGCCGGAAGCGTGGCATGCTCTCGTTCAAAACGACATCCCGTCCGTGCCGAGCTATACAGGACGCGAGCAATCCCGGCGCGGTCGGTTGGACGCTCACCCACGCAGGAGGGCAGAGGACCCGACCACTGGCCCGTGTCCAGGCACTCGACGCGGGCCTGGCCCCTGAGGCCGTAGCCCTGAGGGCAAGAGAAGTGGGCCCTGGAGCCGACGACTCTGTCGTCTGCCTTCACCATCACCAGGCCGTCGGACGAATCCGAGATGTCCTGGCACTCCGCGACTGAAACAGACCATTTATCCCGGTACGGGCTATGAGTCCCTGCCTTTATTATATTATCGTGCAACTTAAAGGGACACTGCAAGAAAAAAAAAAAAAAAAGATTATTTTTAAAAGGCACAAATGCGACACGTATTTAAAAAAAAGAATAACGAGAAAAAAAAAAACACAATTTGCACAATATTTACGCCGTTAGACGCAATTTAGGTGCAGAAGGTGGAGGTCGCAGTCCGCTAATCCCGCCCCGTGCTTACTAGGTGCTTACATCTCTCATTGGCTGGAGAGATGATTCACGTGTGAAAGGTTGGTTGTAAATTTGTATCTCCGTGCGGTAATTGTATTTTAATCGGCTATTTGTTGTGTTTGAGAAGCAAACAATCAAGGTAGAGTCATTATTGTTTTCCAACGTCTCCTGAGATTGCTTCAAGCTGCTTTGGTTTGAAACGTTAAGAAACATGGCTGCGGCGTCTGCGGCGTCTGTGGAGTGCTGAACGAGCGAAGCTCGTTGAGCTTGTTATTATTTATGAGTGCGAGTGGTTTTGTGTTCCGAGAGGTGTTTAGAGGTAGATCTCCTTAACCGACGTAGTTTGGAGCAACTGCCGCAAGTACGCGCCTTCGGAAGCTCTGTGCGGATGCTTGTTCTTATAGCGGGGCTACTCGCCTAAGCCTAGAGTCCCAGATCAGCTATTTTGATCGACCTGGCTTGCTTTCTTTCTTTGCGCGTGGCGGTGCCGATTAAAGATGGTGGTTCCCGTGAGAGCAGCCCCGCCTCTTTGTGAATTGTGAAACCATTGTGATTGCGACCATGGTTTCAATACTGAGAAGATGTATAGACAGGTAAGAATTTGCGAGCCATTCGGCTGAAAGAGATCGAGCGTTCGGTCCGTATTAAGTTAGTTCAAGTATGTTTCCGTCATTTCGCTTCGAAAGGCAAGTGGCTCTCAAGTTTTGCAGTGCACCTGGCCAGTCAGAGCGAGTAAGTTTAGGTCACGTTTTATCTGTGCGTCATGACGCTCTCTCAATCTTCTCGCGGATGCCATGCGAAAAAAACAAACAAACAAAAACATAAAAGCTGAAATAAGAGCTTTTTTTTTTTTAGTCCACTCGGTCGCTTTTTACCGCAGAAAGCACACCTTCAAACGCTTGTATTGGCCCGTCGCTTATTTTCGCGGGTTCAATCCTAGGACGTTGTAGCTCTCCCACGACCGGTTTTATGGTCTTGAGTTTTCCATTACTTTTAATGCGAAATCATTAACTGTCCCATGGAGCAAAGCCGGCGTTGTCTTTAACCGTCTGTAGCAGCGAAACGGCAGTTAAATTACCATTGGCCGGAAGCACAGAAACGCAGAGGCTTCATCACAGAAGTCGGCAGGGCGCTCAAGATCAAAGCGGACGCGCCTCAGAAATAAAACACAAAGAAAAGCACAGCAACGCGGATGCTTCGTCACGGCAGCCGTGAAGCCGGAGGGGGGGGGGGGGGGGTGCTGCCGCGCCTGAGCAGTGGAGAGCGTGATGTCACCACCGGAGCGCCATGTGAAAAAGAAAGACGTGGCGCGCTGCTTGTAAGAATGCGCTGCATGTAGGAATGCTTTCGCATTCCTACACGCAAGCGGTCTGAAATGTCTTCGTTTAATTTTGTTTTGTTTTGTCATGACAAACGGTTTGAACATTTCTACAGAAGGGAAAGGCGGTTATTTTATGATTATAACTATGATTCTAGGCGCCAAATTAAATTAATTCTTGTTACTTCGAAGGGTAGCTTAGGTAGTGGCTTTAAGCTTGACTATTGGACGATCTTAACCTGGATTAAGATGGTGGCTCCCAAAGGGTACCTGCAAAGCTCCGTAGCACGAAAGGCCCTGTGTGATGTGGACGTAACTGCGGTGTTGTTCACGTGACCTGTGGGACTGCGCGCGCATGCTCACCCTGGCAGTACGGGAGGTCGGCGGACCAGTTTCCCGAAGGCAGGCAGGTGGCCTGCTGGCTTCCCTGGATGCGCTTGCCTTCCTCGCACGAGAAGACCACCTTGGTGCCCATTCTCGTGTTCGTCGTACTCACCAACAGGCCGCTCACGTTCGGCAGGGGGTCGCAGTGAACGGCTGCGGACGAACGCGGAACAAAGAGTCAACGGACAGATTTCGGGTACTTTAAATCGCGGATCTTGGTGCTACAAAATATGGCCGGAAAACAAAAATACTTTTATTTTTCTGCGTTTATGTGTACGGTCCGACTTATACGATGGTGCCAATTTATACAATAATGTGTAAATATAAATTAGAGCGGATTTATTTACTTTAGTGTCAGATGGAACTAAATATCACAACTAAAGCTTCCAGACTTTTCAGCAAGTGGTCGCGCAAGCAAATACGCTCTCGAAGTTTGAGTCTTTCATAATGCCGCTTTCACGCAAACAGTGAGACAGCATGTCAGCCATCTGTAAATAAGCCCCCCCCCCCCTCCCCCCCCCCCCCCAAGAATAAGAAAAAAAAACGCAAAAAGAAGCGTGTAATGCACTCACGAGACACGACAATGTCCACCGAGTGCTTGTGGCCCATCGGAGTAACGCAGGTGTAGCGGCCCGTGTCGTCCTTTTTGGCGTGGTAGATGGACAGTCGGTACTCCAGCTGAGAATCCCTGCCGGGCTCAGTGGTCCAGCCTGCACGCGGACGGGAGGTATTTACTGAACGGCACTGATTGATCAAGTGGTTGTTGTTGCCTACGGCGCACCCGCAGTTATCGTCTGCCTAGAACGAGTCTTGGCTGTGCAATGTGCCGAGAAACTGAGGAAGGTGAGGAGACGAGAGCGCGCGGGAACTTCAGAACGCCGAGCTCTGGTTTCAATGGTTAGGGGGTAGACCTAAAGCTAACTACCTGTCTTTGCCTCCACCGCCCCTGTTGACGAACGCAAAATCCAAACGCCGGACGCCGGCGTTCTCACGCCTTCGACAAGTGCAGTGGCATAGCCTCCTCTATACTGACAAAACCTGGCAGATCGCCACGAGAAGCGGCCGCCGAAATTAAAAAGGTGGAGCGGCAGACGACGGATGAGAGGAGAGCCACGTGACTGGCGCCCCGCTGCGGCGAGACGCCGAAACACACTTCTCCCGAGCGAACAAGTGTGTTTCGGGTCCCCGCCGCTGCAACAGCTGTGCGCTGACGTCCAGGTTCCCCGAGAAATGGCTCTTTGATGCTTTGTGCTACCAGATCCTCGCGCTCCGAATCGGCGACCGGGCACTCGACGGTTCCGTTGTCGAACTGCCAGGCTTTTTGCATATATAGGAGGCTATGGCAGTGGAGACACAGGCTGCTAGCTAAAGGTCTACTCACTAATCATTCCCACGAGAGCACGGCCTTCTGACGTCCTTGCGGGCTCTCGTCTCCTTCTTTCTCCCAGTTTGTCGGCGCATATACACGTTGCGAAAGCGTTACAGAAGTTCGCCGCGAGCACGCCCAAACATACCTCGGCAAACCTCACTCATGAGGGCCCTCACTCACCCTAACTCACCCTCATCTTCACAGGTGAGGTGAGGGTGAGTGAGGGCCGTGAGGGCTGTGAGGGCGGTGAGGGCCGTGAGGGCCGTGAGGGCGGTGAGGGCGGTGAGGGCCGTGAGGGCGGTGAGGGCCGTGAGGGCCGTGAGGGCCATGAGTGCGTGAGGGGCGTGAGGGCGGTGAGTGGCGTGAGGGCCATGAGTGCGTGAGTGGTGTGAGGGCGGTGAGGGCGGTGAGTGGCGTGAGGGCTATGAGTGCGTGAGGGCCGTGAGGGCGATGAGGGCCGTGAGGGCGGTGAGGGCCGGGGGGGCGGTGAGTGGCGTGAGGGCGGTGAGTGGCGTGAGGGCGGTGAGTGGCGTGAGGGCCATGAGTGAGTGAGGGGCGTGAGGGCCGTGAGTGCGGTGAGGGGCGTGAGGGCCGTGAGGGCGGTGAGTGCGTGAGGGCCGTGAGGTTCAGTGAGGGTGAGTGAAGGGCTGAAGGTGAGTGTGACTGTGAGGGTGAGGGTGAGTGAGGGGCTGAAGGTGAGTGTAGCTGTGAGGGTGAGGGTGAGTGAGGGGTTTAGGTGAGTGTGGCTGTGAGGGTGAGGGTGAGTGAGGGCGACCTAAAATGCCGACCTCTGCGCCCAAAGCGGCAACGGATTCAGCTCAGTCGCCATATAGCGTGTAACACCTGTAGGTTCATAAAATGTTGAGATATTCTTTCGTGTAAAGACGAACGCGCTTGTTGCCGAGAAATGTGAATGCTGTACGGCCGCACAATACGATTTCTGGATCACTATATGTACCTACACGGGAGAACACACGCTAAAAAGACACCCCATTCGAAACTCCAGAGCAGGCGACGCCATCCAGCGCAAAAGGCGTGAAAGAGAGGAGGGAGGGGGCTATACCGGCCTATCCGACTGCCGCACGGAAAAACTGGTGTGGCCTTCCGGTGGGAGTGTGTCGGAGCGAAAGAAGATTAAACGTTCGATGTTGGAGTTGCGAGTACTTCCTCAAGGAACCATTGTAGCGTCATTCATTGCTATCACCGAAAGGACTCGGCGAATGACAAGGCCGGCAAGGACGTTTTCAAGCAGATGTGAAGTGCTGGGGACACAGCATCGTGCTGTGTCCCCCATGCACGATGCTTCACACGGTAATTTTTGCAGGCAAAGATGTTTTTCCGGCCTCACGATTCGTCGAGCTTTTTCCGTATATCCCTCCCGATTGGTTCTCCGAGTGCTTTTTGCGGTGAAATCGAGAAACTATTTTTCGGAAGCGGAGCTGATTAATTCCGCTCCGCTTCGGGTCAAGATGCCAGGTTTAAAGAAAGAGACTTCCTCGGAAGTCTATAGTAATGACAAGGTAAAAACGGCAGGGTGGAACTCAGCTGTCCCTCCTCCAGCGCGAGCTTGCTGCCTTCGACAGCGCTTCGGCGTCGTCTCGTGCACCTCGAGCGTGCGGGCGGGAAGCCAAAGCACGGCGGAAGGCATGATGCGCATGCTGGAGGCCGGGCATTCGAAAGACATGTCCTGTTATTTTTACTCTTTCGGTGACTATACAGGTAATTGCCTGCGAAATACGCGGGTCTGCGTGGTTCGGGAAGCATCGGGGGTGGCGCGATGTGTTATCGACGGCGTTGTCGCACCTTCGGCGTACTTTCGGCTCTTGTGGCTCACTTCCCACTTGGGTGTTCCGTACTTGCGCAGCCAGAGGCACTCGAGGTGCAGGATGGCGCCCGGGTACACGATGAGCTTGCCGTCGTTGCTCTGTGCCACGGGGGTCACGTGGGGCCGGAACAGGATCGTCGGGGGCTTCTCCACTGAAGCGGAAAGAAGCGCGACAAAAAAGGAACCAAGGATTCAATGGACGCTTTTTTTTACTTGCCTTTCACTTCCAGGCAGTGGAAAAAAGAAGGAATTCAGAGGGAAGTACAGAGGCTAGATGACAGACATCTCTCTAGGGACAGAGTGGTATGCGGAGAGCTAGTCGTCTGCTTCTTTTGCAGAAGTTGCGGTAACATCGAAACGACGCCGTACTCCGACTGACTTTTATTGAAAAGGTATTGTGGTTAGACCTCAATGATAGATGCCTTGAGGTCTGCCGGCAGTCCTTCAGTTAGAACCAATCAGAGTTCGGCGTTTTGACGTCACCAGAACCCCTGCCAAAGAAGCTGGCAAAATTGCGCTCCGCATAAACTGGCACGCTTTTTACAAATAAGACTGCGTTTGCCCACACCGCGAGTGGTGCGTGCATAGAAATTAGATTCGCGCGGAAAGAAGCGTCTGCGCATGCACCCTACCGACAGCAGCGCCACCGCAGCGGCGTGCGGTCAGAGCCGCGCACGTTGGTGTTTGCACTCCAACAGCTTTTAGGAAAACGGGGCGTGGCTTGTTACGTTCATGCTTCTTGATTCGTCATTGGTTTTTTTCAGAGTTCTCATTGGCTGGTGCTGCAATCTCATAGGCTGCTGAAGAATAATGAGGTGCGCAGGACTTTCACGCCCTTGCCTTTTTTAAGCCGTCAGTGTCGCACGATAGTTGGCTCGACGTCTATTGAGAGCTACAAAGGGCGCTCGTACAATTCCTCGGGGTCGTTCAATTAATGTTACGCATATAGGCCGGGAGAAACTAGCCTTTCCTCTAACATATGCAGGAAGCAATGTTTGGTATAGGCCACGAGGCGCAGAACAAACTCGCTACTGCGTTGACTGCTTTCGACCGAAGGCTTTCTGTGCTCATTGGGAGAGGGCGCCACGAGCAACTGTCGAACGGATAGGTCGTCGAAGTTGGAGCATTGCAAGTGCGAAGAATCTTGTTCTACCTTCTAGCAGAAATGGAGCTACGTCTCAGAATTTCACGAGGTAAAATCTACCGCTAAATTACGCCTTTCGTGAATATTTTAGTTCGCTCCGCGCTGGTATCGAATAATTCGGCTCGTTTCAAAGCCCGCACTCCTCCATACAGGCCCCGACATACGTTTCCGCACAGCAAGGGGGGGGGGGGGGGGGGGAGAGACAAACACTTGCAATCTTCGAAACCCATTAAGCGAATGAAAATGCGCGAATATATATAATGATAAACTGAGGGAGAGAAGGAGACTAGCTAGAGCCAACACCATTTAGACAGAAGGCCTCCGCATGGTCTCCTCTCCCTCTATGAAACGTCATCAGAGTCGGATGGCGCTAACTCGGCTATTGGGCCCGAGCCCGACCTTCGACGCGCTGATTGGACACGAGCCCCAGACGAACACTGACACAGCACTTCTGCCCAATCTCACGATCGATCTGAATGTGATGACACGTGCGGAGGCCTTCTGTTCTGGTGGTGTTGCTAGAGCGCGCGGGGACGTTAAAGCGCCTAGATCTGGTTGGAATGATTACTGAATAGGAGACGCAAAGCCTTTGTCTCCACTGCACTCGTCAAACGCGGAATGTCGGCGTCCGGCGTTTGGGTTTCGCATTCTACCGCGTTCGACGAGTGCAGCGGAGACAAAGGCTGCTAGCTTCTGGTCAACCCACTCATCGTTTCAACCAAAGTTCGGCGTTCTGACGTCCCCTCTCGTCTCCTTCTCTCCCTCAGTTTCTCGGTGCATATGTCTGACTCAGAAAACAAGATCTGCGCAGAGAAGTTGAGGAAGTCAAACGCCGTGCCCAATGTTCCTACGCAGAATCCATTTTTGGGTACACCCGTCTTTCGGAGATGTCATTCGCTGAACCTGTTACCTAGACTTCCTCCCCTTTAAATCGCTCTTCCCCTAACCCCGTGCGGAGTGGCCCATTAGGCCAACTGGTTCAAGAAAACCTTTCCGTCTTTCCATCACCTCCGTACTCTAGATCAAGGTCAGTGGCTTATGCAGGATGCTCTGCGGAAAACGTGACAAATGTGTGGATTTTAAAATGAAAGTAAGGTTACATTAGGGAGTCGGTGCCTGAGTATGTTAATACACCACAACTCGAAGCATGTAAAACGAAAGTTATCGCTGCAGACCTCAGGGATGCTGTGCTCAATCCCTACACCTGACCCTACTTATTTTGATGTGCATCGTAACTGCATGGGGTAGTGTAGCACTACTGCGTGACGCATGTTGAGGACCTAGGGCTAGCAGGGGTACAGCACAGGCCAAATTATCCCAAATGCTTATTGGGGCTGACTCACTTCCCGGTAAACATGGAAACAACACAAAAGCAAGTTTTAAAATAGGATCCAAAGAGCATCGGGTCACCCGAGCTGCTTGGGTTTTTCTTTACTGCATGTCAGCAGAAGTTCAGCGAATGCGCAGTGCGAAGCAACAAACTGATCAGCGGACCCAAAAGCTTTGAGCCCCTATTTTTAAACTCTTATTACTTTGAAAGCTTCATGCGCAAACAAAATTGTTCAAGATGATGACTATGTCTACACCGTGTTACGTGGAAACAATGTGCAAGACTGCGGTTACAATGATCGTATAACAGAGAGTTTTAGTAGAATTCACGCTGCGGATTGCGTGCCCAGCTGGCGCGAACTCAATGTATGCTTCGAAGGGAAGGCACGAGCTCCCTTTAAGGGGTATTCACACGAGGGAGAAATCCCGGGGATTTCTCCCCGACACGCGCGTATCACGAGATGAAAACGCGAGGCCTTTGCACATCGCAAAGCCTGACGTTTTCGTCGTGGGATGCGCGTGCCGGGGAGAAATCCCCGGGATTTCTCCCTCGTGTGAATACCCCTTTAGGAACGCGAAGCTCTAGCGTACTGTTTACTAAAAGCATGCCTGATACCTTGGTTACACGGTTGGTTGCACGGGCGCCCTTAGCCGCAGTTAAGTGTGACCTTAGTTACTTCTCGTAGACCGTACTCTACAGCTTCGCGTTGCTAGCGGGAGCTCGTATCGTCAGTTCGAAGCAAAGGATTGACCACCCGCCCGCCCGCGATCCGCAGCGTAAGGTGTACTAAACCTGTAACTGCGCGAGTTGTAGAAGCGTCCATCGCGCGGTCCCCGACTCACGGGCGTAGTCGTTCTCCTGCGAGAGGCCGAAGCAGGAGGGCTTGATGCCGTCCCAGTCTCCGTACACACAGCGACGCCGGGTGCTGCCGATGAGGCTGTACTTGCCGATGTCCTTGCAGCGGAACACGAGCTCGGTGCCCGGCGGCAGGTGGACCGCGTCCTCCGTGACGCGCCGGTCGCCCAAGAACGCTTCCAGGTTGGGCTCCGCGTGCCGGAACACGCACGAGCGGTTGCGACGCTCTTCCCGGGGCACCGACAGCCGGGGGTCGACCTCCTCTGCAAGTCAATCGACAAGCGTCTCGTGCCCGCACAACATGAGGTGAAGCGATCGTCCACACTTTCACACAAAAGCGTTCCCATGCGTTTTTTTTTTTTTTTTTGTTACGCGCAAGTTACCAGAATATTAATGCCTCGAATGTCGCGCGCAAGCCAGCTCCTTTCATTGTTTGCCAAGCTTCATACGAAGCACAGATGTCTATACTTCGTCTCACCTTAGCACGGACTAACTGCGAAGGCTGTGCAAGCGCGAGCGGCTAGCTTCGACTGCCTTCACTGTAACACGCGCTGCACGAGCGCTCGTGCAGCCGCCGAGGCTTCATTCAAAGCAACTAGCTCGGGCTTTTGGCACGCGCGGCTAACAATAGTCCATGCTAAGGTGAGACAAAGTATAGGTGACTCTCGACGTAAGATCACATATGGTTGCATAACGCAACGTAAGAAAACGGTGCTGTGTGAACAGGCATTTAAATGCCATCAAATGAAAGCTCTTAGCTTTTGAAGCACTGCGTGTTCATCGCACGATTTAGCACGCACTAATGCCATCGAACAAAACTAAGAAATTATGAGACCTTTAGAGGATCAAACCATTGCACGATTCAGCACATTGTGTCAGCGTCCTCACTGCTTTTTACCCAAATTCCATTGTAACTTTTACTTTCTTTGTTTGTTTTTTTTCTCGCGAAAGGATGTAGGACTTACTATGTATTTTACTATGAGTATATAAGAGATGGATATTCAATAAATGTTAGTTGGGAATGCGCACTGTTTTCGTCCCCCTTTCGCCCTTTTAATATTTGAAATGGCTTTTTGATGAATTTGAACTTATAACAGTAACCTCAAATCCCTACGGAAGGGCACGCTCACAACAGGCACTCTCGTGTGCATTGTGTATGTGCCTTTTCACCGAAGTCGGTGTAGAAGGCTGTATAACTTTCGTCAGGTTTAACGTATATACTAACCCGTCCGATCCTAAACCATTAGTTCTAAAGAGTTCCAACGTTCAACTACGGTTGGATGCAAGTTAAGAATGTGCAAAACAAGCAGCACCGCGTTCCAGCCACGGCATGAAATCGCTCCGCTGAACAACCACGAAAGGCAGAAACTGGCTTCAGTGCAAAGTCTTCAAAATGTCTGTGTCCTTGATCAATACGCAGTAGCCTCGATAGCGGGCTATTCGCTCATACCGAAGGAACAGTGGATGGCGGTAATGAGAGTGTGCGAGGAGCTTCTGCTGCATTTTTAACTTGTGTCCAACTATAGCGACTTTACAGCTCCGCTTAAAACTCGGTACCTTTCGTAGGAGTTATAACGTGAAGACGACGCGAATTATGGGGGGGAGTAGCGGACGCGGGGAGCGACGGTGGTCGTACCGCACTTCTCGGGTCGCCCCAGCCAGCTGCCGTCCTCACAGAGCAGCTTCCAGGTGCTGCGCTCCCCGCCGGCGCCGTCGATGCACCGGAACACCACCTCGGTGCCGTGCGGGAACTGCAGCACGCCCTGCACGTCGCCCTCCTCGTCTGGGGACGGGGACTGGTACGCCAGGGCGTTGTGGAGTCGCTCCGGGGCGCTGCAGGCCCGGTTCGAGAGGGACGCCGAGGCCAACGCCGCCCTCGAAGGTGGCACGGCGACGTCACCTCCAGAGAACCGCGGGGAAGGCCAGGTCGTCGTCGGGTGAGGAAGAGGAGTCGCTGCCGAGGTCGTCGCCGCCAACGCCATTTGACCTTCCTTCTTCTGGGTGTCGGGGTATTCCCCCGGAACTATGAAAGCACAAGATCGAAAGATGAAGGAGTTTTCGTCGATCGTTTCTTCCGCCCCGGAAAGCTCTCCACAACCCGCTACGATAACGGGCACTTTGCAGTCAAGGCTAGCGGCGCGCATACGTACTAGCGGTGTTTTCGTTGCGGAGAGCGTAGCTGAGTAGAGGAAACGGTCTACGAAAACTCCCTATAAAGGAGTTTTCGTATATCGTTTCCGGAATGCCTGAGCCCCCTTCACGCAACCCTCTGGGTTAGAAGATGATAGACAAGGCAAGCGGCTCGCATGCAGAGTAGTGGCGTTTTCGATGCGAATACCGTAACGGAGGGAGAATTAAGGTCTACAAAAACTCCCTATTAAGGCGTTTTCGCAGATCGCTTCGCTGTCTCTGACCGCTCTCTGCCGCAACCCTCCAGGTTTGAAGATGGCATACAAAGCAAGCGGCGCGCATGCACAAAAGGGAGTTTTCGTAGACCGCATTTCATCCTCCGCTAAGCCCTCCGCAACGAAGTAGCTACAGCGCCTGGATATCGTGGCGGATTGCGGAGGGCGTTGTGGGACGGCGAATACGATCTATGAAACCTCCCTAATAGCAGCGTTTTCGTGCGGATACCGTAGCGGCGGGGGAATCACGGTCTACGAAAACTCCCCAGTACCCGATAGCAATACAGTAAGTACATGCGCAAAAACGGCGGGAGAGCCCCGGGTGTTGTTATCGAAGTTATTGGAACGCTCTACTAAAACTCCTATTAGAACGTTTTAGCAAAGTTTTGCCGCAACACCATTCCTAAGGAGTATGATTTTGATAGTGCTTATAATTACGGTAACGATAGCCGATAGTGATACGACGCATTCGCAAAGGTGCCGACGGAGTAACGGATGTCGTTATTGGAGTTGTCGAAACGCTCTACTAAAACTCCCTGCTTACTGCCATGCGGCAACCGGGCGGGGGCTGTACCGAAAAGGAAAAAAATTTAGTCAACACTCAGCTTATACCAAGCTGTTCTAGTGCAAAGATATCTCTCGGTATAACATGATGGTTGGCTAATCGTTTCTTTCGCGAAACGTTGCTGTGCAAGTGTTCCTTTGAACGAGCTACGCCGAAATGGACGGTTTACAAAACGTTAACAAGTGGGATAAAATCAGCCTTAACTATTATTGCCTCTGATGCTTCTCCTCGGATTTCCTCACCGGCATCACAAATACGTACAATAACAACCCTGCTATGAGCTTTTTCGTGTCTCCACAGGGCAACAAATCAGGGGTTCTGCATGTTAATCCGCTAAAGCACGACATACTCGCCTACTACATGGTATCCCCGACGGGTGTTGGTGAAGACCCTAATAGGAACATTATCCCCCGGGACAAGCTCTAAGCCTAATCTATGCTGCTTCACGTCGATTCACAACCTTATTAAGCGTACAAAATGTTTTCAGTGCGTATGACGAACGTTGCCAGCAGGGATTCCGGCTGGAGTTTGAACCTCGGAAGCAGCACGCCACGTGAAACCGTCGTACATACTCCGTTCACCTCTAGCCTGACCAGGCACATACCCCAGGATATTCATAGTAACCCTGAGACGTAGGGGGGGGGGGGTGCGCCCCCTCCCCCCCCCCCCCTCCCCCCCCCCCCTCCCCCCCGAAACAAAATCCTGGCTATGGCTATGGACTTTGTCATGGGGCCCGCCCATGACAAAATGCTGTGTGAGGGGAGGGGGGAGAGGAGGTCCCAGCAAAATGAAAGATTTCGGGGGGGGAAGCCGGGCCTCCCCCCCCCCCCCCTTCCTGGCTACGAGCTTGAACCTGAGTGTGGTGAGAGCCACAGGCTCACCAAACCCATAACTGTCTTCCCTGTCAACCTCTGAACCCGCTCTCATCCCGGAGGTACGAGCTATGAGCCTGATCACGTGGTGAATGATAGCCCCATGGCTGGTCCAACGAGCATGTATAGCTTCCATCGCACTGTCAGCCTAGAGTGGAACTCAAGAAAGGGGCAGCGAGCGACTCTTCACGCGGCCTCTCACCTCTGTCGAAGGCCGGCGTCGCCTCTGCCTCCGACGAGCAGCCCGGCGCGTCGGGCCTGAGGCGGCCCTCCTGGCAGCGCAGCAGCGGCGGCGTCAGGCGCACCGTCTCCTCGTCGCAGTCGTACTCGACCGAGGAGCCCGGCGAGATGGTCAGGCCCGCCCGGTAGCCGCCCAGGTAGTGGCCCTGGCCCAGCGTCGGCAGCTCGCACGGCTCTGCAAGAGCCCGACAAGAAGCGAAAGGGTGGCAGATACCGCGAAACCCTCAATCCTGTCCAAGATCCCGAAGCGCGCGCGCGCGCGCTTCGGGATCTTGGATCTTGGAGGCTATGCCTTGTCAAAGGCAGTTCCAGTGCTACTTCACAGATGGCGCAAGCGTCGTAAAGCCACTCGTACATCGTACAGCAGACACGGTGTTCGCCAACGTTACTAAAACCATCCAGTTGGGGAAACTGCCATAGAGACTGCCCCGAAAAAGTGGCACCGATCCGTACTCACAACCGAGCAAATGGCGATCACAACGACGGGATGAACTGCACGGGACTTCTATTTTGCCTTTAATAGGTCATTTTGGCGCCGAAACAGATACGGTGGAAGGGGTTTGAGGCGTGCCACCCCCGTCTGCCAAGCGGACGCGCCGCGAATTTGCCCAGAGGTTAAGATGAGCCTAGGTCGGCACGTGCTACCTGAAATCAGCGCTGAGGCATGGTTGTATAAAAACAATATTAATTGTGCTGCAAAACCTTGCAAACTAAAGATGTTAGAAAATATCACGCGCCCTTCATTTTGTACTAAACTCCAATAAAAGTTACCATAACAACAGTTTTTTGTCTGGTGCGGGTCATCTGATACTCCGCAGAATAGTTCTATTACCCAAGCTCAGAAAACTCGACTCACAGTCCAGCAGATGGCAGCACACAGATAACAACTGTAACAGCGGCCATAATAATAAAAAAAGAAACCGTTTGTTTCTTTAAAAGAAATGAAAAAGAAGAACCTTCACAGAAAAAGAAAAAAAAAAAAGGAAAAACGTTCTACTCAATGCTTAAAAGGGTATACGAAAACGAAATGACGTGAGGGCAAGCCCTTTGCCCCTCGCATCAAAGTCGGCCAGTGAGAAGCTCAATGCGAATCGGGATCGTGACGTCAATAGTTCATGCACGGCCAAGGGTATACTGTAGTTGCAAGCCTCGCACCTTGGTGGCGTCAACGCGTGACAGTCTCGTCTATAGTAGTAATAGCTGAGGATTGTGCGCCCTATGGCCTATGCATAGTTTGCCCGTATAAAGCACCGTTCACACACTTGCAGCCGAGAAGAACAAAGAGAGACAAGACCGGATTTCAAGCCTCTTGCGACGGCGGAGGACCGGATGCGCAGCTGTGGAGCAGGTTCTCCGCCGTCGCAAAAAGTACGGAAACAGGTCTTGTCTCTCCCCGTTCTACTTGGTTGCAACTGTATGAACGGCGCTTAACGTCACTCGCGACCATGCCGGTATTTTAGGTGCCACGAGCGTACAGTTCACCGAGTTATTTTCACACCGCAGAAGGAGTAGCTCGAGGCAAACTGTAAGTAGAAATAATCGTCAGTACCCAGCAACGGCGACACGTGCAAGGTATGTATATGAAGTATTCAGTGGGTGCCATATTTGAGCGCGCTAATTCACAGCGAATTCGTGGGAAGGGGGAATGGGGAGATTGATATATGGCACTGATCTTGCAGAGGTCACCGCATCCTCAGATCAAGCTCCTACCTAACGTCTACAAAGAACGGCGATGTTGATGGTGTGGAATGCACGTTTCAGAAGCACTGTGGAAGAAACACGTCACTGTTCTACGCCAAGTTACATTCAGGAAACCGCGATTCAGGACTAAGTAACTCCAGGAGCGAACCATACTGCCGCGAACAGGCGCTGCTTCTTATGCCCATGTCCCACTAAAGCGACAGACAGAAACAAAAGACAGCGACAAGCCTCAAACCCATGCAGCATGCTCGCGATGGTACCTTTGGCAGGCGTTTAGTCGTTCGGTGCTCGCACGAGCGATTGCAAGCCTGTCAAAGATACCGTCGCGTGCATGATGCTCGTATTTGAGCATAGCCTCCTTTATTCTACAAAGCCTCTCGAATCGCGAAAGACTCTGGTTTGAGGCTTGTCGCTGTCGTTTGTTTCTATCTGTCTGACGTTTAAAATCCCTTGTAACGCCGAATTAGAGCGCAGCTCTTGAGTAGAAGGAGGGAAGGGTACTGAGGGGAGAAGGCGGAAAGTCCTTCACTACTAACATGGGTATGGTGTGTGGATCGACCGACGTGTGCCGCAGAAAATGCACATGCATACAAATGCAGGTGAGAGCATCGCGTTTAAATTTGGCGGGAATTTAGCGTGGAAACGTTTCCCCTAGATTTAGAGGGGGAACTTTTTCCCGCTAAATTTAGCGGGAAAAGTTTTTCTGCTAAATTTAGCGGGGAAAGTTTTTCCGCTAGATTTAGCGGGGAAATTTTCTCCGGTAAATTTAGCGGGAACATTTGTTTCGCTAAATTTAGTGGGGAATTTAGCGTCATCGTCATCGTCACTGATGATGTCACACATGACGTCACTGACGTCACTGATGACGTCATCAGTGACGATGACGTCATCGTGATGACGTCATCCTTAATCGTCATCGCGCGGTTACGCCGACGGCGACGCCGCTCAAGCCAGAAACGGGCACCTAAGAGCTGCGCTCTAAAAACTCGGGATATGTAACCCAATGCGGGCCGAAAGATTTTAGGAACAAACGGGACTCATGTATTTTGGACATGGCACCTGCCCTGCTTTAGTTTGGAGGCAGGCTCGGCTCACGACGCATTCCGCAATAAATTCGTAATATGCCCCGTCATGATTCGAGGGAATTGATATGTAGTCCGGCAGAGCATATCCATAACAGCCGAACTACAAATTGATGAGGTACTATACTTGTTGATAAGTACGCGAGTGAACGACACACGTGCACGCTCAGAAGAAATATTGACTAAATGACAGCCTCCTCTGTTGCTGATTGGCAACCAAGAGGAATTGTCTTCTCAGCCAAAAGCTAGAAGAAATATCTGCACATTAAAATTGTACATATATATATATATATATAAACTGTGGTATACGAGGTCAGATTTCGCGGTTCTGTCACCGTCGTCTGCAAGAAACGCATCTAGCTCACGGTACTTGACGCCATGAATCCAACCGTATCTACAACCAACCTAACGATGTTGATGATCCCCGCCTCGGTCAACAGCGGCGTTCATCATCATCTTCCAGTCATGGTCGCAAACATCCCAGCCCTTCACCCGCGTATCGGCAATCCTCCCCTCTCCGCGGTCAGTCGATGTTTCCAAAAGCTTTCCTCGATGGGGAAAACTAAATAAGGCAGCTAAGGGAGGTACAGCTGGTTCGTGGTTTGCTTTACACTTCCCACCGACTGCGCCGTCATCTAATTTAATTGACATAACCATCAAAAAGGTGAGACTGGCAGCACTCGTTCATACTGGAGCATCGATGTCAATATTTAGCGAGAACATTTGAAGAAAGTTAAAGCGTGTTACCGTGCCCTAGGAGGGTGGTAGTCTCCGTGGAGCCAACACGTCCCTGACTCCTCCTCTTGGGATAGTTTCCGTTGAAACTTCTATCGATAACGAACCTCTTCGCCGTTGCTTTGCTGCCTTGGACAATTTCAAGCACGACATAATTTTAGCATGAAATTTCTTAGCCAACCGACGGGCACTTATTGGCTGTAGCACATGCACACTTCTCCTCAGCGCAAATGCAAATGACGCTTCCACATCTCGACAACAATATGTACCTTCCCGCTCAATGTATCGCACACGGATATCACCATTTACTGGCGCTATCGTACAAATGACAGGATATGTGACGGACGACCCCTACATGCTGGAACCAAATCGCGAAGTATTAGTATTTCAGAAGGGACTTGCTCTACCCATGACGATCATAGCGTGCAGTGCTGCCCAAACCACCGTTTTTATAGCAAATACTACTAACATTGCTCAAGAGTTGTCGGCTGGTATGCGCGTGGCGTTCAGAACAATTAACAACATAGAGTATGTCAACATTGTCAGTGATCATACTGTAACCCTAGCATCTCCTCTGATTGATCACCAGAACTCCTTCAAGTTGCTTCGGAAAAACGTTAGCACTGATTTGTCACCTGAGCAGCAGGATGCCGTATACAAGGTATTAATCTCCTTCAGTCACATTTTTGATTTTAGCTCTCGACCTCTGGATCAAACATCTGCTGTCCAACACACGATCGATACTGGAACAGAAAAACCCACACTCAACCGTTCTTATCGAGTTCTACGTTCAGAATCAGAACAAGAAGTCACCCAGAGCCACGCGAGTGGCATGTTAGGACAAAATATACAGAGGTCGGCATTTCAGGTCGCCCTCACTCGCCCTCACCCTCACAACCACACTCACCTAAGCCCCTCACTAACCCTCACCCTCACAGCTACACTCACCCTCAACCCCTCACTCACCCTCACCCTCACAGCTACACTCACCCTCAGCCCATCACTCACCTTCACCTCACAGTCACACCCACCTTCAGCCCTTCACTCACCCTCACTGCACCTCATGGCGCTCACGCCTTTCACGCACTCATGGCCCTCACGCCACTGACCGCGCTCACGCCCCTCACGCACTCATGGCCCTCGCGCCACTCACCGCCCTCACGCACTCATACCCCGCACACCCCTCACGCACTCATGGCCCTCACACCATTCACCGCCCTCACGCCCCTCACGCATTCATGGCCCACACGCTACTCACCGCCCTCATACCCCTCACGGCCCTCACGTCACTCACCGCCCTCACACTCCTCACGCGTTCATGGCCCTCACGCAGCCATACCCCTCACGCACTCACGGCCCTCACGCTACTCACCGCCCTCATACCCCTCACGCCACTCACCGCCCTCACACCCCTCACGCACTCATGGCCATCACGCCACTCACCGCCCTCACGCACTCATGGCCCTCACGCCACTCACCGCCTTCACGCCCCTCACGCACTCATGGCCCTCAAATTACTCACCGCTCTTACCGCCCCCACGCATTCCTATTCCTCACGCCCCTCACGCACTCATGGCCTTCACACCCTCCACGCACCCACCGCCCTCACGGCCCTCACACACTCATGGCCCTCACTCCACTCAGGCCCGCTTCATACGGGGCAATTTCGCCCTGAAACTTGACGTCGCAACACCAGCAACACGGGCCGCCCGTGTTCACACGCAGCAATTAACTGTTACAATTTGCCATCTTCATCATGGAATTTTATCTTTCTTGCACTATTTAGACAAGCAATTTCTCGCTATAAACGTGTTTTATGCATTTAAATCTCAATGAGAATATTAATAAATCGTTCTCAAACAGTTTATTTCAAAAAACGATCAATTTCAAACCAGAACCACGTCTTTTATTGTCATCATCACCGGCACGGGGTATCACGTGAAAATATCGCGTCCCTGATTGGATGCAGCCGCTTCAAACGTTTTCGAATTGCTCCGAGTTGCTCGCTTGTTTCGAGCCCGACACGATCTCAGCAATTCGTGTCGATCTCGGGAAAGCTAGGGAACAACCAGTCAGCTACACCAGAATTGCTGAGAAAGTTGCTCCGCCTGAAAGGGGCCTCACACACTCACCGCCTTCACGGCCCTCACGCGCTCATGGCCCTCACACCCCTCACGCACTCACGGCCCTCACGCGCTCGAACCCTTCACGGCCCTCATGCCACTCACACACTCACCCCCCTCACGTCCTGATGGCCTTCACACCCCTCACGCACTCACCGCCCTCCCGGCCCTCACGCGCTCATACCCCTCCCATCCCTCACGGCCCTCATGCCACTTACACACTCAGCACCCTCACGCCCCTCACTCACTCATGGCCCTTACACGCCTCACGCACTCACCGCCCTCACTGTCCTCACGCCACTCACGCACTCATGGCCCTCGCACCCCTCACGCCCTCACGGCCCTCACGCACTCACGGTCCTCACGGCCCTCACGGCCCTCACTCACCCTCACACTCATGAATTTTTTTGGTTCGGAAACTCACTCACCCTCACCTCACTTGTTAAGATGAGGGTGAGTGAGGGTGAGTGAGGGCCCTCATGAGTGAGGTTTGCCGAGGTATGAAATTGAAGAATCCGCCAGTCTTTAATCTTCTCCCGTTATGCCCGTAGAAAAAAAAAAAACAAAAAAAACGGCACATGTTTTTTGTGTTGACTACAGACGACTCACCAAAATTACGTAAAAAAGATGTTTCTCACTTTCCCTTAATTAATGATATCCTTTATACGCTACATGACGCCAACTATTTTCCGTCGATTGACATGCGCTCAGGCTACTGGCCAATTAGCGTCGACGAAAAAGTTCAGCAAAAGACAGCGTTCATTAAGCCCCATGGACTTTACCAGTTTCGAGTCATGCCTTTTGGCTTATGCAATGCTCCTGCAACCTTCGGACGTATGACGGATTCGCTACTAGGCAGATTGCTTTGGACAACCTGTTTGTGTTACCTGTGTGACGTGTGACGTAGTCGTCTCTTCGTCCACTTTTCCCGAACATTTATCTCGATGGACAACTGTTTTAGAATGCTTCCAAACGCCGCCCTTCAAATGAACTCTAAAAAGTGTCTTTTTGGTCGAGAAGAAATAAAAATTATTGGACATGTCGTCGGCCGTCACAGAATACCACACGACCACGAGAAACTCCGCGCTGTTACTGAGTTTACGTCTCTCAACAGTCAAGGCACTGCGTTCATCCCTTGGACTTTGTTCATTATTCCGACGATTTATTCGCCGATTTGCTGCCATTTCTGCTCATTTAAACTCTCACCTCATGAAAGATTAACAGTTCGTATTGTCTCAAAATTCAGAGGATGCATTCGAAACCCTGAAGACTGCGCTGACCACCAAACCATTCTTAACACATTTGGACCCTGGTCTTATATAAAAATTCACACCGATGCTTTAGCTGTACTTATGCAGAAGCAAGACGCTTGGGGTACATGCCGCATATGCGAGCCGAACTTTGTCCAAGGCGGGGATGAGTTACTCTATAACTGAAAAAGAATGCATTGCCTTCATTTTGGTAATCAGCCAGTTTAGACCTTATAGATTTGGGCGTTCTTTTATAGTGATTGCTGACCACCGCGCTCTGTGCTGGTTTTCAAATTTGAAAGTTCCTTTCGAACGTCTGGGCGATGGGTACTAGACCTCCAACAATACGACGTCGCCATATTACATACGTCTGGAAGACAACAAACACGACGCGCCTGACTGCTTATCTCCGAGTCCCATCTTGACATCCCCGAAAACTCCCTCTTCTGCGGTTGCCGCAATTGATTTGACCTCTATCTCACTCAACCGCGCAGTACAGCCAAAGTTACAAGGGAGAGAGCGTAGGCCAACCTGTTCAAGAGAAGGGAAAGGAGAAACGGAAAAAAGGGGTGGGATTCCCCCGTTCCTCCTTTTCCTCCTCTTCAACAGGTCGGGATACACTTTCTCCCCTGAAGCTTTGGCTGTACTGCACGGTTTTAGTGAGACAAAGTATAGTTTGGATCTTGCTCTGGAACAAATAATAGACCCACACTTACAACGGATTTTCAACTGTCTCAGCAAAACCCACCTCACCGCCCACGAACAACGGCGCTTGTTGGCCCCTAAACTGCACCACCTTTCATACCATGTACAGCTACAGCAAGACACTACTGACCGACGCCGAGCAACCTCCAATTTAGTCCACGTCGCCCGCATAAAGCCCTACACACCCCGACGCCCCAAATAGACCACTGCCATCCTCGTTACTTAAACAAAAAAAAAAAATATATACATACATATATAATAATAATAACTTGGGTTATCGCGGTCCGGACGACCGCGCAAAAGAAAGAGGGATTGGGGGGGGGGGGGGGGGAGGGAGTAATGTTATTAAGGAGAGAAAGGGGGGCCTGAAAAATGGCTAGGGCGCGTAACAGCTCGAGCTGAGCCCGGCAGTTCTAAACAAAAAGCCGACTGCGGGAAGCTGGCTCCTGGACCGTTTGTTCCAACAACAACCCCGGAACAATATACTGTCTATATATTCTTGACGCACGCAGGTCACGATGGTCAAGAGCCCAGAATCAGAATCCAAAATGATGTGCGCATTCTGAATGAGATGAAAGAAACTCTTTTAAAAGAGGTTCGTAGAAAAAGTCGAGCAGGGAAGCCGAAAATAGGTCTTTGCAGCTCAATAAGGCCAGGAATCTGGCTGAGGGACTGCCTGTGCTTCCTTGAAAACATGCCAATTTTCATACCGAAACCCCCTGAACCGGCGATTCTTGAAAATGGTTCATTGTGATTGTACCGAGCGTTGGCGTCACAGCTCCTCAGCTGACAGAGTGTAATATCCGGATGACGTCAGCAGCACTTTGCTAGCTCCAAGCGTGACGTGCCATTCAAAAACAGCTTGAAAAAAAAAAGAAGTAGACTAGAGAATAAGAGGACACATAGAGGTGAGCATACTTGGGGCTGATTTTGCTCGTGCCTTGATCCTTGTTTAGTATTCGGTCGCTTGGATCGGCCAAACAAAAATTGTTTTTAAGGGTTGCAAAATGTATTTGAGATACTGAGTACAAGATACTCAGAGATGTTAGTAAGATAGAGTAGCGAATACTCTAGGCTAAATGTATTTGCAAGATACCAAAATAGAACAAAATATATTTGAAATACAGTATCTAAGATGGAAATAAGTCTGGTGCCTATTACCGATTACATCAATCATGCACACGCAGTGAATGCGCCGAGATGCTGCGCTTGTTTCTGCGCGTGATTGATTTTTAGCCGTCGATAGCAAACGGACAAAAGCGACGAGTAGCGTGACGAGGCACTTTTGGCGCTGCTTGATTGGCTTAATCTGAAACGGAAGTCCAACAATTGCCGTCCAGGAGGCTCTAATCCGGACACTCGGCGGGCAAAAACTGAGTTGGCGAAATTCCTGACCGCATCGCGACTGGACAGAGGCAAGGACACGCCCGGTGCTGACCAATCCCGGCATCAGAAATCTCGCCGACGTTCTTGACCAGTGTCCATAGCTTAAGGCCCAGCTGCAGGACCGTTTTTATCGCACGTTGGCGCGTTACTTCTTGTTGAACAACGGAATAGTCTGTCAACTACGCAGTGACGGCATTTTTCTCGAAGCCTCTACCCCGCTGTTCTTTTGTAGCAAACGGACCGTAGAAATTCATTCTGCGATGTGACACGGAACTATCTAAGAGAACCTTCTGGAAGCTTAGAGACGACCACCGACGTTTCACTCTTCGAGGCTATAGGTTTTCTACTGTCAGTGCCAGTTTACGAAGGGTGTGGCGAGTCGCGAACGTCTTGTTATTGGTATACAGCTAATCATACCGTAGCATTAGATGTTAAGAATGTTGAAGAACCAATTACGGAGCGCAAACATAATAGGCCACATCCTGCGGAGTTTCTACTGCCGTCATGGACTCCATCAAAATGTAGGCTGCCGCTCTGTGCGTTCCCAAGGGGAGAGGTTCCTTTTTAAGCTCTTCCTTTAAAGTATGGCTACCTTCGTGATTTGTTTTAGTTTCGCTACATTTCATGGTAGTTCCAAATAAACATAGAAAAGAAAACACAGAGAAAACTAAACGCGCAAAAGGCATACCTGCGCGAACCGCTGCGGCTAGTCATTAAGTGCAGAAACAGATACTGCGCAATGAAACGGCGTTTGCCGAACAAAGTACAAATCACACACAAAAAGAGAATGTTGATCATGGCCAAGCTCTTTACAAAAACAAGCTTATGTAAGAACGCGAGCGTCCGTTCAATAACGGCAGACGTCTAACCCGAAGCATCGAAGCGAAAACAAACACGCCGTATAAAGGCACATAAGCTATGACAAACATATCCGCCGCTAGCACCACCTGTGCTTATCGCTGAACAAGCATAACAAACAAAAAAAAATGCAACGAACAAAGCAAATCTGAAGTAAAACACGAAACTCGAGGAACTCCGACGAATGATCTTGGGTCCGGTTGAAGCGCGGCATACATAGCCTCAAACCTGAATTACTCTCCCTAATTAGATTCGTCGGCGGTGTACCGTTACCCCGCGGCAGGGCTAGAAATTAAATTAGGGCAGCTGCGCTCTTCTCTAATTACTCATTAGCTCGAGCAGCGTATGGAAGGAGAAAAAAATACTTTGCGCGTAATGTCTAGCCGTGACGAGGGACGTTACGTCACTGCGCACACCGCGTTGTAGCGGTGTTTCATCTGAACGAGGCGTGCACGTGAAGGTTAATTTGTAAGGCTTGCTGTGGTAGCAGACGGGTATATGCCCGCTATCTTGGACTATCCCCGTCTGCTACCACAGCAACGCAATAATAGCAGACGGTCATCACCGCAGAAGCGAAGACACGGCGGCCAGTTTCCTGCTTGGAATCATGTATACACCAACATACTGTTCACAAACAAGCCCTTGTTTAACCACACCCGGAAACCAGACTCGCAAAATAAAAGGTGAAGTATCTGCGCATGCGCAGTGCTGACAGCAGCTCCACCACAGTTGCGTGACGTCAGGAAGCTGCGTTGGTGTATCCGTGTGGACAGAATGCATTGTCAAAACCAACCATCGGTCTATCCTTTATCAGCTCAAAGATTCGAGAAAGGCGATCGGTATCACGCTCCAATAGCTTCGCGGTGGGAGCGAAAAAAAACGTCGTTTACCTTTTTTTGCCGTTGAGACGGCTTGACGGCGTTGATTATGCTATTTTAATTGTGTTGCGTGTATGTTTATGCAGCCGGAAGTTAGGCAACCCCAATGGGCGTCTGGTGTTTCAGATGAGCAATTTAGCCAGTGCAATACAACCGCTAGCCTGGGTTCCTCAACGGGAGCGACGCAATTAGTGATACATGACCGCACGCCGGTACGGTGCTCATCCAGATCAAAACGGGCAGGGGTGGGGATGCGCCATAGGGATACGTGCGCATCTCTATGACATTCTAAGAACGTCTAGGTTTTCCACAAGGCCGTCATCCTCCTTGCCGTCTCAGAAAAACCTCGCTCTCTCTCCCACCATCAACAGCGAGCGCGGACAGCCGCGGTACAGACAACAACTCTAGGAAAAAAACGGCCAGCCAAAGGCACGGTTTTGACACAGGCGCTCCGTCAGCGTTAAGCAAGGACTTAAGTTCAAAAACGAAATATACGAGTCCCAGTCAAATGCAGACGCTCCACTCATGTTCAATTTGTATATTAGCTGGAGATAAACTGGTTTTTAAAAACACTGGCCAGGTGGGCGAAAGACGCCGCCCTATTTAAATCTGTACAGCTGTATTTTTTATTTACACAAACGATCTGCTGCACAAAAGCATTATAGCAGTTATAGTCCTTAAGAAGAAAACCAAACAATAATATGATAGTACTGGAATATAAAGGCCGTAAAAAACAACAACAAAAAAGTGCACGTAAAGAAAAGATTTTAAAATCGGGACAACCACCCGAAAGGAAATTGTCCCTGGTCATAATGTATAAAATAGGCCTAAGACAATTTGTTCATCTCAGTAATGGTTCGAGGAAAAAAATAATGTTTCTTATATTCTGTACGACAATTTCTTTTCTTCAATCTTCCTCGAATGATCTATACGGCGACTTGAGACAAAGGTTGGTAATTTCAAGTGCTTACTTTTGTCAAATCATAAAAATAAAAAAAAAAAAAAACACTGCAGGCAAAAAACTCAGTTTAAAATTTTCTTCCCTCTTAAGGACAAAGGGTCCGATACAAATAAATATTTAATCCTTGTTACGTTTACATTAGTAATGAATTTTCTGTATGCAAATCTTGCTGCACGGTTTTGGAGTTTTTCTATTTTGTGTACGACAAGGCACTTTTGATGCGTATCCCACGTAACACAGGAACGTTCGATTGTATTTTTCACCAAACTAATAAGCAGTTTCCTTTAATTCTTTTTGAGCCCCATGTATGTTTCGAATAAGGAAGTGTAAAGTTCGGCTAGCTTTTTTTATAGTCCTGGTGACATGAAGGTTAAAAGAAAGGGTATCTGACAAAGTAATCCCCAGATATTTCAAGTCAGTCTTAATACTTGATTTTAATCATTAATAAACTCGTATGTTTTGAAGAATTGTGTTTTGTCCCAGAAGTGACCTGCTACAATTCAGTATTCAAATTTAAATCCCAAGCCTTAAATCATTTTAATTATACATCTAGGTCTGATTGTAGATCAGCAACATCACTAGCATTATCCACTCTGTTATACAAAACACAGCCGTCTGCGAACAGCCTCAAAGATGAGGTAATGTCTTATGTCATTGACAGACACAAGAAATAAAAGAGGTCCCAGCACTGACCCTTGCGGCACACCAGACGGAGCACCAATAAAATCAAATTTTCAACCCCTAATGGCGACACATTGCTTTCTTCCAAAAATGTAACTTTCAATCCATCGGTACACGCTTTCGGCAATGTTTAAGCGGCTCAGTTCATGTAACAACCACGGGTGACACACTTTGTCAAAAGCTTCGCACAAATCAAGAAAAATAGCATGCGTTTCACCTCCACTCTCAGCAATTGGAACCACATCACGGTAAAGCTTGTTTTTTTCCGATAAATATTTTATTTAGATGCTCAACAACAAACTATAAATAATGTGTTCTAAAATATTTTAACATATGCAGCTCCGTGAGATGTAGCGATATTTCTTCTACGCTCTGCTTTGACCCATGCTTGTGAACTGGCGTAACATGCGTCATTTTCCATCCATTTGGCAACACACTCTCCTCAAAAGATTTACAAAGAAGAATATAAAAATAGGAGGGCACAATCAAGGAGCAATTCTAGGTGACAATCCACCAGAGCCTACCACCTTCTTAAACATCAAGCTCCTTTCATCCATCCATCCATCTAACCCGTGCCCCGCTGGCTGCCTGCGGATAATGTAGAAAACTCTGCGCTAAACGTTGGTTCACACACTTTCGTTTGCTTTCGACCGAGTTCTTGTATTCTCATACGAGGTGAGAACATACGTGTACTCTGCCGCCATCTACGATGTGACACTGGAACTGCATTTCACTAGAGCGAAGGTTTTACAGTATTCGCGAGATCAAATGTGCGCACTATCTATATGAGAAATAGGCCTTCAAAACATCGTCGAAAGTTTTTTTTCAAACTAATGCAGAGGGCGAGTTCGTCTGCTTTTTGCGCAGGGGTTGCGGTGACGTCAGAATGCCGAGCTCTGATTGGCTCGAGTGGAAAGATAGGGGGTCTCCGAGACCCCCTATCTGAGCGTCGTCTGCTCCTTTGCAACGTCGTCTGCTATTCAACAGCTGTCTTACCTTTACGAGCGAGCTCGACTTCACCTTTCAGAGAGGACAGACGAAATAACTCGAGCGGTACGATGGGTTTTGGTCTAACAACTAGCAGACACGTATCAAGGAGCGAAGCCAAAGGACTCACGGGCGAAGTGGCCGACGCGCCGAGGTTTGTTTGCTAACAACCGACAACGAGGGTGGTTAGCGTCCGCAAGTTCCCTACTTTCGGGCGCGGCGTCGAGCGTATCGCGGAAGTTTTGTCGTAGACTCCTTGACACCAAGAAGTAATTACTGTTTTTATTTCTGGCGAAATTTTGTGGAAACTTATTTTTCTATGCCTTGTTATTTAAGCAGACGAGCACTTGCTGGGGGGTAATCCGATAGACTTCATAGCCCTCCTGTATTTGCTCAAATCACTTTTTTTTCTAAGCCTACTGTTTTAACAGACAGGGATAAAAACACGCCGCTTCCTTTAGTCTAGCGCGCGTGCGGCACCGGACATCTAAGGGCATCACAGACTTGTTATTGGTCTGGTTCGTGCGGCTAGGAGCCGCTTGTCCCTCTAAGAAGGATACAAGGGGCAGAAAACCACGCACCCATTTAATAGGCTAGAGTCTCGCTCGTTATCGGAATTAACCAGACAAATCGCTCCACCGACTAAGAACGGACATGCACCACCATCCACCGAATCAAGAAAGAGCTCTCAATCTGTCAATCCTCCCAGAAAATTAAAATGCGACACACCGTCGTGAATGCGCCCACCACATCCGAAAACGCAGCACGTTTTAATTTCCCCTGCCCCTTGGACAGCGCCTGATCGGAGCCAACCTCTAAATCACAGAGGACAGAAGCGGAACGTACTTTTCTCATTTTTCTTAACGAGCAACCACGCGAAGGACTCACGGGTATACAGCCACAGTTGCTACAGCACGTCCGCCAATGCCGACGCCGAGATGTTTACATCCGCGACCCGCGCCCCCCCCCCCCCCCCCCCCCCCCCCGAAGGAGGCGGAGCTTAGTATAACCTCCTCTCCTACCTTCACACCTCCTTTCCCATGCGCAGAAGACCAAAACGCGCCCACTTGCAAGGCGCATAAAGAAAGATATCATCTCACCAGGAAAACTATAATCACAAGAGGTTGTAAGCTGTAACACTGTTGTCCAAGAGGTGTAATCCCAAAAAGGACGTCGTCCACTCACCTGGCAAGCACTCTGGGAAGGCCGCGGGTCCCCATCCGCCCTGCCAGCAGCGGAGCTCCGGTTGTCCCTGGACCTGGTAGCCGGGGTCGCAGAAGAGCTCGACCAGGGTGCCGTGGCCCACGCTCTCGTCGGGCTCCAGAGGCCGCTCTGTCGTCAGCTCCCGGAACGAGCCGTGCTCCACCGACGGGAGGCTGCACGTTACTGCCCAACGGAAAGAGAGAAGAAAAGTGGAAAGGGGACGGTGGGAGCAGCCGAAGCGGAGGGGGAGCGCGTCTCCAGACACAGAATTGAAAAAAAAATAAAAGTCCGTCTCAGCCTGGAACGTTACTAATGTCTCTATTTCACGTATTGAAATGTGTACTTGCATTTTATATAAGCTTTAGGTTACTTTACCAAGTCTTACAAGTTTGAAATGACAAGAACATCACTCCTTCCGTCGACAACCAAATATTCTAAGAACTACTTTGCGCAGCGCATGAATTCTGCGCAAAACTTATTTTTCTGGATGTGACAACGAGTAGAGAGAAAAATGGCTAGTAACTGGGCTGTGGACGGACACGCGGCGTTTGACATTCCGTACGAGAGAGCTACTGCGCTTACTCAAAACGCGAGCTCAATTCGGAGCGCAAGTTCGTCTGCTTTATACGCAGGGGTTGCGATAATGTCAGAACACCGAGCTCTTATTGGCCAATTGAAAATAATAGTGGGTAGCCCTCAAAGCATCTGGCATTAAGGTCTACCCACTGTCGTTTCAATCAAAGCCAATCTGAGCTTGGCGTCGCTCTGACGTCACTGCAGCTTCTGCGCAAGAAGCAGACGACTTACTCTCCGCATAGACGAGGATTGCAGCTCGCAGAAGGATTGCAGCTCGCAGAAGGCTATAGCAGGAAACAAAAAGAAGTAGCAAACTCCAATTATCTTGCTAAAAAGACAAACAAAAAACAAAAAACACATACACAAGAAGCTTAAGTTTTTGCCACATTTTTGTCAACGGGGAGTCTGTCCAGACAAAAGTTTACGTCACGTGACACGGTGGCGTCACGTGACCGTGTCACGCGACGCCACCGTGAAACGCGGCGTTACCTCTCTTTTCAAATTCAACCCCAAGCAAAAAAAAATATTTGAAAAGAAACGTATTCTTATTAAAAATTGTTTACCCCTTTTGGCACCGAGAAAGTCACTGGAGCCTCATGGGGGTGAACAGGTTAACGAAATAACCGGTGATATACGTGTTTCGAGTCCTCCACGGTGCAGTACATTATGCAAAGTGTTTTCGAGCGCCGTTCGGCCGTAATAAATATTCATGTGAATCGACTGAAAGCAATGAAGCGATTTTACAAGGTGTGTTTAGGCCGTATGTGGCCCTTTAATCATACACCAACTTCGTGAGTATAAGTTTCTTAGAAAAAATCGTTAAAAAAATCTTTTTTTTCTATCGGCGTAAGAAAAACAAAAGCAAGCCATCGGGATGACGCTGCTAATCAAATATGGCATAACTTGGCACAATAATTTAAAAGCTCTCGGAAATTTAAAAACCCTAAAGTAGATCCAGCAGAGCTGATCGTGTATTCTACAATACCTGAGTAGCGGCTGAAACTTGACAGTTTGTTTACCTTTCTTTTTTTTCCCTTTGTTTTCCGTTGCATATAAAATAATAAGGTTGTATTTTTTTGCCTTTTTTTCCCACAAATTTACACTCACAAACTTTGAGTATGATAATTGCATCGCCTAGAGACACCTTTGTGAGAATACACTGCGTTTATTATCACGATTTTTTTTTTTTTTTTGCGCCCGAATAGCGTTGCTTTTTGTAAATACAGGGACATTTGAGGATGTTTGCGTCACATAAGCGTTTCATGCCGTCATGTCCATACGTGAGAAAGGGCCAGTCTCCCAGCCTTTTTCTTGGCGAACTCAGGGTGTTATCGGAGCTCGACGTGAAACTTTTCGAGTCTAGCGGAAAAGCCACCGCGGGTAAACTCGGAGTGAAGTTTCGCCGATATCCTCCTCGAAACGAGTTCGTTCGAGGAGTGTATTTCGGGCGAAGATTAGGCGGGCAGTTTCGTGCGAGACCGGGGGCCCACTCGCGTACAGGATAATCCTCGCGACAGTCAAAGTCCCGCCTTGCGACTCTAATTCTCATAGACACCTGCTCGATCAGTCACGAGATTACGAATAATTTTTGGAATAGAAAAATAAAGGAAGACAGAACGGTCGATAGTCAAGTACAACTTAAAGCGATTGCCTGGTAAAAAACCGGAAGTTCTTAAGATTTTGTGAAGGCTTCCTGCCGGGAGCCTAATGATTAACATAGGCCATTTTCAGTCTATCAAACGACATTCCAATTTAGTGTAATCAATGACGGATAATTACACGAGACTCCATGCCAAATTTAGCAAGTATCAACGGCTGCGCTCCCATGCCAGATGTGACGTCACACCAGGCTTGCAACTGTCAGATCCTATGCCTCATTCCACCGCGCGAACACGGTGCCCCAACGCACATCAGCGTTCCGTTTTACTTGCCACAGTAAATTTCGCGGAGAAGTGTGCAACGTGACAACCGCTTGAAAGTCCCCTTTCATTCATATTTTGTTTTTCATCGCAGCAACGAGGTTGAATTACGTCGAAGCGCTTACGCGGAGGGCAAAATTCGAAGGGCGTTTAGTTCAGAGCGTTCATTGCATTATGTTACGTCCGAGCCTCCGCTGTCCCGAAGGTGGAAGAGGAAAACACCGTTTATGCACGCTCGGTTTAAAAGACAAATACCCGTGCAGGGAAGCCCAGAAAATTCAGGTTTGTCGTGGAAGATGCTCCTACAGCCATTGACAGTGAGGTCTAAATGTTTTCTTGAATACAAAATTTGACCGGACGATTCCTTTAAGAACGCTCCGAATAAACACAAACACGTACTATACTTTGTTTCACCTTATGATGTACCGCAGGAAAGGCTAGAAGCACGAGCTCCTTGCTTAATGGCAAATCTCGGCTGCACAAGCTCTCGTGCAATAAGGGCAGCTTCCAACGCCATGAGCTCGCGCTTCTAGCCTTCACTGTGGTACAGCATAAGATGAAACGGAGCAGGTAGTAGAGAGCCTGGATTACACGATCGTGGCCACGCGGTTTATGGGCCGTATTCGCATCACCCATACAACGATATCTCTAACGGATGGCCACCTTTTTGGAAAAGAAGTGCTAGATTAAGCACGGCCGACGACGCCGACGAGACAAGTCACGTCACGATTGCCATTCTTTCTCCTCCTCACTACGTCCCGTCGAGCTGGGCCGTGTTCCAAAATTTACTCGATCTTACTTTAGGATAAGGGTTTAGTACCTTGGCGTTCCAAAACCTACCCGCGTTCAGCGCATTTTAATCTGTGTTGTCAGGTGATACGACCCAACGAAGTAACTCGGATTCATTTGGATAAGATTTGGAATCCAGTCCTGGTGAACTGGAGCGAGGAGGAGAGAAGCGAGGCCGCTTCCCCTCCTTCTCAAAATCTCCCGGGAGACAATGACGTCAAAGACCTTGCTTGATCGCGCCCTTCTTTTCCAAAAGTACGGACTTCTGTTTGAGATCTCGATGTATGAGTGGTGATTTTGGAGTTCGTAGCGTCCCGTTCAACGCTTCTGCAGACTTATTTTGCCTAATCCAAATTTAAATTCAGTATCGCTTTAGCGCTCACGTTCTCGGGTTATTTGGTGTTGAATTTCTGCGTTTAATAATTTGTTGATACATTATAATCACTTTGAACAGTCACATTATACTTTGAGCGTGTGCTGGCTTGCAGATTTCTATTGCAAAGACCTTTGGATATTATTTTAGAGCGCAGCTCTTAGGGGCCCGTTTCCGGCTTGAGCGGCGTCGCCGTCGCCGTCGGCGTAACCGCGTGGTGCATCATGGGAAATGTCCCATAATGCACCGCGCGAGCCCCCCACCGGGGTCACGTGACCTCGTGGGGGGGCACGTGACCCCCCGAGGTCACGTGACATCCCCGAAGTCACGTGACTCCCCTGAGGTCACGTGACCCCCTCCTCGAGGTCACGTGACCACCGCCGATGTCGCGTGACCCCCCGATGACGTCATCGTCACTGATGACGTCACCGGCATCCACATCGTCATCGTCATCATCACTGATGACGTCACCGGCATCCACATCGTCATCATCACTGATGACGTCACCGGCATCCGCATCGTCATCGTCATCATCACTGAGGACGTTACTGACATCCGCATCGTCATCGTCATCATCACTGATGACTTCACTGATGTCGTCACCGGCATCGTCATCGTCATCATCACTGATGACGTCATCAGCGATGTCACTGATGACGTCACCGACATTCGCATCGTCATCATCACTGGTGAAGTCATCAGTGACGTCACTAATGACGTCATCGGTACCCGCATCGTCATCGTCACTGATGACGTCATCAGTGACGTCAGTGATGACATCATCGGCATTGGGGGTCACGTGACCCCCCCTGGTTAGTTTAACCCCCCCAGTGCCCTTCCCTCCTCCTCCTCAAGAGCTGCGCTCTAATTCGGCGTTACAGGGAGTTGTAAGCGGCTTTCACTTTTCTTTTGCAACGTAAATATACAACGTATAGTTGTACATTTTATAGCAACTTTTTTTTTTCTTGTCTCCCTCCTCACTCTTCCCCCCCCCCCCCCCTTCTTTGCGGCCTCGGGACACAGCCTTATATTAATAATAAAAATGAACTGAATATTCGCCTTATCAACCTTGTTAATATTAAAAGAAAAAAAAAACGAAAAAAAAAACCAGTTATAGTCACACGGTTAGGTTTGTGGCGCAGTGTACTTTTCAGGCTATGGTTCATTCTTGTTCCATATGAGGAGTACAGTCCTAGGATTGCCCCAGAATAAACTCGCAACAATTCACTGCATATGCCAACCGAACGTTGCTTTCTCTTCGATCACTTCGACAAGTTAGGACGGCGATCGACGGCATGCTCCAACGGCCATGCAGTCTCGACGTGATCTCGACCCTTTTTGCTGCTAAAGCTGGATGACGATTGGAGGCGCGATACTGATCCCCCTTCTCATTAGCTGGACTGATTGAAAGCATATCACTGCTGGTGTACACTTCTATTGCGGGACAGTAGGCATGCTGGGACTTCTAAAAGTGCGTGCTTCTGCAAGCGCCGCCGCTCGATACCTACGCCTGAAAGGCTTCCTTTGCCTTGTATCACTGCATCGGCAACATCAGAAGCGGATGGAGCTCAGTGATCGATGAGGCTGAAAATATACTCAGATTTATTAAAATAGTTCGATATGTGACAGTGAGCTTGTTGGAAGGATCCTGCTCAACATATACAGTCATTTTCTTTAGGTCTACACACATTTTTAGGCTCGTAGTTTACCGAGGTCCCTTTGTAGATTGTAGGGATTTGCTCTTCCAAGTGCTGCGCAGGCAGTTGATGTCCCAAATATCTTACGAGTGGGATGTACAGTAGCGCCGTCGCGCTGTCGATTCGCGGAAAAAAAAATAGATGCACAGACAACAAAGAGAAGAGGCACTGGAGAAACGCAAATGAATCTCGAGGGAGCAGCACCATTAAACGCCACTGACGTTGCGTCACAATGCTCCGCGGTGGACAGACAATTCCCGCCATACGTCTTCGTTAATCGAGGTGGTTAGGCTGAAGGAGCAGAACTCTTATCCTCAGCCAAGAGGGGAAAGAGTAACAAAACCGTGTCTCTCTTTCTCTCTCTCGCTCCCTCTCTCGGAAAAAAAGAATGTTTCGGTTGGAAAGGAAAGATTCTCGCGAATCAATCGGCAGTATCACAGGACCTGCCGGAAAAAAATGGAGTCGCCGTGGCATCGCCGTGGCAACGTGGTTGTTTGCTCCATATTTACATTGCGGCGCCAATTAACTGAGTTTTCTAAGAAAACAGTGAGTATGCAGGCGAGCTAATAACAATTTCTCATGGCGTTCTGACGTCCTCGCGCGCCCTCGTCTCCTCATCGCCTCCAGTTTTTTGTAGCATACGGTTGATCCGGTACGTCTATTTTTCCAAAAAAAGCTCTCAAAAGTGTCAATCGTTACCATCTTCAGAGGGAGCCCGGCCAAAAAGGGGTTAAAAATGTCTTTGGAGCTGAAAGGTCTGCGATGTGACACTGAAGACGAGGTTTTCACGTGCTTGCGTCGTGCCACCTGACATAGTCAGACTGTTTTTCCACGTCTAAACATATATTTTATCTCTTCAGTATCGCCGCGCAAAGTTGTTGTGTGTTATGTTCGTTCACCGGGCAGCATCACGCTCGAAAACGTGCCGTATACCAACAGAAATATAACAAAACCCACGTACGAGTTGACAACAGGGACGCCCCTTTCTTCGACACACGAGGAGCTTCGCAGCCTCACGTACTGTTCTGGACTCGGACTCATCGCTCTCTCATTAGGGGAAGTGGAATCGACTCTACAGCAGGGACTGGACATTATAGCTGATTATCTTGAACAAGCAGGCCTTGAACCTGCCCCAGAAAAATCGGAACTGCTTCTTCTATCACATACTCAATATCAGCGATCTGTTAACCAGCACATATCCTTACACATTGGTCAGCACCCCATCCCGAAAGTCTCTACGTGTAAAATTCTAGGCATGCATTTACAGGAAAGATCACATCAAGCCAACGTTGTTTCAGCCGTAAACACATGGCACTCGGTTACCTCCCTGGTACGCTGAGTGGTCAAAAAGCACGCGGGTTTCCACGAGAAGCAGGCGAGTCACCTAGTTCATGCGTTAGCCCTTAGTAAAATTCTCTATTCTATACCATATGTCACACTCACACAACAACAAATCAACAAACTCTCAGCAGCATGAAACACATTATACAAGGCCTCTTTAAACCTTCCCATCTCCACCTCCAACCAAAAACTATACGAAACAGGCCTCTTTCTCCCCCTCACCTCCCTTTGCACCTGCATCGAGATCGGCAGAAAGCCCGCCTCTCAGGAACACCGCAGGGTGTTCCTGTTCCTGGAGCAGGCAGGACTTTCCCCCATAGACCTTCCCTTGCATATACCTACCCCAGCCCTACCGTTAAATCTGCGCTTCGCCCCTGTGCCTCGCCGCATGTTCCCTGGCCTCAACGACGGTCGCAGGAGGGCGCAAGCTATCCATCATAATCCACCCTTTCAGACACACACCATAGCATATTCTGATGCATCCATCTCCAACACAGGAGATTCAGGAGCTGGGGCATATGCAATCTATACACCACAATCCCCAACCGCCACAGTTCACACCTGCGGTCCATATAGCAACCCTCCAAATATCATCACACTAGAAATAGTTCCCATTATACATGCTATCCAAACCTTCTCCCAACTACCTCTTACATCAGCTTATACAATCTATACGGACTCCCAGGCAGCCATACGTGCTCTGCAGCAACGCAAAATCCCACCAGATCTCCGATCGGTCCTCGATGAAGCTCTACGCCCACTAAACCCATCCTTTGTCACCGTTCGGTGGGTCCCTGGTCACAGCGGGATCACAGGTAATGAGTTGGTTCATCAACTCGCTCGCGAAATGCAAATCCGAGCGCCTGTGATGCCGCGCCCTAGCCCCCCGACCAGTGACGATGCCTTAATCTACAAACGCTCAATCAATTTCTATTACAAGCGGCTCCGTAACTCTCAACAACGACTACCTCGACCCCACCCGAACTTCAATGTGGCACAAACTCACGTCCTCCGAAAAATCCAAACGAACACCGTTCTTACTCCCGCTAGGCTTTTTCCTCTTCGACGTCGCTCTGATCCATCATGCCCTAACTGCCCCACCCCATACGCCAACCTGGAACATTGTCTCCTACAGTGCCCTATTGCACTATCCACACCGTTCCTCCCTAACCCCCCTCCCCTTTCCTGGAGTGCTTGGCTGGCGTCAGACGAACCGGATGACCAAATGGCCTTGGTGTTACAAGCCATGGATGTTTTGAACACTTAATTTGTGCTCAATATTAAAGTGCATTCTCTCTCTCTCTCTCTCTCTCATTTTATACTGTTTCGCATCGAGTCCGACGGCAGCCGACGCTACAGTTCGACGGAGCAAATTAAGTAGCACCAAAAGTGCATCGTCACGGCAGGCATCATCTTTGTGCTGTTTCTATCACCAACTAAACCTGATATCGTTGATATTTTTAGGATATCTAACGAAAAACGCGTCGCCATGCGCCAATCTAAAACGCTGTTTGGGCCGCGACCGTTTCTTTGAGTGCGCGCAGCATCTGTGTACGCTATTCTAAAGCTACCTAATGACGGAGTCACTCGATAATATTTTTAGTATATATACCGCAGTCTGAACAAACGCGGTCGTCACATTCATGCCGTGGCGAGCCGTGAATTTGAAGACAAACAAACCGATAAGCGTGGGCCGCAAGACTTAGGCCCGCGAGCAAGACTGTCGACCCTCTCAACGCTGGCATTGACACACCATAATCATTATCGTTGTCAGGTCGTCTTCATTGTCATTATTAGAATCGCAATTTTAGTTAGACTCGTCGGTGGACGAGCTTGTTCACGGTGCTCTTAGATCCGTCATCGCGAACTAGTCGTCATCATTATCGTCGCGTTGTCTCGATCCTCGTCATCGTAAGTCACGTCGGTGCTCTCAGCTCGGTCATCTTCAAAGCATCCAACATCATCATTGTCGTGTCGTCCTCATCGTCATCACGATAATTATGATCAGCATCATACTCGTCCGTCAAAGAGCTTGTTGATGGTGCTCCCAGCTCCGTCATCGTCAATTAATCATCATCATTATTATAGTCATGTCGTCTTTGCCGTCGTCATCATCAGTCTAGTCGGTGCTATCAGTTATGCCATCGGCATAGCATCTATCATCATCCCTGTCATGTCGTCTTCATCGTCATCATTATCATTATGATCAGCATTAGACTTCTCAGTGCTTGAGTGCCGTTATCGCCAAAACATCATCATCTTCGCTTCGCGAAAGTCAGACAGGCACATTTAAGGCCTTCAGAACGCACTCCTTTAAAGAATTGACGAAATAGCTCGCGATCTTGCATGCGCTTGCATGCGTTCTGAAGGACTTTAAATGTACACGTCTGACAGCAGTATAAGAAGGTTTTTAAGAATCTACCCGGCCAGAACATGCCCACCTTCAATGAAAATACTCGTCCAAGTTCCTGTAGTTCGTTTCAGATTACGTCTAAACGCAGTCGAAGCTACGAGGTAATTGGACAAATCACGGATCTCTATAAGGATTTGCTGGATCGCTGATCGCCCCTCCGCAAATGCGGCCACCGGTCGGCCATCTTACGTCACCCGCTCCAGCGCTGTCAAGCCCTGACAGTTACCATGGTTACCATGTGCAAGTCACGTACAATAGACGCAAAAGTCACGTGACCATAGCCTTGACAACGCTTCAGGGGGTGACGTAAGATGGCCGACCGCTGTCCGCAATCGCGCAATGGGCTCGAAGCGTGGATGCACTCTAAGAAATGTCTGTAAGTCTACTTTCACGCACAACACTCGAAGAGCCAAATACCGCAACTTGCGGAGGCAGCTCAGCGAATGACAATGCGGAAACATATGTTTAGACCAAAAACGAAGTCTGAGTTGTGACATTAAGCAATGCAAAACGTTACGCTTGCATTGCTTAATGTCACAACTCAGACTGCGTTTTTTGGTCTAAACATATGTTTCGGCATCGTCATTCGCTGAGTTGGCTCCGTAAATTGCGGTTATTGGCTCTCCGAGTGGTGTGCGTGAAAGTAGACGCACAGACTTTTTTTAGAGTGTGCGCGACCCAGCAAATCGTCATATAGATCAATGGGACCAATCAAGCAGCCTAAAAAACGCAAGCCACTGGACATTTTTTTGTTTATGATATGCTCAGCGATGATAAAACACGTACAAAAACGTGACGAACACCACGATGGTGCGCTTCTGATGTTGAGCTGATTGGTCCCATCAGTTCGTATCGTCGGCTATATCTAAAATTAAAGTGAAATGAACTATAAAGCAGCCTGCGCGACTTTGTGCTGATGCGTACACACTCTAAGAAATGCGTGCGTCTACTTACCCACAAAACACTCGAAGAGCCAATCTTACGATCCACAAAATCTGCACAGCAAATGATGAGGCGGAACATCTGTTTAGACCTGAAAATGGAGTCTGCGCTGTGGCATTACGCAATGCAAGCATGACGCTTTGCATTACGCAATGCAACAGCACACACTTCCTTTTTAGGTCTAAACGGATGTTCCGCCTCATCATTCGCTGAGCAGATTTCGTGGATCGTAGAGATTGGCTCTTTGAGTGTTTTGCGGGTAAGTAGACACGCAGACATTTCTTTCGATCGGCATACCAAACTATGCCGATCGAGCAGGCGTCATGCCAAATAGATTCGTTATTATCACTCAGACTAGTGTCAGCATGTCTACGTGGAAATAATAATTATATAATATACAGTATAAATGATAATATACCGTATATGATTAGCCGCACTGTTTATGAAGAAAACCTAGGGTTCGCGTTTCCTCGGAGAACGCGGTCTGCCAATCACCGCGATCAACAGCATGACTCCAGCGGTTTACAGGACAGAGATAACGTCTTTGCACGAAGATACCATCTGCGAAAATTACATTTGTATGTAGAATCGTGTTCGCGATCTATTTATTCGCTGTGCTATTTATGCGCAACGCGATGATTGGCTGTATATCTGTTCTGTGAGAAAGTAGACGCAAGGGCCTTGTTCATAAATAGTGCGGGTGTTACTCGAGTAAACACGTTAAATAGTGATGATATTGGTATTAATAAGAATACTATTCATAGGCTGAGTTTCTAAGACCTACATGATCAAAAAACCAACCGAAAGTAGGACGAAGATTCGATATCCGAAAACTGCTTTAAACTGTTTTCTTTAAACAAACATATTTATTGGACATAGAGGTAAGTAAGATTTTGTTGAAATTGCAGTGCTGTATAAAAGAAGGCTTTGTTTATAAAATCAGGTTAAATAACTCCACTGTCCCAGCAAGTCTGCAGTTGTTAAAACGGCTCTTGAAAGTCCTCCTTTTTAGGCTGTTCGGGCCGCCCCTTGCCTCTGCTCTAAATTTTCCGACTAAGCCCAGTCTCCGTTTTCTGAGATTCATGTTTATTTTAGGAAAGATGAAAAAAAATCGCAGATAGCCGAATCAGAAGAACATGGGCGATGAGGGAGGCAACCGTGTCGTTCCAGACCATACAATGAGCTACATTTTGATCAACGTGTGGGCTGGGGCAGCTGGGGCATTGCGATGGTGAATCATTCAGTTGCCTGCATCCCACGTCCATGGATGCTTCAGCCAACACGATCTTGCACACGTTTCAGCGCACCAACGTCGCAGTCCGCATCGGCTGTTTTTGATTCCTCATCATCCATATTTTTTATGATCTTGGCCTTAGTGACTTTTTATCTTCCCTAAAATGAAAGTGAACCTCATGCGAACCTCAAAGGACGCAGATTTAGCTCAGTCTAAGACATTAAGAAAAAGTCGAGGACTGTGCTAAACAACCTGAAGAAGTGGGGTCTTTCAGAAGACGTTCCAATAATGCCAGACTTGCTCAAACCGTTGTCTTACCTTCAAGGTGGAATATCCTTTGAGGCAGGCATGTGTCCCATACCCCTCATGCAGCATTTTGTCATGGGGAAGCCTGCACTCTCCCCCTCCCCCCCCCCCCCCCCCCCCCAAAAAAAAAAGAAGAAAAAATCCTGGCTATGTGCGTGGTTTGAGGGCCATGGCAGCCGATAAATCCTTGCCATCTCTTAAACCAAAGGTTAGGGCGCAAACGAGCTGGTGGTGGTTGTCGTTGTGTTGTTCATTCCTTTGTGTTTTTCCGTCCCTTCTCGTCCCAGTCTCAAAGTTTTAGTGAAATGTTTGCCATCTTGCCTGTTTTTATGAAGCGAGTTTGTAAACGTTTTGGCAAAAACTATATTTACTATCACTGAGCAATAAATACTCACGCGTGGTTCTTTTTTGTTTTTGTTTGTATTGTCTAAAACGTGTGTAGAACCATTTCTTTTTTAAGTTCAGTTGTTGGTGCAATATTCGGTTGCATGAGCTCCGCTAGCCTTAAGACGAAAAGAAGCTTCGTATAAACGAAGAGTAATTTGGGATGCGTTTGAAAAAGCTAATGACACTTCGACATGAACGCCTCATCGGAGCACAGAGATGTACACACAAAAATCGCTAATGCGTCTTTGATACGACGCTCGATCATCGAGAAGAAAGAAAGAAAGAAAGATACAGGCAGTGCGCGAAATTTCCCACTTGCCGAACCCCCCGTCTTTTTGCCCTTCTTATCATCTATCTTCACCACTCCTAACTTTCCGACGTTTTGCCGGATATTACTCCTTGTAAGATACGAAATATACGGAGCGAGGAAGAAATGAAAATCCCCCCGTAAAATGCATACTTCGAAGCGAAAAAAGAAGAAGAAAAAAAAAAAACTTGTTTGAGGGAAAATCATAAGAAAAATAATAACTGCGGAGCCTAAATACAAATCTAAGATTCCTCTTTGACGTATGCTTTAATGTCTTATGCGTCGTGATCAAATTAGCGTACTTTCATAATTTAGGTGGAGTTTTCTTTTGTACCTAGGGTGTTTACGAATGAAGTTTTCTCTTCGCCGAACTAAAGTGCAAAAATATGAAACAAATCGGCGATTTATTTCTTTACAAGAACTTTCAGAGGCGGAAGCTTTCTGTTCTTTCCTCTCACCCACGCTCGTCTGTGAAAATCGGCATTTATGTTTGTCATATTCGTAGCCAGCCTGCTTATCGGGCTGCCTATTTGCATTCCAGCATTCCAGACTCGCAGTTCTCCGTCTTCCCACCGTTTGTTGTTCTAATGGTCCCTAAGGGCCGGCAAGGTGGCGCAAGTCGTTTTGAATGAAATTTAAAGGGGCTTTAGATTGAACTGGTTCATTATTGTGCATCCATCTGACCGTCCAAAGCGTTCTGCGAAAAAGAAAAAAGAAATCTAATATTTGATTAAATTTTTTTTTTTTTAACTTTAATCACACATTTTATGAAAAACGTACAACGCGTTGTCCCATTTCTTATATGAAGCCGTGAGACGGCCTTCTTAACAGCACCAAATGGAGCCATTTAAGGTGTGGCTTTGAGACAGTGTATACGGCGAGCAAGTGTTTTAAAATGCGTCCTTGGCGCGTCGGAAAGCAAACAGGGGACCGCCCATCAAAGGGCAGCGTGGATAACCCGTCGAAAACGCGGGATGACGAAGCAGCCAAGCTCACGCCGTCATTGGTCGAGGTCGGGGACGCCATGTGGGGGGGTGAACAGTAAATAAACGTATGAGGTGCGCATAAAAAAGACGAACTTGCTCGCCCTATAATCACTAACAGCCTTTTGCACGAAGATCCGTTTTTGTGTGTGTTCTTATTAAATAATTTAGAAACCTCGTAGGGGGCCGTGGACCCATAATAAGACGCTTTGGGCTCTACCTATCCTGCGCTCCTTAAACTGTCAGTTCACAAAATACCACTGTGATTTCATTGCGCTGCACACATTTAGGCGAGCGTTTTTAGCACGTTATTTTGTGGATGAAGACCGTCCTGAAAATATTTTAGGATCCATTGGCGCAATTTCCCGTCCTCTATTTTTCGTCTATGCCGCGCACAACGGTGTAAATCCATGTTGAGTAAATTATAGTTGATATATAAATATCCTTTCTGCCAGTTTTATATTATTTCCCCGAGTTCATATCTTACAATATCTGCCAATCTTTATTAATTTGTCTCGTGTAGATGCTTTGACAGCCCTGCGATGGGTTCACCTTTTTTTTTTTTTAATAGAAAGAAAGCTGGATAGTAATATAACTTAATTTCGAAAGAAAATTTTAAACTCACGAAATAATTGTGCGTAGGAGGAGAGAACACAGACAGCAGAGCTTTCGTGAGATGTTCCGTAAGTCCTTCTGTATGAAATTCTTTCGAAAGTTTCTAGACCTCCCCTCGCAACAGTTAAAACTCACGTTAGGCATTTTTTTTTTTGTTTGTTGCACATAAAATATCAACATTTGCATTTTGTGTTTCTTTTTGTGTATCCAGACAGATCCTCAAGCAATGGAAATCACTTCAACAAGACCCAGGGTGATGGAACCAAGATAAACAAAAGGTGTCTCTGGTCATTTCTTTAATAAAGTGTACATGATTGCTGGCCAACCTATCAAGCAGAATATTCAACCATCAGCATGCTAGCTTCTGCCACAGTGACCTATGCAGTTTAATCTACGGACAACTGGAATGCAAAACGAGAATGGCTGGGGCAAAAAGAAGGATAACAAGACAAAACGGTAGTCTCAAGCTGAGGAGCAGCCGTATGAAATGTTTCGTAGCCCTGTTTTTCTTCTGAAAATGTATGTGTTGTGGCGAGAAAGACTAATATGTTCCTACATTGTCCTGTGCAGATCGTGAAAGGATAGAAAACACACAAACAGCGAAAATGAGAAAGAACAATGAAGAGGCTTGTCCATCCCATGGGAATCATAGGATCTCGGTGGCCACACCAGAAAAAACTGGTTCAACTCACGGTTACACTTGGCGCCGCAAGCGACATGTATCGGACGCTCATCAAGAGGTCAAGAGAAATGAAAAATCCCAAAGTGGTCTAGAAACAGCAAGGTCTACACAGTATTCCCAAAATATGCCTGGAAAGAGTTTGGATCAGGCCTGTAAGTAAGAAGGAATAAGTCTGCCCAAATAACAATGCATTGTGTTCATTTTTTTATTTCCATGGACCAGTCAGAATGACACGAGCTTTGAACTGGAATTGAAATATTTCGGCTCTGCTTCTCGAGACCCTCGAGAGACAATGTTGTCGACTTTGTCTGCAGGTTTTTCCTTTGATTTTTATGCAGCAAGATCATAGCAGCAAGATCTATCTCTGAGCATCAACTTCATTTAGAAAAGCTGTTAGCCTGCTGGTGGCCAACAGCCTTTAGGCAGTCTCTTTGGGGGAAGTACGTTGCCTGGAACCAGTAATACAGGACCTTTGGCAGCTAGAACTTAAACTACTTGGAGAGTTTTACCCTTTGAGTTGTGAACTTTTGCTGGACAATATCTGACCTACTAAAATTTGCCTTATTGTCCAATTAAACAGGTTGAACAATTGATTTTTTATCAGAATATACATTCAGGTTGGTATTCAAGATACCACAACCAATAACTCCGGCAGGACTACATATTTACTTGACACTGGGTTTGTTTCTATGTAACACATAACATTAATTATAATTATTGTGTCTTCATGCAACAAAAACTGACATTTCTCTTTGCTCTTACAGCGTTTTCTCGTTCATATGGACATCGCCATTCCCCAAAATACTTGCCCATAATGTTAGTAATCCATAATAATGAATCAATACCAAGTGGTATGTTGTTTATGTTTCTCATCTGCAACCGTGATAGAGAAAGAAGGCAAGGGACTCAGGCTGGAAACGCCCGAAAATGTTAACCATTGTTAGTTCCCAGGTCTTATCTGACAAAAGTGAAGTTCTGGGTGAATTCTGTAACCCAAGAGCTTCACTAATATTTTTCTGTTTCACTATTGTTTTCCCCTTTTTGCGTCTGTGGCACGTCTTTACAAAGACCATAATAATAAAAACAACTGTACGTATTCATTTAGTTCCCAAACTAGCTGTCCATCCGTAGTCCGGGTTTCTGTATTCAACGTAAGGAGTTAGAATTGCATGAGGACACATCGTTCATATTAACGAGATATGATTGTATTGTGTTTTAAATCGCGAAGACAAAAATTCTAGTCTACAAAAATTTTCCATTTACTTGGCGAACTCACCTAAGCAGTTTAATTTGGTGCCCGGCGATAGCATTTAAAAGTGAAAAAGTACTATATCGTGTTCGCGCTAACAGTGTCGCTCATGGGATCTTCACCATAGCAGCTCTTCATATACTGCGCGCAATATTATTTTATTTTTTTTGCATAGCAACGCTCGTTGAAAGTGACAGTGTAAATTATTTTTCGTTGTCATGCAAATGACTCAAATAAATGCGTAATTAAGCGCGGAAAGTGCTGCATCTCTTTCGATTTCCTGCAAGGCGCCGACGACAAGTAACGGACTGTCAACGGCTGGACACAAAGTAGGCAAGCAGAACTTACACTTATTTGCCGTAACAAGTGGCATGGCAGGCGCGAACCCTAAATTTCCAAGCGAGACTTAGCGTGGGAGCGGTACTGCGGGTACCGCGGTAGAGTGCAGCGGTACGACATGGCTGAAGGCCTGCGCCATGTTGGATTTTAAGCGGCTTTTTTTTTTTTTTTTTGTAAACGGTTAGGAAGTCACTCAACCCAGCTCCACGGTGTAGAAAGTCATAATTAAAACGTTAGCGTTCCATCCTATAAACATGGTTTGTGCTTCTTATTTTAGTTTCAGAATCTATCGATAGAGCAATGAGTGGCTGACTCGTGGCAATAATGAGCGCCTCCCACCACGGAAGCGCTGCTGAGCACCAAGTTTACCCTGAAAACGACTTCGATGCGTCTATGGCAGTAACCGGGACTGGACTAAACTCTACACTTCCTGAGTACCAGATTGAATTGCTTCTGGTGCGCTATTAATATCCGCGCAATGGCAAGTGATGTGCAAGTAATGGTGCTTCAGAAATATTTGAAGAATCTGGAAAGGTGCAAAGGTATGTAGCACAGATATTTCACATAATATGAGCAGCTGTATATAGCTCCTGCATATCATTCTCAACAATTCGTAGTATATTAAAGAATCCGTTCATGAGGTACGCAATTGGTGGTGGTGGTGGTGTTTGCCTGACGTGAGGTTTTTCTGACTTGCTGTGGAAAAGTTTCACGGGCTTGGGTTATTGCAGTATTGATGAGAATGAATGCAGGGGAAAGGAGGGGGAACAGATGGCGATGAGAAATATAGGATGATGAAATACAAGTTAACAAATTAAAGTAAAATAAAAAGTCGGCAAGAAATCAATCAAAAGTGAGAAAATGGGCACATCTAGAACGCGAGCAACACAGGATGTTCACAAAATTCCCGCAGAAAACTTCACGAGAAAAACTATCACTGGCACACAAGCACGAAAAGAGAAGTCGGCAATCGTATTTTCTCACTCATCACAGCCTTGCCAGAAGCCCACAGGCATCTAAGAAGCTGAACACAGTCTTTCGGAGACGTATGCACGTGGATGATGGACCCTTGGGGAATAGCATATGCACGAGGGTGGGTGAAACACCGAGGCTCTTCAGCGAAGCTAGAAGGACGGTTCTTTCCGTATTGTAGAAAGTGTCGGCATTCAAAAAATATATGCGTCAGCGTTTCTGGTTGATCGCAGTGCTCGCTGAAGGGGCTGGTTGTTTTTTTGATGCGGTGCAGGTTCACTTGCGTGTACGCGCAGTCTGCTCTTAAGCGGTGGAGAAGAAAAGCGAACTGCCGTGTTAGGCCACGCGTACAAGCTGGAGGAGGAGGTTCATCAGACGCCACACTGGAAACGGGATGCTTGTGTTGTATCCAAGTCTGAATAGCCAATCTCGTGTCAGAGTGGCTGGGGAGATTCAACGTCGCAGTGGGCAGTTTTAGAGCGGTTGAGGCCAGATGGTCAGCGATCTCATTTCCGGGTAAGCCAATGTGCGAAGGTATCCACTGTACTAGCAGGTTAGAGCCATGGGAGACAAGTAGATGACCCAGCCTAATTATTTCACGAACCAAATCAGGATTGGCGCCTTTGCTGCTGAGGATATTATGCACCGCACACCGAGAGTCTGTTGCCAAAAGCCAGTTATTAGGTGGTTTCGTCGTGATGTGAAGAAGAGCTGCGTAGATTCCACTCAGATCAGCTGTAGTCAACGACACGGCATGGTCGAACCGTCCTGACCATGAGCAGAATTCCGATGGGATGTGGTAAGCTGCTGACGCGACATCATGAATGAAGTCGACAGAGCCATCAGTATAAATGGGCCGTAAACGAGGAATGTCGATGCGTCATCACCTCCTCTGTCAGGGCTCGACTAACCACACAGGGATGTCGTGATTTTCCGTGGAAACCCGGGACGTCCTCGTAGATGGTGAACGGGTGCTTGCTCCACGGGGAGTCAACTGGAGGAGAATGGACGGAGGGTATGAAGCCGAGAGCCTCAACTAGAGAGGTGCAGTGACCGCCATATTGTGAACGATGACGCTGTTGCATGTCAGTGAACAGCGAGACACCACTGGTCGACTCAGCAAGCCGAACGAGATGTTTAAAAGCACGGTACACAGCGTGTAAAGCTACCGGCATCTGTCGGCCCTCAATCCACGTTGCATCGATTCGGGAGTGCGAGGGAAAACCAAGAGCCATTCTTATTCCGGCTTGGTGGCATCGTTCCAGCTGATCCCATAGATATCGCGTAGGCGGCAAATATGACGCCGCATAAAGAATGCGGGAAAGGTTAAACGCCCGGTGCACGTATAGTAGGGCTTTAGGGGCCGATCCCCACTCAAGTCCACGAAGTCGACGAATGAGAGATGTCGTCATCGCCGTCTGACGTACAAGATTCGTTACGTGCCGACGCCAACATAATCGGGAATCAAGATCGACCCCCAAGTATCGATAGCTACGCACGCGCGGTACTCGAGTCAAACATAAAGTAAGCCGCGGAAATCCATGACGAAAGGGGCGGCGGGAACAAGCGAGCACAGCTGTTTTTTGCGCTGAGACGGAAAGTTCGAGGTCTTCTAGCATGTTTGCAACACGCGCGAGGGATATTTGCATAAAGGGACGTAGAATGCGTCGATCAGAATGGGAAGCCCACAAAGAGATGTCATCTGCATAGATGATCATACAACTAGGGTGTGGTGATTTATGCACGCATAAAGGTATTGTCGTCATTACGATGTTAAATAGCACTGGACTAAGGCAACTACCTTGAGGTAACCCACGCAACAGTGGATGCACGGCTCCCGTAGTCTTGCCCAAGCAAACACTAATTGGCCTGTTGCTCAGAAACTCTTGGCAATATTTTAGCATTCCTCCTGTTACGCCAAGGTGATTCAAGCAAGCAAGAGCTACATCATGTGGAACCGAGTCAAAAGCTCGTTCAACATCAAGAAACACTGCCAAAGCAGTGTCTCCTCGTGAACGAGCGTCTTCCAACGCTGATGAAAGGCTCGCAATACAGTCAGCAGTGCAGCGTCCACTTCTGAATCCCGCTATTTCAGGTGGCAGTGCTTCAATGTCGTCAAGGTACCACTGGAGACGCGTAAGCACCAAGCGTTCTAGAAGTTTCCCAGCACACGAGGTCAAAAATATTGGGCGGTACGATGACAATTCCGACGAAGGCTTGCCTCGTTTCAAAATAGGGGTTACTACAGCATGCTTCCACTCTTGCGGAAGAATACCAGTAGTCCACGCCAAATTCAAGCGCTCGAGCAAGACGACGCGTGACTTGTCACTCAGGTTACGCAATGCTTGGTAAGTAATGCCATCAGACCCAGGAGCACTGTGGCGTTTGCATTTACTAAGAGCCGCATCTAGTTCCGACATAGTGAAAGGATGATCCATACTCTCCGAACTTCGTGCAGGACCAGTCAGTGATCGAGGATATGAAGATCCAGAAGGACGTTGGGGTACAATGAAGCGCACCGCAAAATCATCTGCAAGTCGTGATAATTCAAGGCCAGTTTTAAGACTGAGGGCGATGAACAAATCTCGAGGTGTTGGAGAGCAGCCCATACCTCTCAGTACTTTGTAAATCTTTGGCTTAGGTGTACATGGAGTTAATGACGAAGCAAATTGACGAAATTGTCGACGGCGAAGTACGCGAGTGTGACGGAGTAAAGCTGACGTAACACGACGACAGTCTATCCAATGGGAGACCTTGCCAGATCGGCGCGCACGACGCTGAGTGCGGCGGCGAACAGCACGTAAGCGTACGAACCTCAAATCCGGGGACGGCCGAGATATCCTTAAAGATATTTTATATCTGGATTGAACGAGACATGCAGGAATATATCTTTTAATATATCCTCTGACGGCTCAAGAAAGCGAAAATTTGCGCGAAATACGCCCCAGTTGGTTACACTGTATTGACGAAGTGGGAGGCGGGTCACTTCGGGTATATTCATCAAAATTGGAATATGATCGCTTCCACGTGTGTCCGCATCCAACGACCAGTACACGTCTAGATTGGGGGAAGCGAGAGTAAGGTCCAGCACGCTAGGTTCTCTACGATGACCAAAAAATGTAGGAGAGCCGTAATTCAGAATAATCAAATCTGTTGATTCAATCTCATCTGCGAGAGTCGTACCCCGAGGCGTCGTGCGTTTACTACCCCAGAGAGGATGGTGTGCGTTAAAATCTCCGCATATAAGGAGACGACCAGGAAATCGAAGACGTAGGCTACTAATGCAGTTCGCATCAAAGCGACCAGTAGGACATATATATATATACAGACACAATGGTCATCTTAAAGGAGCGAAATATGACTGTGCATGCTGCAAATTCAGCTGTTTCTGTACACAGATGGGACACATCTTCCGCAGCTTGCTGCACACTTGAGTGAACAAAGAGTGATGCCCGTGACGAGCTGTTAAGCGTGGTGGCCGCGCTTGGGTAATGGACATAGGGCTGAATTCGAGAGCCATGTCTGAGGCGGCATTCCGAAATTGCAAGTATAGGTACCGGCTGAGATGAAAGGTAATACTGCAACTCTGCTAATTTAGAAGTGATGCTGCGGGCGTTCCATTGTAAGATAGATGGGCAGGAGGCCATAAAAATAAGAATGAGCGGAGTAAAAACTTTCATTGCAGAAACCTTTTGATCAAGGGCTCTATAAGTGTGATAAAATTCAGGAGCTGGTTTGCCCATGGATACTGTTGAAGCGGGAGAAACTGTCGCGCTATGACGAGCATTTGGCGTACGAAGCTACCTAACGAGGACGTGAGGGTGCTAGGATTTGGGAGAGACGGTATCGCCTCCTGTCCAACACTTAGAGGAGCTTGAGTGGTCGGGAGTACAGGTCCGGCCTGAACTGGTGGTGACGACGATGAGGGCTCGTTTTGCAGCGCTGCTTTGTAGCTTTGTCGCACGTTGTTCTCGCCGGAGGAGACAAGGACAGGTGCTTCCTTAGGCGCAGGCTCTGTGTCCATTGGCTTCGGGACTTCGGCGACAAGCGATGATGGCGGGTCTTGTTTGTCTGCAATATGTTGTTCTGCCTGGCGTCGTCGAGAATGACGTCGTCTCCGTTGAAGTTTTTCATTTAGAACAACCATCTCTGTTGCAGCTTCGGCTCGTGGAGCCGCCCGCTCGGCCGTACGTTTGTCAACTTGGGCTCGAGCTTCTGCGAAGGAAACATTGTTCTCGCAGCGATAGCGACACACGGAGCGCTCAGCTTGCCAGAATGGGCACTGTTGTGATGTTGTTTCATGTGGTTTCTTGCAGTTGACGCAAAGAGTGCTCGAGCCTTTGCATTCCGTAGTTGCGTGAGGCTCTGCGCATCGGAGGCAAGTTAGCGACTGCTTACACACAGCCGCAACATGGCCAAACAAAACGCATCGATGGCATTGGATGGGGTGTTGACATACAAGTCGACGCCATGTCGAACCAGGCCGACGTAGACGTGCTCAGGAAGTGTAGGAGAAGCAAACTCAACACGAATAGTAGTGGATTTACCGATGCGACGGACGTTGCGGATGCCTACTGTTGAGCGCAAAACTCCGAGTATTGCGGAGTCAGATAGGGTGCTGTCAATGTCGCGGACAATTCTAACGCTGGAGGCCTTTCCACGAGGCTCGAAAGCACGCACTTTCATACCGCAAAGCGTAGTCTGCCCAAGAAGAGTACGTGTCGTCTGTCCATTCCGCGTGTCAATCGCTAGGAGATTCTTCCGCCTGTTAAAGCGCACCTCAATAACACACGAAGGCACGAGCGTCTCCAGAGTGGACGTGAGGCGAACCGAAGTGATGGAGTCAATTCTTACATCTCTATCCACAGGAGTGAAAAGTACTACGAGACCGACAGTGGGCTCGGTTTGGGTGATGATAGTCTGCTCGCTAGAACCAGAGCCTTGACTTGGGCAGCGTCTCTTTGTTCCGCGGACGACATCCTGGAACGCACCTTGATTTTCGTCGGCAATTGAGCCAGAAACGCTGGCAAGTTCTTCGTCGTCAGGCGGGAGCGGTTCCGCCATGGCGGCGACTAAGGAAGTTGAAATTTCCATGCCTTGCCGGCTGGAGTGCCGCGCAACGGGCAAGCCAGAACCTTGCAAGGCAGCAAGAACTGCTTATGCTGAAGTGAGAGAGAAAAAAAATACTCACTGGCGATGGGCAACGTAGTAGCAGTAAGCAGAGAAAATAGGAGCGAATGGAATACACGTCCGTTATGTGACTTTCTCTTCTTCTTCTCAAAGTACGCAAGTAATACTGCAGATGGTGTACGAAAAACTGTTTGCACAATAAAGTAGCCCCACAAATTAGCAACTTGATGTATTATTTCCTCACCTCTCCCCCCTCCCCCTCCCCTCCCCTCCCCTCCCCCCCCCCCCCCCCCCCCCAAGGTACTATCGCGGCCCAGCGCCCCCCCGAAAAAAAACAAGAAAAAACTTTCTTCGGTTATTGTTTTTTTTTATTCATCCACTGATACTGTCAGCTTTTTAGAAGAATGCAAACACTTAAGCAATGAAAAAGTCGCGACCATTTATGCACGTAATGAACACCGCCTACGTAACATTTAACTTGAAAGATATTCGCCATCCTTAAAGAGATACTGGGTTTTATTCACAATGTTTCAGGATAGGCACATGGTCCACTGAAAGGGCAAGTCGGGTTGGCCGGAACGTAGGGTTTACCGGCAGCAAAGTATGAGAAAGTTGGCTGTCTCACGGTAGGTGCAGGGAAACAGGCTACTGCGAGGCGCCGACGCAGAGATATGCGCAGTCACATTTACCAGGCTATCAAAGTCACAGTTACTATAATTGTAATGTTGATCCAAGTCACAGCCAGCCACGAAAATTGGTCTCACGCACTGATCGCGCATAGCCGACACAGCCTGTAAACAAATCCCTTCGTGCAACGCGTTGGAAACGCTCTTTTTACCACTCCAAGTGCGAGAACTACACAATTTGAGTCTTTTAGCCCTTAGAAAAATAGAAAATGATAACGCGACACGTCACACCTAATCAAGTGAAAAAATATAGCGCAAATATTGGATGTAATCACGTAGAAAAGCAACACACTTGTGATGACGTGCGCCTGGCGTCACACTTTTAAAACCACTCCCATCCCCTTACTTAATAAGGAATATCACTCCCCTTTTTTGAGCGTCTGGTTGCGAAGCCCCGATGGATGCTTACGGCTTTACCCTTTATAACGGTCGGTAACCTGCGCCACCTATAGCCTTCCTAAAGTGTACCCGCGGTTGCCAGATAGGTGCTCCAACATAGCATTTTTCTCCCACGGTAGCCAGACCGGCATTTGAAGCGAGACTGCAGAAATGTGCCCTTGCGGATCATACGCCCGGTACAAACTACAGTACGAAAAAGATGGTAGAGACATTTTTTATTTGTGAGCACTCTGACAGTAGCATGGAGTTATACTGTACGCTAGAGGCTTAAATGGCGACAGTGTGGTGTTGAAAATTGAAGCAAACGGCAACCAGCCAAAAATTGACTTCCGGTAATGTATTTCTATAAGAAAAATAGAGTGCATTTTCTCCCTGCACTTGAATATAAAAGAAAATATCACGAATTCGTACACACTAGGTAGATTGCAACCTTTCTCAGTCACGCGGACGAAATTATTGGTCAGTAACGGCGTTTTTTTTTAAACTTCATGGCATTAAAAATGGCGCCAAAACTGTTCCGTAAATGTATGTATGTTCACTGTCGGATACTGTTAGCGCGAACACGGCATCGGCGATTTCCAGCATGGGGGATATACGCACCAAACGAACGAAGGACATATGGAAAACCATGAAAGACGGCATGAGCTATGCAGTAACACTGGATAAGTAACTCCTTGTGCATGAAGACGATCAAAACAAATTGGAGGCCACGTTATATAGTCCTATTTTCAATAAATAAGTCCAACTTTATTCTCTCTGTTTATGAATATGGGCGAAGGTGCTCGTTTTGCTTTCAAAACATTACACGCACGCTCAAAATCTTTAAAAATAGGGGGGAGACAAGAAAAGAGCTGCCCGGTAAAAACTGCCCGGCATTGCAAATAATGAAATAAACACATCCTTTCATAGCCCACATACTTCATTCCATACGTTTCGATTGTTTTTTAACCGCTCGTAAAAATCCACGACAGGTCGTTTACATATAGAGTGACAGGACGGGCGTATAAGCAATATATAAGCACATCAGGAATTCTGGCCAAACTTGAAAGCACTCTACATTCATCATCGCTCGTTTTTTCATACTTGCTGTGGAACAGACGTTTGGGCCCGAACTATAGCGATGTTTAACATCGTTCGATGGTAAAGAAAAATGCTGTAACTAAAGCAATTACACCTTAACAATGTTAAGAAAGGTACATACTGTTCGGCACGACCCATATAACAAGAGTGATCCACGTTATTTTCTGGTCAAGAGACAAAATGCAAGCGCGTTTTCCCATAAGAATGCGTTGGAGCACCGCAAAAGTGGACTGGTTGCCGTCTGCTTCCATTATGCGTTCCGAAAGTCGCTTAGACACTAGCGCTCGTTGAACCTCTAGCGTACATTATATTAACTCTATGAGCAGTGAAAATATTTTTTTTTTATTTTGGCTTCATTTTTATTGATAAGAACACAAAAACCAGAGATCAGCGATGGAGCCACGGTCGCATCGCTTGTACATCGTACGAAAAACAGTTTGTAAACACGCTGTGTCCGGATTGTCAATAGAGAGATATAGGGAACCGTTTCTGCACATCCGATAAGGTACGATGGGCCCTCCGGTGTACGAACTGCGCATGCGCGAGTTTTCTGTGCTAGCGCTTGCGCAATTCGTACACCGGAGAACGGTCCCCGAAAATTCCCAACTGTAGGACGGTCCCGCCCCATTGGTAATAAAAAAAAAACGTCTGCAGACCTGTTCCAAGCATCCAAATGGCAAACATGCTTAGAACATGCTTGAGACAAGCCCGCGGATAATTCCGTCGGCATCTTTTCTGCGAACGACGTGTCTTTCGTAGTCTCCATGAGCAGTATCAAGCCCCAGCCACATCCAAGTGGCCGGGGCTTGATGCTACGTGATAAAAATATCTGATGGAAGAAAAAAAAGAAAAAAAAAGTCTATAAAATAAAAATAATCAATCGTCTATTGGAAGTAAAAAAAAAAACAGGTCGACTACCACTTTATTTGTAGGTTTTTCTTCTTTTTTTTCTTGTACAGGATGGAATTGGAGCATAGATGTTTGGGATACACGCTGCATATTTGCTCGGCATTGATTCATGGCGATTTTATTCGTTCAATGCCGCCGAATAAAACACTTTTACTCAAACTGCTATCGTAACTTTATCCTTTATTTTAAATAATATTATAACGAGAACAGACACGAAGTGTCCAGCACCATATTCTGCAATCATCTGGAAATCACGAAGGTCGATCGCAGAGAAAATAAAACAACGGAACATCTATCAAAATATATAAATAAAATCAACTGAAAGATATGAAAAAAGAGAAAGTCAAAGGAAAAAGCAAGAATTAGAGAGAGAGAGAGAGAGAGAAACAAAACGAGAGATAGAAAGGGGAAAATGAGAGAGAGAGAGAGAGAGAGAGAGAGAGAGGAGGGGTTGAGCTCAAAGAAAAACAAACGTTCCAGATGACAACGCGCTCGGGCATTGAGGCATGTAGAAAAAGGGAAACCATCAACAAAGGGAAGAAGGAAGCTCTCGGGGTGCCAGAGTTAATTATTGCAGCACTAATTGGACCTCGCAGGGATTCAGCATAACTCCCTTCTCCGCCCGCCTCTTCGCGACGTTTTCCTTGACAAGGCAGGCGAGTGAAGGCTGAAAAACCGCGGCTGAGGCTAGCGAACCAGCGCCGCAGCGGGAGCCCCTGCCTCGTCGCTCGGTAGCCGCAGTCGAAGCAATTTCCGGACACCGAAGGTTTTTTTTTCGTTTTTTTTTTCCTCGTCTGAGATTAAGTTTTGGGAGGGGTGTAGTCCTCAACTTAGCCCCGGTGACCTCGAACTTAGCCTTTAACTGAACCCTATTTCTAATAAAACACCCTAAAGCAAGTTCCTGTTATATATATATATATATATATATATATATATATATATATATATATATATATATATATATATATATATATATATATATATTTATATATATGGGTGGTTTCATTTCAAATCGTGCAGGCAAAAAGGGTCGAATTTTTAATTTCAATTAAAAAAATATATGTTATGGCGCCGTTTCTACAACCGCAGTCGACACAAACCGCAAGTTCGTCGGATTTTTAGTTCTCGACTTATGAATTTTTAAAGAGGCCGCGGCGAAAAGCAGTGTTTTTCACACGCGTCGTGGGTCGGATGTTTCGCTTGATCTCCCGCCATGGATTTTCAGTCCACATTATATTATCTTTTTTGAAGCACTCTGTGGACACATTTAAAAGGCTCCAATACCATGAAATAATTTTAGGCCTTTAACTTTTTTTCTGTAAAAATGTCAAAAACGCCTCCTCGGTCAATTGTTGACGAACTTTGACAATTAATTACTGGCGATCTACTTGGGTTACACCGATATTTTTTATGTCCACGGAGAGCCCAAAACACGCTCTTTATATTTATTATAAAATGCCTTGGTTGTATAAAATATCGTATGCGGTACGTTTACGTTAATATTATGCAAAAACCAAAAAGTACCATTTTCGACATTGATTTTCTCAAAAAACCTTTTTTTTTTTCTTTTTTTGTTCAAATGTAGATATGATCGTTGTCTACACGAAAATCAAGCCTAGAAAGTGTATATTTTGTTTGCATGTTTTATATTTAGGCCTCAATATCGGAAAAAGACGTCTTTGTTTTGCAAGTCCTAAGTCAGACATAGCGACCCATGCGTCTCTATGAATTGTGAAAAAGTTGTCTTGAATTTTCTTCTGCATTTTGTAATCAATTATAAACAGATTTTGTGGTATTGAATATTTATGTATGTTTTGATAAGAGCGGGAACCACGAGATACATGTCTAACCTAATCAGCAGGCCTAGTAGACTTTCAATAACCAAAAGGCACAGACGTTGTTGTGTTTCGATTTATAAACCTTTCAAAGTAAACTAGCGCGACTAGCTATTAGGTGTCATATTACTAACACAAAGAAAGTCACCACACCGTCGATATATTACATACAATTCTTTACGAAACCAAACACTGGGGCTTGTTCACCGCATATCGCACAGGTCACCAGGGAATGTCCTTTCACTTCCGTAATACACAAAAGTGGTGACACAGAAACGGTCCGAAACACACAGAGAGTGTGGCATGGAGAGGGGTAGGAAATAAAAATAAATAAATAAAAATTAAATTGCCCAACTCCGATCTTAACGAAAATTGCGTTAAAAAAATAAATAAAGTTTTTAGGTTCGAGCGGTGGCAAGGCGATAGGTCCACGCCTGGTGGAGAGTCAGACAAAGAAGTCGACGGCACGTAAAGGTAAAAGAAAAAAAAAATCAATAATTTAATAAAGACGGGAAAACTCAGCCGCACATGGCAAGAACAAAAACCAACTCCCCCGGGCATTCCCTAAACGGGACGCAACCAAATGCGTGCGAACACGCTCTCTACATCACCACCAGGCCGCTACGCCATGACGAAATAAACCCAACTGAACAGTGCTAACAAACAGTTAGTAAGAAAACATCGAAAAAAAAAGAAAAAAAAAAGTTCAGAAAAAACCGCACCCGAGAAACAAAGTTCAGCGGGGCGAAGAAACACACACGAGTCGGCCCCACGACATTGAAGTCTGGCAGGATGACGGCGTCCAGATGATGCTCGAATCTGTTCCTTCCTCTATTACGCACATCCGCGACGGCTGTGCGGAACAGTGGCTGTACGAAAGAAAGTGAAGAATAGATTCGAGCAGGCGATGCGCGAGAAGGTAACCGAGACTATGCTTCAAGCTTCATATCGGGAGAGCAGCTTTCGAGGTAGTTTCTGCAGTTACTCAAACTTTCTCTTTCCCCTTCCCTTTTTCAAAAGAACACGTCAGCCGGCGCTAACGTTTCATCTCGGGAGAAGCCCACTCTTCACAAACGGTTATAGTTGACAAGGAGGCTGACTTCGACCCAACTAGTCTCCGGGCAGAATACAAACACAAGTATATTTACCAACACGCTCGTTTTAATGTCAGTCTCCGGGCTTTGCTGATTCCAAAAGGGATAACCCTTTATAAGGACAGAACGAGCGGGTTGGTGGGGACAATTAAACTTAAACACTCCCTTCTCGTTTTCTTCCTCAAGTTTAATAGATAACCCTTCGGTGCTATCGGATCTCCCCGGAGAGAGAGAGAGAGCACGGCCGTTTTTCAAGGTAAGGATAGGGCGCTCGAAGCTAGGGCAAACAGGCGGTATCGTTTCACGCATGTACAGATGTCTGGTTTCAAATTTCCCCACATCCCTAACGAAACCGGCCCATCTTCGTGTGTGCGTCTGCGGGATTTCTGTCCCGCGCCGCCGGTTTTAGCGCGCACGCGGCGTTGTTTTGGCTGGCAGAACAGTTGTTGACCGTCGACATTGTAAGGCCGTGGTGTCCTCATCTTTTCAGGCAACGATTCATTTGCTTTCCCTTGTGCAATACACTGACAGACTCCTCCTGGGTGGCTGTGACTGTTCGCCGCGTCAACGACACAATCGTACCATTTCACTCCTCGTGACACAGGGTGCGCTGCTCGCTTTACTGTCACGGGCCATCCCATCTAACACAACGAGCGCGAAAGGTCGTGGTCATCTGCTGGCTCCGAAAGGGCGGGACGTTCATGCAGGCCAATGAGGGCCCCGAATCAATAAGACGTCTGCCAACTCCTACACGTTAAAAATTTACGACACCTGCAGGTCTGTTAAGAAGTGTTGCTTTCTCTTTTTGGAACTCCTCCGATGTGGCTTGCCGCCTATAATAAAATTTAAATAATCAATAAATATATCAGGGTGGAAATACTATATTTCATTTTTATGTGGGAACGTTGAAAAAAAGAAAAAACTATTTCCATGCTTGTGAAGACGCGCAATTCGAAAGTCCACTTCGAGCCGTAAAAACACGTTTTTGTACGATACTGATGCTTAAATGTAGAACATACAAACAAAATATACACTTTCTAGGCTTGATTTTCGTGTAGACAACTATCATATATACATTTTAACAAAAAATTAAAAAAAAATTAAAAATGGGTTTTTTGAGAAAATCAATTTCAAAAATGGTACTTTTTGGTTGTTTCATAATATTAACGTGTACGTACCGCAAAGGATATTTTATACAGCCAAGTCATTTTATAATAAATATAAAGAGCGTGTTTTGGGCTCTCCGTGGACATACAAAATATCGGTGTAACCCAAGTAGATCACCAGTAATTAATTGTCAAAGTTCGTCAACAATTGACCGAGGAGGCGTTTTTGACATTTTTACAGAAAAAAAGCAAAAGGCCTAAAATTATTTCATGGTATTGGAACCTTTTAAATGTGTCCACAGAGTGCTTCAAAAAAGATAATATAATGTGGGCTGAAAATCCTTGGCGGGAGATCAAGCGAAACATCCGACCCACGACGGGTGTGAAAAACACTGCTTTTCGCCGCGGCCTTTTTAAAAATTCATAAGTCGAGAACTAAAAATCCGACGAACTTGCGGTTTGTGTCGACTGCGGCTTTAGAAACGGCGCCATAACATATATTTTTTTCATCGAAATTAAAAATTCGACCCTTTTTGCCTGCACGATTTGAGATGAAACCACCCATATATATATATATATAAAAATTTTCTGGACTTTTAAAAAAAAACATTTGTACTTCTAGAGGGTTCAGAATTTTTTACTAATAGGAATCTGACTTAGGATATTTTATTAGCACTGGGGCTAAGTTGAGGGTCACAGTGGCCAATAGAAAAAAAAAAAAGAGAACAAAACTGGTTAAGTCGTAAGCTAATTTCAATTTTTTAGTTTTCGGGACATAAGGTGGTCGGAAATTACTTTTCGTTGCTGTAATACAATCTCCAGCGGAAGGCGGTACCTGAGCTTATGGTGCCTGGAATGGTTCGTCCGACCAGTATAAGTTTTTTTTTTTATTTTTTTGCAATATCGCCAAGATTCTGGTGATTATGGTGTTGGCACTCAAAGACTGTATATACGGCCTGTACTGCTTTAATGATAGACCCGCGTGTCCACAAAATTTTGAGTAGTCCCTGGTTTGGACGCCTAAACTTCTAGGTATCCCAACCTAGCCAGGTAGGCTACCGCCACATCGTGATTTTGGCGCGCGCTCCGAGGGGTCTGCTGTGGCTGCCAGAAACGCACCACAGTTTTCTGCTCAAGTGCATTTCATCATGCACCACCTTGGTGAAGCATGTATAGTGAATAGAATTTATGCGGAGCTTTATAGTCAATCGCTGCAGCCTAGACAATCACTTCATATTTTTTTTTTTTTTTTTTTTTTTTTTTTAGTATTGGGGTGTTTGTTAAATTGCCTCAACGCAGCGCCGTCCGTTTCCTAAAACTTTAGAACGGGAGGCCTATTCTGAAAAGATTCATCGTTTTTCTTGTTCGAGAGCTCAAAGAAGTCGACCAATCGCCCTGCCCCCTCCCGATTGTCTCAGTACAGAGCCTTAGCATACCGTTACCGTAATAGCGCTACCGTTGCCTCTATTCAAGAATTGTAACGTACACCGCCGAGAACGTTCTGACCAAACGTCACCATAAATATTTCCAAAGCAGACCAGTATAAGATGCCAGTTGTTTGTAACGTATTATTGACGGTACGTTCTTTGCCCCGTTCTTGCATGACTGTAAGGCAACGGTATCATGGTAACGCTATGCTAAAACTTTCTATCTCATCGGGTTTCTGCGCACACTGCGGCGAAGTAACCGCGCACGCATTAGTTCATAGATGATGGCAGACGTCTTCAGATTCTGCCCGTTCGTGCAGACGTGAAACTGACAAATCGCACTGTCCGCGAAGCATATCACAAGTATGATGTTTGTGTCCACTCGGCCGCCTATAGTATGGGCGTCAGAGGTGGACGAACTTCACGCCGCCTAAACCAATCGGAATGTATCTTAATTTTATAGACAAAGTCGAAAGACACGGAGCGTGCAGCGTGTTTTGAGCTGCGCTTGGTGTTTGTTTGTTGACTTTTCTGAGCTCGGGAATCTGCGAAATTTTACGGACTGCGTCCCGGCCGCCTATTGGAGGGGCCGTGTGATGGTCCTTCGTGTTGCTTCTTTTGTGATGTTATGGAAACTATACGGGTAGAAACCGAGAGAGAGAAGGAAACCAGGGTGCGCGGGGATGTCAGAAAGAACTAAGTACTGATTCGAATGAGTAGCGGGTAGGCCTAAAGCTAGCTGCCTTTGTCTCTGGACATGTACACGTTACCCCAAAATACTAACTAACTTCCGTTACTCGTTATTCGCTCAAGAAGGAAAAGATGCGTTGCTCGTTACCGATTCTCAATATGAACGTGTTACGTTATCTCAAAAGTAATCAGTTACTTTTAATTGTTGTTTTGACGGCCAAATACAGAACTACTTTTGTCTTATGGTTTATATATTGTTTTCATTAAAGTTGTCGCACTTAAACAGTAGCTGACTCTCAAAGTTTTTATCGGTTATGTCTCCCCGCTTTCTTGAGAATGTGTCTCTGGCGATGCTGAAGAGACGTTCTACTGACGCGCTCAGTGGAACGGCAATATTGTGCTTCAGGAAGAGCTGGTGAATCACAGCTAGATTCCCCTCTCACTTTTGTTGTCTCTGCTTCTAAAGTTCTAAATTGGCAATGGCATTTGTACCTTCCCGTGTTGGCAACTTCCTGATTCTTATTCTGTCTGTGCACGACTTTGGAAGGTTCAACCAACGAATCTTTGTGTTCGCTGTGTGAAGGACATCCCCAGCTGCAGAGTTCAGCTGACGTATTCAACAATAAATGTTGCTATCCTGTCATTTTTTTTAGTTCTTTTTTTCTGGTTGCCCATCTGCCTTTGTCGCAATAGATGCGTGCTCAGGTTAGAATTCAAACGAGGCTGTTTAAACGGTGTTGTACACGTTGTTCCTCAAAAGTAATGAAATATCGTTAATCGCGCTACTGCTCCTTAAAAATAACCAAGTACGTTACTCGTTTCTTTGAAAAAAAAAAAAAAAGCATCTAAATCAACGAGCTTGAGCCTTACCTTAGAGCGGTAAATCGGAACCCACTGCCCGAAGCGGAAATGGCAACCCCCTGGTTGCCGCCATCTTGCCTGTTTGTTACATGCCACATTAGTGATTACGTGACGTCAAGATGGCTGCGCCCAGAGGTGGGCCAGATCAGACTGTCCAGGTCACGGTAAGCAGAGGGGCACTCTGGGGCTGCGTTCCAGTTTTACTCGAATGGATCCGAGTTATTCCGGCGGATCAAGTCATGTGACAAGAATGATTCAGCAATGCTGGACGCGGGTAAGTTTATGAACGCAACGAGTACGAGGCCTTCAGCCAGGAGTGAGATAGAAGCTGCGTTCGGTTTACTTCCACCTCCTGCACCGGTGCAGAGAAGTGTAGGGCGGTGTACTTCCGGTCGTATCTCAATACACATAACGGAAGTACACCGCCCTACACTTTTCTGCACCGGTGCAGGAGGCGCAAGTAAATAAAACGCAGCTTCTATCTTACTCCTGACTCCTGGGTGAAGGTCTCGCACCCGTTGCGTTCGAAAACTTACTCGCGTCCAGCATTGCTGAATCTTTCTTGTCACATGACTTGATCCGCCGGAATAACTCGGATTCATTCGAGTAAAACTGGAACGCAGCCCCAGAGTGTCCCTGGCCAATCTGATCTGGCCCGCCTCTGGGCGCAGCCATGTTGACGTCACGTGATCACTAATGTGGCAAACAGGCAAGATGGCGGCAACCGGGGGGTTGCCAGTTTTGGTCGCTGGTTTACCGCTTTAAGTTTACTCAAGCTCGTTTATCTAATTACGTAATTCGTTACCGAAAAAACTAACTAAGTAGAAGTATCTAGTTACTAGTAACGCGTTACGTACGTGTCTGGCCTCTACGCACTCTTTCAACGTGTTCGAATACGTTCGAATGGGTTCGAAGAGTGAGTAGAGACCAGACAAGACTTTACGTCTACCCGCTAATTATTCCAGTCAAAGCTTGACGTTCTGACGTCTGCGTGCGTTCTCGACTTTTTCTCCTCCTCCTCAGTTCCTACCACTTCGTTCCACGTTAAGCCAGAGCGCAGCTGACGCTGCAGTTCACGCTAACCAAGAAGCACCGTGGCGCTGCTAATTACTTCAAACTTCAGTGCTGATACATGTTCTGTATTTAAATACAAAGAGGTCTTATTTTGACTGGTTGTGTGTGGGCAGGTGAAGGTATGTGCGCGGCGGGATTTGTGTAGGGCAGGCGCGTGTCCCCGGCGGTCTACATACGGGCGGCGTGCCGGCAGGACGACGTTGCCGTGGGCCGCCAGGCGCCGTGCACACACCTGGCCGTGCGGTTGCCGAGGCCCCCCGGACAGGAGAGCCGCGCCTCGCTGCCGGGGCGGGCCTCCGTCGATGACGACGACGCGTCCTCGGCCGACGAGCTCTCATTGGCGCTCACCAGTCGCATGCCCACCTCCAACCTGCACGGGCCTGCAACGAGCGGGGCAGAGGACCGTTCACACTGCCGTTCCGGGAAAGTGGTCTCGGCGGAAAAGTCTGCGACAACCCATCTGGGGCTATATGGGCCCGACCAGGGGGTTTAACCCGAAGGGATTTACAGTTCCTCGGCTCTGTTCAGGATCGAGTGGCTTTTACGAGATATGGTCAGAGCAAGGCTGCCTCCTAACGTAAAGACCAAACGGCGAACACTTTTTCTGTTGTTGGTGCACGCACTGTATTACGGATGTTTTTGGTAGAATAAGCGCTAGCAAAAATCTACAGATCGGTGACCTTCATGCCGTATGTAAATCGCCACTTGGGTCACCTGCTTAGAACTTCCGTTACATAATTTAAGAGTTTAGTTTTTTTTTCTTCTGTTTTTCAAGTGTTACATAACCGGCTTCTATACTCGATCTCACCAGATTCGCGCAGCGCGACCAAAAGAACAGTGGCAAGAGCGTAACCCAGGCATTTGGAGAAGAGAAAGAGGAACTCCACTCTTGCCGTGACCGTCCTATGTGTACCCGCACGTCGTTTCAGAAATTATCCCGCGACTGAAAATTCACACGAAAGCGCCTTTCCTTTGCCTCCCGGCAGTGTCAGCGGCAGCACTGCGTGCACCTAGTGAGATGTAATAGAGAACCACTGTGGCATTGATTTTGTCTAACCATAAAAATTATTTCTTTTCTGATGTTCTGCAAAAAATAACATATTAACTACTGTTTGTTTAAGTGAGTCGGCGAAGACCACCAAGGTACCAGCTCTCTCTCTATCTGCGCATGACCTAAAGTCAGTGCGTAGCCAACGCTACGAGCCTATGTAACCAAACAAGCAACTTCAAAAGCACCACGTTACTGAGCTCGTCGTCCTTCTTTGCGTGTGCTGTAATAGGTTGAAACAACGAAGCGCAGTGAACGCGCCACGAGTTTGCGCTTTTAGTCTGCGAATCTGCGCTTGTATGTCTTTAAGACTTTGATTACGCACAGACTTAAAATGAACCGAAGAACAAATCCCATGTATCACAAGTTTTGACTTGACCATAGCCTCCTTCGTATGTACTAAGTCTATGAGGTGAGCGCCGGAACCGGTCATTAAACCTAGACAGAGAAAAACAGCAACGCAGGCGCACATAACCAGAGAACACAGAGCGGTCATCCTCCTAGACAGCCCTTTTTTATTTTGCGCGTGTGTGTGAACATGTTTTTCGCCTAAGGCCGCATCGCTGTTTGGGTGCGCTGAACGGCACATTCGCATTATTGTGCTATCCTCATCTTACATGTTTATTCTTTCTTCAATCGTGAACCGCACCAACACACTCTTCGTCCATCAGTTTTGTTGAGATTCAGATATTCTCCGCTTCGCTCTTTCTACAGAGAGCTTTTACTGGCGGCCATAGTGGTGTGCGCGACTGCTGAGCGCGTGCTGATGGCGAACTTCCACACGTCTTTTACGACGTGCATTCTACACCTTCAAGATTTGCGGCCTTAGCAGCCTAATAATGGGAGCTCGATGTGAGCATGCGCTTTGAGTAGCGCACTCAAATATGACGTCCAGTGAATGTACCCTTTTAGCGCTGCGCACGCGGTTCCTCTTTCTCCTCCCTTTATCTACGACTGCGATGCGGTACATTGTTCCGGCGCTGACATCGCAGACCTAAAGTTGGCTCCCAGATTTGCGTTTGGCTGTGACGGATTGCGTAGTGCACGCTTGTTTCTGGCAGATGGCGCCATCTACACAATACCATTCTTAGCGTACGACGAGAGAACATTTTTCTCCGCAACACCATTTATAATGTAGCCTGGAACAGCTTCAATCCGCGTAAAAGTTAGTCAGTGTTATGGTGCCCAAAACGCGTCCTCGACTGGAGCCTTACCGCGTCCTCATACGTGGTCCCACGATATCTGCCTGATGACGTCACGTTAGTGTCCTTCTTCGGCTTGCCGCGATCCATGCGTTGTTTCAGCAGCTGAGCCGTACGCGGTAAACGTCCATCCTGCTGCGGGTCGCCCTCCAGTTTGGCTGTCCACGCAAGCTTTAACAGCCGGGAGTTGAGACGAAACAAAGCGGCGACAGCTGCACTCGCGTTTGGTGTTACTTTTTCCCGGAACCTCTACGACACAATTGCTTGGATCGCAACATTTGACAACATGACACGTAGGCTCCCGTGACGTCATTTGCTGCCAATTTAGGACCCGTTTCGAAGCATGGACGGGATAGAACGGTGAGCACACCAGTCGGTAACGCGTACCGGGCGCTATAGATACTAGAGAGTTTTATGGAACCGTTTTTGCAGATCCGATACGGTAAGATGAGCCCTCCGGTACGCACTACGCATGCGCTACCACAGAAGAAAAGCGCATGCGCAGTTCGTACCGGAGGGCTCATCGTACCATATCGAATGTGCAAGAACGGTTCCCTAAAACTATTTAGCACCTATAGCGCCCGGAACGCGCTACCGGCTGGTGTGTTGAGCGCCCTATTCCACCCACGCATCGAAACTGGTCCCGAAGTGGCAAAAAATGACGTCACGGGAGCCGGAGTGTCATGCTGTTGAATGTTGCGATCCCGGTGGTAGGTCGTAGAAGACTCGGCAAGAAAAGCACGTGGAAACGCGAGTGTCGCCGTCGTCACGGCGTTTCAACTACCGGCAGACAAAGATTTCGTGGACTGTGAGCCTGAAGAGCAACCTGTAGAACAACAGGCTTCTGTTACGTCACCCACCGCTTCTGTGACACTGCCAGCATCGCGGCAGGCGATGACACTTCTATGGTTCCATTAAGCGAAAATCGAGGGACCGATTTTTTTTTATTTTTTAAGCGGTAGTCGCACCAGTCAGAGACGTGTTCCAGACATCATAGTCAGTACATGAAAGGCTACGCTTTGACCTTTGAAACAAGCAGACAAAAGAGAGGAGCAGCGGGCACTCACCCCCGTTTGGGCGCCACCGCCGGCGCCGTCGCCCGGCGTCCCCGTCGCCGTGGCGGCGGCGCCTCCTCCGTCGTCCGCTGCTGCGGATCTGGCGCACGTGTGGGTGCGAGCCCCGGACGCAGCGCGGCAGCTCGGCGGGGCTCCAGCTGCCGTCCACGCAGGTGGCACCGGGGGGCCCGCGCAGGATGGTGTAGCCCCGGGCGCATTCGAACATGATCTGGCGGTTGTTGCTCACGCGCCGCACGTACGGCCGGTAGTCGTACATGCCCATGTTGCCCACCAGGAGCACGCGGCCGTGCTCGATTGAGCCCGGAAACGGGCAGTAAACTGGTCGACGGGTCCCCCGGGAGTGCCAGGGTGAGCGAGCAGAGCGGGAAGAGAAAGAGAGAGAGGGGGAACAGACGTAAAAAAGGAAAACCGAAAACATCCTTTTTAATTCACTATTGTGTTCTAACGAAAATCACTCAGATTTCGTTACCGCATGAAACGTGATGAGGGAAGAAGGTTGCAGACTTGTACACGTCACAACACCCAATCCGCCTACCACGGCCTCAGCTTGTGTTCACGGGCGTCTCGTGTTAATACATGATGAGTCAGACTAGACCACTCTCCATCGCCTCAGTTTGCGCATGTGCATTTCCGTGTCGTCGCGGGAAAGAGGTTAGAGAGGACGACGAGGCGACGCTTCGAAAAGACGCGAAGGCGCGTGGCAGGAAACCGGGTACTGAACGCGAGCATCGGCGGCGTTTCTTCGTGTGCCTTAATTCTTTGTCAGTGTTATGCTCCATTTCACCCTATGACGGGCTGCAGCGGACGTCACGAGCTATTTCAACCGTAGGTACCGCTGGATGACGAGGTGGCCGAGCTCGCGCCATCGCTGCTTGCGGTAGGGCGGAAACAAACGCACGTGGGCACATTTGACGGGTAATTAAAGGCACGGGGTGCGGAAGGACCCGACGAACTTCCCCGCCGTATATGTTTAAAGTAGTTTCCTCGTTTTATTTCTCTTTCGATAGAGTTTCTTCGAGTGGGGAGCGTCATAACCGCTCTGCAGGCCGCAGAAATTATTTCACGGGCAATTCCTGCCGTTGCCTGTTTCGATCACGATCAACGACATACCGACGTGCGACCAGGTCATCACAAGGTCCGTATTATGTGGGCATACACTTTATTTTCTTGCTGCACATACTTCTCGATATATTTCCCCTGGAACCAAGTGCACATGACAGTATTTTCTTGCCCCGCCGGAAGCAAATTTCGGTAAAGCGTCTCACCCACTCCTCGGCACATGCTTCCCGCTCATCGATGACTGCAAAATAGTGCCCTCTCCCGTTTGTTTTTGCTTTTTTGCTTTTTTATGACCTCGATTAGGTGATAATTACTGAGGGCAAACTCGGGTCTTACGCACGCACGACCAAACGTCCGACGTGTGGTACGACGCGTCGGAAGGAATGCCTCGCCCGATAGGGGTGCCGTTCAATCACGGCGTCACACGAACGCACGCGATGCCATGGTTGCAATACAAAAAAGTGAAAAGATCGATATATTATATGTTTCGGGTAGCTATATATTTGGTCTCTAACCGCATTTTTTTTTTTTTTTCATGCTCGCAGGGCGCTAACAGAAGAAAAGAAGGATTCGTGCCCATGCGCAGTGCCCAGGACTCATACGTGCAAGCGGGATCGTCTAGAAACAATGAGTTCACCTTTGCGAAAACGAACCTTCAACTACTGTCATCGGCCGTGCCTCTGCGTTTGGCGCACAGGCACGGCCGATGATGAGTGTTTAAACGCAAAAGAATATTTAGGCACCGCACTCAAAGCGGAGAGCAAGCGGCGTCGGATGGACTCGTCTCTGGGATTCCGGGAGTTAAACCGCGTGTCCGAAATTGCGGCCAGGCTCTTTAAATCGACCGCAAAACTCGGTTTCTTAACCTATCACTTTCTGATTTTGTACAGCGTTGGCCACAAGTGGTGCATTTTTTCTATAAATTCCGCAAAGAGCGAACTTACCTGAGGAAAAATTAAAAAAAGAAAAAGGTTTAACACCCTTGGAAACGCAGCGAGGCCACCGGTATTCAAACCATAGGGCACTCTATGGTTTGAAGACCGGCGGCTTCGCTGCGTTTCCAAAAGAATTAAGCCTTTTTTTTTACTTTTTCCTCAGGTAAGTTCGCTCTTTGCGAATTTTATGGAAAAAAAAATGTACCACCTGTGGCCAACGCTGTATAAAATCGGAACGCGATGGGTTAAGAAACCGATTTTCGCGGTCGATTTAAAAATCCTGGCCGCTGTTTGGGACACGAGGTGTATTTGTAGCGCTTGTGCCTACTTCCACTTACCGATGGCTCCAGAATACAAGTTGTATGCGGTAAGCGACCGTTCGTTAGAGCGCCCACATTTTATCGGCATCGTCAGCCCAAAAACCCGAAACGTGAATATCAGAATTATTGCGCTCGATTAGCCAGCCGTCTAGATCGAGCAATGCGTGATCGCACACGTCGCGAGATTTCATTATACGAAGTGGTGCAGTGAAGATCGGATCAATACGGGCGGAACGTTCATACGGCGCTCCTTTAGTCTTGGGAAAACCCGGAGAACAAGTCCCGATGCAGGTGAATTTGCTTTTCTTTTTCCGCAGCGCACTACACTCTAAAAAAAGAAAAAAAAAAAAAAAAACAACAACTGCGAGTTCATTTTTCGGTAGAACATGAATACAGACAATCAAGGCGAGTAGAAGAATCCCAGTGGAATGACACAGCTGTGGACGCATAATGAGATGTGCGCAGATGCAATAGGCAATTGAAACAAAGTGTTGTAGGGGTTACCACTAAAAGTAACAGAATGCGTTCTCGTTACATGCGAATAAAAGGAAAGCGTTACCGGCCTACGTTACAGCAAAACAAACACGTTACTTTTACTGACACCGATAATAAGTAAGTTACATCCGAATAAAAGGAAAGCGTTACCGGCCTACGTTACGGCAAAACAAACACGTTACTTTTACTGACACCGATAATAAGTAACGCACGTTACTTTTTCGGTCCTTTTTTATTCATGAATTCATAACTCCTCATTCCCACGCGCCGCATTCATGCACTGGAATAGTCTCCCCGACAATATAACCTCGCTTTCTGACCTTGCTGCATTTTGAGCTGTTATCTTAGATTTCTTGAGTGCTCCACGGATTTTGTAGCTCATAATGTTCTTGCTTAAGTAGGGGATTGTATTTTGTATAAGATGCAAGTTTTCGTCACTGGCGTCACTGTTCTTTGAAGTGTAATAAAATGTATAAATTGCGTTGTGTTTGTGCTAGAATGGTTTGTGACTGAAAGAACGAGAGGCCTTTATTGTTGTGTGTGCTTTTACAAGTGTTTATAGTGTGTCCTGATTACCCTCCCCTGTGTAATGTCCAGAAGTCGACGGGCAAGATATTTAGAAAAATGAATAAATAAAATGTTTTCTTCATTCTTTCGGTGTAAAACGTCAAAACATAACTATAATATTTCGAAAATTTTTAAGGTGTGTGGGAGGAGTGCAAGAATTCACGACAGTGTTTTTAAACACGAAAAAAATTGACGTGTAATCTTATCTAAGTCTTGGGAAGATGTAACGACTAACATAAAGAGGTTACCCGTTAATGAAAGAAAGTAACGTTGGTACGTTGCGACGTTACCGAAAAAATTAACTCGTTTCTGGTAACGCCGTTTCTATAGTAACGCGTTATCGCGAACACTGAATGGTTAAACGTTATTCTCATGTCGCTGCGCACATTGGATTTTGTTTTGTCTAATCGTACTCTGAGCTTTTTAATTCGGTGAATTACTTCTATTGTTCGGGACTGGTTGTCTCCACGTTCTGTTAAAAAATTACCACACGAACCTTTTCATACCTGATGAGACGAACACAATAATGGCCTTCACAACGAACTCCTTCAAAGGAATGTCAAACAAGCGCAAGCCGATAAGCGCAGGATCGAGAGCTAGTTTGCCGATTCCTTAAAGGAGTTCGTTCTGAAGGCCTCAATGTGCCCGTCTGACCCAGGTATTAGAGTGTAGTCGCCTAGATGGCTAGAGGTGCGCTTCATCTTATATGGAAGTTTTCGTGTGTTTTTCAACCACACTTTTTATAAGTATATTCCCAGTCTACTAATTTTAATTATTGAAAGTCGAGGGGAAAAAGTGTTATTCTGAAAACATAATTTTCGCAGGGACAATCGGCAAGCGGAACGTCGCGCTTATTAACCGCGCATACCGTTGTGACCGGAACGCATAGAATCGAGATGTAACAATTGCAACTGGGAAGAACAAAGAAAAAATTAGGGGGACCGGATGTGTGTCACTGATTACCTCTCAATTCGACGCGCTACTGGTGCATCTGTGTAAATGCAGTCATTGTACCTGCACAGAACAGTCGCGCGAGTCCAAGTTTTTTTTTTATTTTTTTTTACATCTTATATTTCGCCAAGTCCCCTCTTTAAATAAAACTAATTGGCTCACCACGTTTTCTGCAACAAAGAGAAAAAAAGACTTGCTTAAAGTACGTGTATTCAAGTACGCTTATTATTCGGCGTATCGCACGTTCCTCACGGCTTCACCAGCCTCTTCTTTATTCGTGCAAAGTGAGAATTAGTGCTCTACGCAAACTTTGCGCTAGGTAAAGTAGAATCTGGTTGCGTGATTAGAACCATAGAGCGAGTTTTAGCACAGCGCTGCACCAGTCTACCACGTGATCGTACGACAGGTCCTAATGCCCTAATCCCAAATCCACACGGTGGAACTAAGTGGGGCCAAAGGACCGAGACGTCGCCGCCTGCTGCGATTAGTCAGCGGTGCGCAGCCGGTCAATCAGGCCAGGCGTTGATGTCTTGGTCCTACTTGGTACCGCCGTGTCAATTGGGGACCCTGGAGAGCGCTTAAGGTCATGTCTCGAAGTCACAGCATGAGCTAACGGTAATAAAACCATTCTTGGCGGTAGCGCTACGCTAAGGCTCTTTATAGTTACCGACACAACAGGGAGTTTTCGGAGATCGTTTCCGCTTCCCCGCAACCCTTTCCGCAACCCTTCACGATACCCGGAACTCTACAGCCAAGACCATCGGCGCGCATGCGCAGTAGCTTCTTCTACGTTGCGGAGGGCTTAGCGGAGAGGGAAATGCGATCTACGAAAACTCCCTATTGAGAACGACGGGGAGCGTCTTTCGAACGTCCGGCCAGCAGCAAGCGCTCTATGCCTTCCGCAGTGCTTAGGCACTGCGGAACGCACTCGAGGAGACGCCAACGCATTGTCGAAGGGAGGATGCTCGCGCTCAAGGAAGGCGGGACAACTGAGTCTCCTTCTTGCCGTTTTCACCTTGTCAATGGCTATAATAGAGTGTTTTAGTTGAGCGTAGGCCGTGGATTGCAGCCAGTAACTGCCACAAACGGACATTAACTGCGATCTACGAGGAGAGCTGGATGAATAACGAGGTCGAAAATAAATTTATAGAGCTAAAACTGTAGTCCCTGATGTGTCGATGATCATGCCGTTTCAAGCCCTCAAGTCCAGCTGCAGTGTCAGAAAGCAGACTTCACGTCAAGCTCACTGCCCCGTTGTGACGCTTTGCATTATGCTCATTGTCCCGTCATAAATGTTTTTTTTTTTTGCGGATGTAAACATATTCACCATCTCGTCTTTGGTCCAGGTCTTTCCTTAGATAGCAATGATCGGATGTGCGAGTGCTCTGAGCGAAAGCAGCAGACATAAGGGCATTTTTGCGAGTAGGGCATCGGTGCAGAGAACCTAAAATCATATACACGCCATACAACTGCGTATAACTCCGATTAAAAATGAGCCGAGTGGACGTATGGGGGGCGTCTAATATTCCCCAGAAAAGAGCTATTGCGCACGCTCACAGTACGTTTCAGAGCTGAGTATACAAACATATGGCAAAGCGGATTGGGCGATTAGAAAAAAAAAAATCTATACAGGGACAAAACGGAACTAATCCAGCCGTCTTGGATATTTTCATGCATGGCAAACGTCACCTTGTTACGGCGGGAGCGCCGACCCGCGTCGACATATTCTCGAATATATCGCGGGAAAGGTGTACCCACTTCCCTGGTAAGATAATACATTCCTTCTAAAACTTTCTTCGCAGGCCTTTTTGTCAGAAACGAGCCGGTGTCTACCAGAGCCGAAGCAGCCGGGGTCTCCGATTCTCGTTATCGAAGCTGCGCTTTGGTTCGGAAGAATGAGCGGCTCAGACAGCGCGCGCAGGCGCTCGCACCGCGTGACACTTGATGCGGCGAATCCGCTAACGAGAGTAGAATGGCTTGCCGACAGAGAATAAATAAATAAAAGCGTCAAGAACAAGCGGGCCACCTTCTAACCCCCATCGGATCGATACAGGGGCCGCGATCCGACGAATTAAGACGACCCAAGCAACCAAAGACGACAGTGTCGTGAGGTGCCCCCGCGGGGAAAAGCCTCGGGGAAGGAAGGCAGCACCGCGAGAGAGGGAACGGTGGTGAGGTTCAAGCACTTCTCTCCCACTCCTCGGGACTTTAGCCTGTTTCTTTCCGGCTCTACTTTTTGTCCTTTTCTCTCTCGAGAAGTTTAAATTTCGAGGTTCTGTCGCGATTCAAAGGGTCTCGAATCGCAGGAAAGATCTGGTCTGCCGAAGTTGGTTCATTCGCTCGCTCGCACTCGTCGTCTGTAAGGTTCTTTTTTTTTTTTTTCTTTCGTTTTCTTTTTTCTGCGAGTTTTACGGTGCTCTAAACACCCAGATGTGGGGAATGCGAGCTCGTTTGTTTTATGGTCTTGTGGAAACTTAAAAGGGTGCCGAGGCAAGGTTTTGCGACGAACGTGGAACCACCGAGACTTTCGACTGCGAGGTTTTGTTGTCTTCCCGGCTGTAACTATATATCATCCTCGTAGTGTGACACTGGCTAGACATACTCTATCTCATGAATGCTTTTAGTGAAAAGAAAGCCACGCGCGTGCTAGCCTTGCTCAGTATAGCGCTTTACTCGTACGGGAACTCGCACCCAGAAGACGTAGATTTGTATCAGTTACCTGCCTTAGCGTTTTCGACTGGTGTGGCGTGCGGATAACTATACTCGTTTTCACCTCAAAAACCGTGCACCCATCCCCCCCGCCCCCCCCCCCCCCCCCCCCCCCAAAAAAAAAAAGGTAAAAAAAGAAAAACAGTTTTTTTTTGTGGAGAATTATTCATTTACTTTTTATGTAGAGAAATAAGATGTATGTATCAGATTATATATAAGGTATCTAATCAAGACGTATGCGTTTCAAACGTCAAAAGCATCGCCTCTTCCATTCTCCGACAAATTTAAGTACTACTTTCGCCACGTATGACCATTCCAAAAAGCTTCCATTTTTCTTGAGGTGAAACGAGTATAGGGCTATTGTTATATGTATTTGAAGAAACAAAACAGGCCGGTCTTTATTTCTACGAAAGTTTCAACGGCCATAAAGCTCAGCACATCCCGCGAAACTGTTAAAGCGAACAAGCCGTTGCCATTTTGTTTTCCGAATTTGTCTCAGTTTTTATGGACTGTCATCAAAACTATCAAAGTATTGAAAAAGTTCTCCCACTCTAAGAAATACCTGCGTGTCTACTTACCCGCAAAACACTAAAAGAGCCAATCACTGCGATCTAGGAAATCAGCTCAGCGAATCAATAGGCGGAACACCTGTTTAGACCTTAAAATTAAATCCGCGCTGCGACATTACGCAATGCAAAGCGTCATGCTTGCATTGCGTAATGCCACAGCGCCTACTTCATTTTAAGGTGTAAACCAATCAGAGTTTGGCGTCGTTCTCACGTCACCGCAACCCCCGCACAAGAAACAGACGACTTGCTCTCCGGATAGGAACCGGAACCGGAACACCCGGCTCTGCATGGGCGTAGCCCGGGGGTTTCCGTAAAGCGTGCTTCCCCTGAAGGTGACTCTATAGACGGGGAAGCGTCTCCCGTGGTACGGGGGGAAGGCAATTGCGGCGCTATACTCGGCGACAACATTTCTTGGCGATGCGGTGGAAGGTACGTTACGCGTCTCCTCCCCCATTCTGAGTATACGCAGGCTCTCCTCCTCCCCCATTTCCGGGGAGAGGAGGAGAGCCTGCGTACACTTAAAATGGGAGAGGGGACGCGGGACGTACCTTCCACTGCATTGCCAAGAAAAGTTGTCGCCGAGTATAGTCGCGATAGTCAGCTGCGGCAACGGCGAGCTTCCGCAACGCTTCAGCATTGCACTACATCTTTCATTCTTGGCAGACGATAAATGAGATCACATCTTGAGCACGTGCTTGGAGCGACCTGCTCACGTTTGACGCAGGTAGTCAGTGACCGCTTAAAAAACGCTTGGCGGGCTCCCTGCATCCTATTAACGCCCCGTAGTCAATGCGATTTCGGTGCTAGCCAATAGGGACGCCGAAGAACGAAGTACGAAGCAAGAGTTGGGAATATGAGCCCCGCGTTTCTTGAGCCGTCGGGGGCTATAATTGCATTTTAAGCTTTATGGTTCGCTGGAATCTTCACGCTCATCCGAAGGACCGGTTACGTGTATGTACTCCAGGAAAGTGAACTCACAAGACTTTGTCTTGAACGAAGCTCATTGTGGATGAGAATTATGATGAGCTTTGTTAGTGCGACGCCCCCAATCCATAATAGAAAAACAAAAAGCGCCGGCGGAGGCTCTTTTCTTTTTGGTGACGTCAGACAAATGGCGCATTTATGCTGAGCGTCGTCGTGACGCAATTTCCTTCCGGTCATTCGGGAAAGTGTGGGGGCAGGGTGGGGGGGGGGGGGGGGGGGGGGGAGAGGGGTCTTTTTTGCAAATCTTATGCCAGAGGTAGATAATAAATATCAAAAGGATTTTAATCTCGATTTATATCAGGGACCTCGTAACCCTTTGTCTAAGCGTCTGGATAGGGGATCTTTTGCTGACACGAGGGCCAGAAAATAAATATTCAAATAAAAATGAGCAAAAAAAAAAGTCTGCATAAGTAAGCCTATAGTTAAGCGTTTATACGCACAATCAAAAGTTAGATTAAAAAAAAAAAACTCTAAGAATAGATGAATACCTATCCTTTAATCTTGAAATTTAAGATGTAACTAATTATGATTCCGAGACACGCATTTCATTTACTATTTGTCTATCATTTGATGATTTCTAGGTAGTTTTCTTTTGTACTGAATTTAAAAAAAAAGCATCAAGCAAGAAAGATTTATACCAGCCTGAACACATGGCGCTTCTGATAAAATAGGATCATTGAGTTTTCTTTTTACCTTCCACTTTGGTCATAGGTTATGTAACGTCCCATTTTAAGGAAATCAGAGCGTAAAAGAAGGAAACAAAATCAAGATATGTAATGTCTTATTGCGAGCACATCACAGCGATAAGAAAAATGTTAACAACAAAATTCAAGCTGTTTTTGCTCTTGTATGTATTAAACTCTACTTTAAATTTACAGTAACTCTTTCTTCCGCATTGTTATGAGTGATCGGATGTATTAGATCAATCAATGGGTGATGTTTAAAAATAAATGTACTAATAAAGGGCCACTATTTTGTTGCTACAATCATTTAAATCTAATTAATCTGATTTAAATAAAATACATTCCATTTAAACCAAACAAACTTGATTATTTCAAAAAGCGTAATGTTATTCTAGTTTGTCTCATGATGGAAGTACACTACAGTACACATGCCACATGCAGTGTAACACACTATAGTAGAGGATACACACACACCACAGTACACAAGACTGCACACCGAGAATTCTAGAGCGTCTACTTTTGTGTAAATCACTTCGGTAAATCAATCACTGCATTCTGTGCAGAGAGATAAAAAAAAATCTTCAAACTTAAAAAAAAAAGAGAATAATATCTGCGCTGTAACACAGAGTTCGGCGTTTCAAGCGCTTATGTCAAAATCACTGACACAGCACAAAATCTTTTTCTTTTCTTTTTTTTTTTAGGTCTGAATATATTTTCTGCCTTGTCATTCACTGAGTTTTTTTTTTTTTTTTGTCGTACAGTGCGGCGATTGGTTCTGCCATGTTCTTCGCGGGAAAGTGGACACTCCAGATGGATTGGTGTGGAACACTTGCAGAAGGCGTTTCTGAGAACGCTATGCGGAGTGCATGTTCGTCTGCTTCAGGGTGTAAGATAGACGGGTGGGGAAACGAGAGCCGAATGAGCGACCGGATTGTGTCCCCCTCGGTTTTCTCTTTTTCTGTGGCGCCATCTATGGGGAGCACCGCGAACTCTCACTCCGGGTGGGCGACCGGTGGCGACCGGCTAAACTGACGGAGATGATTTCTCGGGACTTTCGATGAAGAAATGTCGTGCTCTCGGTTTATTTTGTGCACTCTCCCATAAAGTTCCATGCAAATTAGATTCCAATTTTTTTCCTCTCGCCGCAGCGCCATCTGTCGCAAATCGGGGGTACCCGTAAGCAGACGAGTACACAATCCGGTCAAGGCGCTGCGGTAGGCTTCTATGGGCCGTTTCCTCACCTGTCTATCTTACATTCTCGTCTGCTTCTTGCGCAGGGGTTGTGGTGATGTCAGAACGTCGAGCTCTGATTGGCTCTGAGAGGAAAGGTAGTGGGTGGACCTCAATGCAAGCTGTCAATGTGGTCCACCCACTATTCTTCCAATCGGAGCCGATTAGTTCTTGGCGCTCTGACGTCAATGCAACCCCTGAGTGCAAGAAGCAGATGAATTTACGCACCGCATAGTCTATGACATCTTTAAAACGCTGACTGTGGCCTCTTATGTTGGCGCTCCTTGTTTCGTAATTGTTCTACGGCGTTGACGCAGCAATTTCATTGGCTGAGGGGTGATTAGAAAATGCTCGAGCCAAGCCCTGCGTTTCTTAAGTTGTCATAGACTATGAGCGGTATTCACTGGCGGCCACGCCAAATAGCGGAGCCGCTGAGTGCGTGCTCAAGGCGAGCTGTCACGTGTGATTTCGTAGCGGGAATTTTACACCATCAGGAATGCAGGTTTTCGCATTCTATAACTGTAATGAATACCGGACTCAAATATGACTGTGGGGAACTGCCGATCGCAGGGTGACGGGAAGCTTCCACGGTTCTTTTGCATTCCGCACCACCAAGATTGCCGGCCGCTTCTGGCAATTCAGCTATCTTCGTAGGTAACAGTGGGGGCAAGGGGGGTACTTGACTACAGTAACTTGACCGGAACTTGGCCGGTTGAATCGAGCTGGCTAATGACAGGACATCACACTGCCTCATCGAAAAAACGAGGGCGACGTCTGTCGGGCGCTCTAACTGAGTTTCCACAACGAAGGTATATATGAGCAGGTTAATGTAGTCTATGCAGGTAAGCTCTCGGTATTTGATAGCTGCATCGTGAGTAATAGCACGTAGACAGTTTCACACCTTCCACATGCCATGAAGCAATAGCACACTTTGCAGTGATAACTTAATCGGAGCACCTGCACCAGGTTAAAATCGGTCCATTTGCAGCAGACGAAGTAGTCGTGAGCATAAACGTGACGATGAGCCTGATACAAAGCCCTCCCGATTCACGCTCGCAATCGACTGACTTTTTAAATATGGATTCTTATGGACGATGTGAAGTTTATTAACAATGCAACCACACCCGCGCTGCAGCTTCTTCTGCTCATCGCACATTTTCCGCGATAGTTCTTATTCTCATGAATATTATTTGTGCACATGACGACGACGTAGTGATAGCCAGATAAGCGTAGATTTTGCGAATTGTTGCGCAGTAAAATGAAACACTGATCTAATTCGCACGACGTCCGTTTCTAAGCCTTTTCGCCCATACCCTCGGCGGTTGCATACCCTCTGTCAGTGGCCAAGGAAGAAATGCACCTGGTCCAGGGGACGTCATTTGCGCGCTGGTAGGAGGTTAGGCGTGAAACGTATATAGAGAGTATTCACTGGTGACCATAGCTGTGTATGCGACTGCTGAGCGCGTGCTGACGACGACCTTCCGCGGTTCTTTTTTTCAACGTGCATTCCGCACCATCGAGAGAACCGGTCTTCTCAGCCCAGTAATGTGGGCTCGTTCTGAGCATGCACTCTAAGCACCGCCCTCAAATATGGCGTCCAGTGAATGCCCCCTATAGTATAGTGATGTTACGCGATAGCGACAGAGAAGAGCAGGGACGCCGTGCTCACTCTCTCTGCACACCGGCACCGTCTTGTGAGTCCAGTTGCCGAACTGGCAGACGGTCACGTTGGGCCCCACCAACTCGTAGCCGTCCACGCAGTGGAAGAGCGCCCGCATGCCGTGCTCTGTCTTGGGCGCGATCACGATGCCGTGCGCCGGACGCTCGGGGAGGCTCTTGCAGCGCGCTGTGGAGGCGAACCACCAGGGGGCGACGTTAGAAAAGAACAAGCCCCTACTCACCACGCCATTGGCTGTGTGGGGACTGTTTTGTAGTGGAGAAAATAGAACAACAATTGTGGGCGTTTTTACTTTTTTTTGCTGCCACTGATTGAAAAGTGTGTGCGCGTGTGTGTACGTGTGTGTGTGTTTGTGCGTACCTGTACGTGCGTATGTGTGTTATTGCTCAGTGCAGAGAGTGTAATGCTTATTTTACAAGAAAAAAAGGCGAGGAATAAGTAAGACGTTATCGTTCATTTTATTGCTTTCTCGTTTATTGTTGCGCATAGTTAACCTAGATCAACTTTGCATCCACACCGATAGCCGGCCTTTCTTTAATAGGACAAACTCCGAAAATCGGGACTGTGCATGCATCGTCCTGATTTTTACTACGCTGATCGTGCACTACGCTCTTATGGCCAGGTGGTCGCAGTGGCCAAAGGGATTTTTTTTTTCCTTTGAGACGCTGATACTGCCTGACTGATGCGAGCGCAAGTACTCGCTCGCCATGTCAATAGCTACGCGTTGCCTAAAGAAATACGGGCTAATTAAGTTTTATCTATATTAAGGGGCAGAGTGCGTGTGGCAGCGACGATGATAGACAACGGCGCCGCCTATAAGAGTCGCTCGGCGACACAGGGTCGCTCACCCGGTGCGCAGATGGGGAGGTGTGTCCAGGATCCGTTGTTGCACTTGGGTGGCGTGGCGTTGTACGCGAGCTCGTAGTGCTCCTGGCAGCTCACGTTGAGCAGGCGGCCGTGCTCCAGTCGCGACTCCGGAGTGGAAAGGTTCACGAACGCGTGCTCCAGCGCGGGAATCTTGCACGGCGCTGCGTAAGAGATGTTTTATATCAAAACATTGTAAAAGAAAGAATCCCAAATGCGTATATTCATTTGAAAATGTTCTAATAAGCACGCTGATTTTGTAACAATTAAATAAATAAATAAACTTAAATAACGTTTATTTAAACAAATTTGACCCCAAGAAATGATTATTATTGGAATCGTTGGCGTCGTTGTCCACAGATAGGAGAAAACGCAACAAAGCAACAAAAACTCATAATACAAGCGCAGCATAACCGAGAATAGAAAATAATAATAAATGATTAGCAACATATTGTTTTATTACTATCATGGGGCAGCAATAAGTTTCATGATAAGCGAATCCGAGCAGCTTCAAATATTTCCGAGCTTTTTTTTTCTTTTTTTCTTAGCATTATTCCTTTTAAAGGCTGGACTCCACGGGGTGAATATGCGGCGAAAAATTGGCGAATTTTGCCCGGTGACTTTCACACTGCGCGCAGCATCGGCAGTATGGCTGCTACGTCGCCCGCAAAGCACGCGTTTACCCGGGCGAATTTTATGATCTATCCGTCGCATAATTCGCAGTTTGTTTAACGTGTCAATGAAACTTGAAGGATGTTTCAACGGCACCGGTTCTTGCGCAACGTGTGCCTACGTGAAGATCCGCAGTTACCATCAACATCCCTATTTTCTCAGCACCAATGATGAAGCCCACGGGTATATTTGGTGTAATGTTTGCCTCACATAATACGAACTTTATCTACAAGTTTAAACATTGAGTCATTACGAGGTGTAGTACAATTTCACTACATATCAACTGATCTCACCTCGCCACGATAGGTGGTGATGCAAGAAGAGTCTCCAATACCTGCTCATATTATCGCGCCTTATCATCTCCTGCTCTGACACTTTCTCTTACACCGAGGGCGTTGACAAGGGGCTATATTAATCTCTCCAAAGTTGCAGACAAGTTGACAACTTGCTGCCCGCTCAAAGCAGACGTCTTATCATCGAGCAAGCCTTACAACTCCCCGAGGAGCTTTAGATGGCGCCGACAATAAATTGCCAAAAGAAAATAAAAGAAAAAAAATAAAAGATGGGTACGTCGGTGGAAACCGGCACTCTCTAAAATCCAAGCTCGGGTTACAGCAAAGAGTTTGGACTGCGTCAACACAAAGCACGGGGGGCCTCCGACGATCACCGCCGCAAGGACCAAATTACCAGAGTGACGAGTTTAGCGACACAACACTGCCCCGAGGCCTCGTCGAGACCCGCACAACCTGATGAGGGTTCGCGTAGAGGATACGTGGCCGGCAACCAGTCTTCTCTCTTTCTCTCTCTCACTTTCGTAGCCTCCTTCCAAACATCGTCCTCGCCCTTTCGGAGTTTGCCCACAATCTGTCTGGATTGGAGAGCTTTGACCGCGGGCTGTTGCCGGGTCCGTGCGAAGGCTCATAAACCTCCCTAGAGACGCTAGAGAAAGAAAGTTTTGCCTCCTCGCAAACTTGAGTGACGGCCTTGTATTATTGAGGGGTGCAGCTTCTCTTATTGTTCAGGGTTCGTACAGCACCGCAAAATGTGGAAGGTTCGCAAACAGGGCAGTCGATACGCTGAAACGCCCCGGGGGTGCGTCGTGGAAGCCGTTAAAGGAAACGGGACCTAAGCAAGGTCTGAAGTGGGCGTAAGACAGACCTGCACAGGTTACCAAAGAAAAAACAAAAACAACCCCAGTACCATTGCTGGCTCAAACAGTAACTAAATACATTACTTGTTCCCGAGTATTGACAAAAAAAAAGCTCTATTTTCACTTAAAAACACTGCGTTGATCTTTTTTTGTTTATTTTTAAGGTAAATATTTGGTAAAAGACTTGAAGGTTCACGAGAAAATGAATTTCGGAGTAACATGTGTAACGAATTGCTGCAAGGCCAACCACACACGCATCGTCTTTTTTTTTTTTTTTTTTTTTTTTGCTTGTTTTCTGAGTTGTTCAACGCAGATACAGCGGGAATTTCGGCGAGACTAAAGTTCGAGTTGGGAACGATAATTTCATAAATATAGTTAAATACCGTTGGATCGTCTTAACGGTCATAAAGTTACACAAATACTTCTCGCTTTTCTGTTCGCCAGAAATTATAAACACGCGTCTTTATACGTTTTGTTGAGGGGAAGTTGCACTTTGGTTTTTGTGGTCCAGGGAATGAAAAGATGGAAAGGTCTGCCAAATAATATAGGTATCGACTCAATGAGCGCTCGCAAAATACACAACCTCCCAAGCTTCGTTTTGAGAACCACGAGTCGGCAATTCCGTTCCACAAAACTCCGCGAGGGGCAGGCAACTATAGATATCGCTGGAAAGCACGAATAAATACCTCAACTGCAACCGCTGCGTCACTCAGGAACCTCGGGGGAACAAACTCTGTATGTATCGCGCTGCGAGCAGCCGAACAAGGTCGAAGCTATCAATTTCTGGGTTGTTCGACTTGTTAACCCCCCCCCCCCTTCCCTTTCTCCTTCCCCTTAACACGCCGTTTTATCGTTTACGAAACCGCGTGGAATGCGCAGATCGCGTAAATATTTTGCGCCTACATATTTAATTTTTTGAACAAGTCAAGGCCCTATACCGCGCCCAGACCCGAAGCTCTTCGCTGAAGTGTAGAGTCATAAATTTAACAGGAAATTCTGAAACGAGCTTCACGCCGCCTGCACACCGGTGATAGTAAACCGAGCGAATACTGAAGCGCATTGGAGGAGGAGTCTTAAATGGCGTAACCGATTTTTGAGTCTGGAAACGTGTGATAAGGTTGGCGTGTAAAATGAGGTCGCCTGTTTAATTTGCATTGTCGGAGTGGCTGCTCCGATCCCACCAGAGGGAAAAAGTGTGCGGGATAAAGTTGGGGGGGGGGGGAGGTGGGCGTACTTACATGCCACATGTACACCCGGGAGCGGTAAGTTTTGCATTCACGAGTTTGCTTGAAGCTGTTCCGATGGAACAGCTTCAAGGCTTTAGGAAGCCTTGAAATATGTGAAATAAGCGCGTTTACCTCAAACCAGAGTTTAGAAAGGATACAAATGAAAACCGCTTTCACGCACACGCGACACTTGAACTTTGCACTTAGTCGTGGAAGAAAATAAAGGTTCAATAAATTGCTCGAAAAGGCGTCATACTAGGAAAACTCTTATATCGAAATACGGCTTCACAATTGGGGAAAAATGAATTATCGTATGGGGAGCGTTAGTCATCGCAGGGAGTGCGTAAACGTGAAGATTGTTCATTCGTGTTTCAGCCAATCCTACCTTTCGTTAGTACACTTGACAGAACAAAGAGACATGTATATTGTTATGCAATCGTATATTACTGATTGAACATAATTTTAACTTCCCTTCGGCGTTTTCGCCTCTTTTTGCCTAATTCTACGTGAAGTTAAAATGTAAATAAATATGATTACACATTCTTATACAACTATAACATGAAATTAAAAGGAAACAACTTAGACAGGATAAGAAAGTTATGTCTTATTCAAACCGATTTTTCTTGTGATATGTGCGACAACTTTTTAGTGTTTAAATATGTACGTCAAAGACAAGTAGCACAAACAGACAAAACACACCGCGGCGACCTGGTGTGTGACTTCCTTTTTCTATTTGCGTTTTTTTCTTTTTAGCTGTGCATTTTTAAATACAAATAACCAACTCGTTCATGCTTCCATCTTAAGCATCTTTAACATTGCCGGAACAAGTTTAAGATATACACATTTCATTCCTCCTAACGTGAAACATGAAGTTCGTCATGTAGTTTTAGAGTGTCAAAAAGAATTATTTATTGGTTCGGGTTAGGGTTCACGGCTATCATTTCAGTTCCGGTTCAGTTCCAGGAACAAAAATAACAGTGCAAATCGGTTTGAATCGGTTTGAACCAGTAAACTGATGATATAGTTTTCGCGTTGTTTTGGCAGTAGGCAGTATTTCCGCGTAGAACGAGTAATTAGTCTGTATAGATTTTTTTATCGTTCGTACAATCCACTTTTATTTTCAGGTGTCAAAAATAATAAAAAAAAAAGAAATAGCGTTATCTTATTTCGAGGAAACTGTGAAAGAATATCTATATGAACATACCAACGTAATTTTTATACCACATAACATTAATTTGTCTACTTCAGTCACATTTATTTTTCCTGAATCAAAAAGTTGCCACGAAGTGCGGTAGGTCGCCCAAAATACCCGTGATCGGTACAACTTTGCGTCGCAGTATTAAAGGAGCTGTGCAACGATATTCAGTTGGAATGTTTTTCTCTCTACACGGGCTTACTGGCACACCTGGGACTCAAGGGTACTCACACGCAGCGCCATTGGCCAAGAAACTCCTTTGTTACGGTGTAATTTCAAGGACAAAAGCGATCATTTTCATTCAATCTCTCCTTTGCAAAATTTGATGACGTAACTCGGGGATCGCAGTCCACCCAAGTGACGATATTTGAATGCGGTTCATAGATTGGACCCGAGCATTGCGTGGGCGCTCGACTTGGGCTCGTACAGTTGCTAGCTCGAGAAGCATTCGGGTTGTGACTCGTGTCCAATCGCTGCAACGACGACAACAGCCGAGCCATAACAATGTCTGGAACTCAGCGCGTGTCCTCTGCTTTGCCAACCCCAGCGCGTGGCTATGATCAACGCTGGCGGCATATAATCGGCTCCAGATCACGTGGCCGCTTGTTCTGGCTGCGAGTTGAGGGTGTGAACGCTGCTGGTTTTTCTTCAATTTTTTTCTGGGACTTCTATTGCGTGGGGTGAAAAACGAACGCGTGTTTCATAGGTCATCAACGTTAGAGATCCGTTTTAAGCGGTATTTGTACACAGTACAAAAATTGTTGCATCGCTCCTTTAAGAGCTAAATTGTGGTTGTGCTCCTGCAATAAGCAATTATTTACAGTGAATGAAATTATGAAAGGAGCACCTCATCATCATATATATCGTGAAATATATTATACGAAACACATTTCCTCCTATATATGATTACGACACAATTGAGCTAAAACCAATATTTTTTTTTTTCAAAATGTCACGAAAGTTTAGGATAAGCTTTTTCAGTCTACGTTTTACGTGTCAAATTGTTGTTCATCAGATAAAACAGGCAATAACAGACTTCTATATGTTCGAGATGTTATATATGTTTTGGGAACACATTTATTTAAATCAACTTTATTATCCGAAATTTGTTCAAAGGCTGAACTTTATGGAGTGATTATACTTTTTGCTAAATTACGAAGTCTCGGGGAGCTTGTACAAGTCTATTTACACGCGCTGCGCGAACTGCCTTCTGCAGCAGTAACTAAGTAAAAATCCAAAACAAACGTAACTTTGCACGCGCGTTCATTAACGTGTAAATTTGGTTGTTTACTTCGACTACTGAGTACAGATAATGCGAACACGTGTAGCGCGTGTATCTACGTTCCCAGCTTTCTTTCTGATGCTTGGGTAAATTAGAAAAAGGACTATGTGCGGCGAAGACTTCACGAACTTTGCCCGGAGGCGCGTTCACTTTGCGCGCGGCTCAGCAACCACTCTTCTGACGATTCGCGCACAGCGAACGCCCCCGGCCGAAATGTGTCGCTTTGTTTCACTCCATTGAGTCCAGCTGCCCCCAACCTCTTCTACACGTGGCTATCGAGGATAAAAAAGACAAAAAAGATTCGCAGAGCATATTTAAAAAAAGTTTGGGGTGCATTCATTTACGATGTATATCTTTAAGGTGATCGGGCCTTTACCGGCCCTTTATTTATGTTGTCAAATCTTCTATCATTAACCAAAATACGGATTCTATTATCAACCACGAATTTGACTGTATAAAGTTCACAAAACCAATTCAGACCGACGCAGGAGTACGACACTCAAATATAGGTCAGCTCTTGAGTCAATCTTCGGAGTAGTAGTATGCGTTTTGGGGAGGGGGGTTGGGAAGCCGACTGTTGTTGGGGCGTACTTAGACGCCCATGTCACATTCGGAGGGGAAGGGTTCTTGGGAAATAAAGAGGAAACGTACTGTTTTGTTCGCTGTTTGGCAGTGTGAAACACAGGTTGCAGAGTATACCATAAAATAACTTGAGGTTCATGTAACAGATATAAAGAAAAATACACAACATGCGTGGAAAGAAAAATATAATAAATGGTATTCTTAAAAAAATCCAATACCGATAAAAATCCAAAATCCTTACTGCAAAAAAAAAAGATATAAAATGATATTTTTAATTACACATAAATGACGTGAACTCGGCGTGAAAAAGATTATTATAATCTTAGCATTGATCATATTGGGCTTGCATGAACTCAAACCTTTGACAAATGCTGCCTCGGGAGGCTAATGTTATATTCGGTTTTATGTGCACTTGTCTTCGTCCTTCACTTTGCAACTTAGTGCTTCATCAGTCATTGTATTAGCTTGTCGTATATTATCGCGAGACTGCTATATTATATCGCACAACTTTACAATTTGGACATCTACTTTTCCTAAAGTTGCGAACATTTCATTTCACCCCGAATCCGAATTGTTTAACATGGTTTGCACGTGACGCCATCACACTCTATTATGGTGATGATTGCGATTTTTTCTCGCTAAATAAAATTGATTCCGGAAAGGTCCAAAACGGAGGTTCCATAAAATTTGCGGTATCTGAAAGACAAATTATGTTTGCTTGGTGCAAAATCATGAGGGAGGCGCGAGCGTCTGGTACCCCGAAAACGCTCTTTCTGGCAAAAGTGTTTTTGCCAACAAAATAGTTTCCTAGTCCACGGGTTTTGATATGTGCCGAAGACGCGGAATAAAATAATGTCTAGGAGAACCAGTTGAACTTACAGAAAATTGCAGAAATAAGAGAAAAGACACCCGATCGCTGGACTACCAACTATTTATTAAACCTCCGCTTTATCTTCTTCTGGTGTGTCTACTGCTACTGATACTGTAATACCAGTAGAAGAAGAAGAAGCGAAGGTTTAATAAATAGTACGTAGTTTAGCGATCGGGTGCCTTTTTTTTTATCTCTACACTTTTTTAATAAATTCAGTTGGTTCCACTAAACATGCACAACCATCTAGCTCAGCTCGTACCCCTCCGAGCGTAAAAAAACATTTACAACACAATATCTTTTTAAAACTACCTCCTGTTCTTTTCTTTTTTTTTGTTGCTCCTCTAGAGAGTATTTTTATTTTGGGGGGACTGCCTCCTTCATTTTTTGGTGTTAAGTAAAAGATTATTCTTGTGTCAGTTGTTAACAGTAAGCCTCCACAGTTTTTATTTAGCAGTCCAAAACTGTTATGTTTAAACAAGATATGAAGGGGGTCAAAGCCTGGGAAAGAACTTTAGAAAGACAATCCAGTGAGACTTAAAGCGGTTGCCAACGTTAAGCTGTCCCTTTGAGGCTACTAGAATATTTCTTTTCAGGTATCTCTCCCGAACACACTTGTAGTTCTACGTAACGTCCGCTGGATCAGCCAAATTTAGTCCTTTCAATGCTCTAGTCTCGGGGACAACTTTCTGAGGCAGTTCAGCAACAACCAAAACAAATTTCGTTGAGGCATGCAAACAATGTTTGTGTGCCTCAACTAAAATTGTTGCACGACTCATTTTACATGTGCAGTACATGTAAAATTGGTTGTGTAACAGTTTTTATACTTCCACAAGATACCGCTAACAACTAATCCCTCACGTTGGTAACTTTGCAAAAACACCCCTTAGGTTTCCTGACCGCGCAATGGCAGACTAAAAAGGCACGGCGGGACGGAGATGGCTATATCGCTAAACCCCTCTGTATTCTTCACCCAGGTTACGCTGTGCGCCCTTGCTCAGCACGTGTCATTCGCACTGAAGAATGATGTCAGCAGCCTGGATCTACCGGCAGTGAACTTCGACTGGCCATTTGCTGGGACGCACCACGTGACATCAACGACATTCGACTTCTTGAAGACAACGCCGCCTGCTGAAGCGTATAAAAACGACCGCATCAACGATTTCTTCAAAGGGCACGGCGGGACCGAGATGGCTATATCGATAAACCCCTCTGTATTCTTCACCCAGGTTTGTGGCAAATATGCTTATACCTGCTTCCGTAGTGACTGTAGAGGCATTGTTGTCCTGCCGTGCCCGGCGACATGCGCAAGTCTTTTTGTGGATGCGTGGAATGTCATTTTGATTCTTCTTGCTGGGGATGTTGAGCAAAACCCTGGACCTTATGCAGAGCTAAAATCAATGCTGAACGCCATGCTTGTTTCCCAGAACGAACTGAAATCAAAAATTGAGAACTTAGCTGCTTCTCAGGACAAGCTTGAATCTACAGTTAACACTCGAATGAATGAAGTAATGGCAGCAATAAAAGAACATAAAGTAGAGATACAGGCATTACAGGCCGAAGCTACATCGTTCAAAAGTAATCTTCAATTGCATCAAAAACGCCTCGACGACTTGGAGGACAGAAGTAGGCGCCGTAATCTTATCATTTTTGGTGTTCCCGAGCCTGATCGTGAAAACGCTGCAGTGCTAAGAAAACAGAAAATTGAGGAGCTGATAGCGGAAAAACTCGGTGTGCTTGTCAACTCAGTTGAAAGAGTGCATAGAATTGGGGAAAAAAAAACGCGATAAAGCACGACCTGTAATCATGAACTTTTTTGACTATAACGAGAAGTTGAAGGTATTAAAAAATTGCCATAAACTAAAGGAAACACCAGTATCGATAAACCACGACTTCTGTCAAGGCACTTTAGCAAAGCGCAGCAAACTGTGGTCTCGTTCTGGGGAGTTTAAAGCTCGAGGTCATAAAGTGTCTCTTGATTACGATAAGCTGCGAGTGAACGATGATGTGTATGAATGGGACGAGGAGAATGATTGTCTAAAATGTATTCGCTCTCAAGTACAACGAAGCAGAGAAGACTGACTTGATAGCAAACAATTGCGCGTTGTTCTCATAAATGCCAGAAGCATTGTCAATAAAGTTCCCGAGCTTGAAGAAATCATATTTACATATGATCCACAAATCATAGCGATTACAGAGACCTGGTTATCAGCAGACATATCAGATTCCGAAGTAGTTCCCCCAACGCACAAACTGGTTAGACGTGATCGAGGCTACCGAGGAGGGGGAGTTGCTTTAGTAGTCAAAAAGGAAATTATTTCCGTTACTATGGACGAAATAGACGACAATGAAAGTGTGTGGTGTCAAATGGATTATCTTGGGTTCTCGGCTCTTGTAGGTGTGATCTATCGGCCCCCCGCCTCGCCGGAGTTGTTTTCGGAAAAAATTCAGTCTTACATGGAGCAAAAATACAAACCTAATCAAAAAGTCATAGTAGCCGGGGACTTTAACCTACCGACAATTGATTGGCACACTTTACACCCCGGTACGACGGACGTAAAGAACTGCAACTTGTTACTTGAATTGATGCTAAACTTTAATCTCATTCAGCTTGTTAAAGAGGGTACAAGAGTCACTCAAAGCACGGATAACGTACTAGACCTTATATTTGTTGGAAATTTCCCAGGGGACACTACTGTGAGTGTTTGCGATGGTATTTCTGACCATAAGCTTGTTTTACTTACCTCAAATTTTTGTCCTGTCAAAAAGAATCACACGAGTAAATGTGTCTAACTTTTCCGCTGCCGATGATGAAGCTGTTATAGATTCACTTGACCTTTGCTTCAGTGACTTTGAGGCGGGAGGTGACGTATCGACTTTGGGGAATACCTTTAAAAACATTACTGCATCATGTCTTGATATATTCGTACCAAAATTTCAGAAAAAGAAACAGCACAACCCCTGGATAACAAGGGACATAATACATTTGAAAAGAGCTATATCTCGAAAACGCAAATCAGCTCGTAAAGATAATAGTGTCATATCTTCCCTTTCAATAACACTGAAGCAAAAAATACGGAGCGCTCGAGATCATTGTTTTTGGAACGACACTTGTAAACTTCATGAAAAACGCGCCGCAAAACTTTTGGGGATATCTATCTGGCAACAATAGGACTGCCGACCAACTTCACATTGATGGTTGTGGGGTTACTGACCCATACCGAATTGTCAATGAGCTTAACAGCACATTTCATAGTGTTTTTGGTCGTCGGGGCACGACCGAAAATACAATCGAACATTTTTCTCTTTCATCTAATGTAATGCAAGACATAAATTTAAACGTAAATGCGATTCGTCTTCTCCTTTTAAGACTTGATGTAAAAAAGTCTTCTGGCCCTGACGGTATTCCCAACGCCTTTCTGAAGCGTTATATGGACATGATTTCGCAGTATTTGTATGTTTTGTTCAATGCATCCTTGGATCAGGGATGCCTGCCTCCTGATTGGCTGTGTGGGAAGGTTGTGCCGGTGCACAAGGACGGGAGCAAACTGCTGGCTGCGAACTACAGGCCGATATCATTAATCAGCAGTTGCTGCAAACTGCTCGAACACATCATTTCCAGCCACATAACTTCGTTTTTAGAATCCAATAACATATTAGCCAGCTTTCAGCATGGGTTCAGAAAAAAGCTATCAACCACGACTCAACTCGTATCAGTTGTACATGACTTCCCCAATGCTATCAACAAAAGGAAACAAATTGATGCGATATTTTTGGATCTGTCAAAAGCTTTTGATAGGGTACCGCACTATCTACTACTAAAAAAACTGCAGCGTGTAGGAATTTCTCCCCGCCTTGTGAACTGGATTTCTGCGTATCTGACGAACAGAACGCAGTTTGTAGAAATTAACGGTTGTCAATTGCAAAATCTTGATGTCCTGTCAGGTGTTCCCCAAGGGTCTGTCTTGGGACCCCTTTTGTTCTTGATATATGTCAATGACATAGCTGACGACCTTGACTCGGGTGTGGCTGGGAAAATGTTTGCAGACGACTGTGTGATTTATACTGCTGTCATTAACACCTCGGACCAATTATTGCTTAACGAAAACTTGTGTAAAATTGCTGACTGGTGTGAGAGGTGGCAGATGGTTATAAACTACTTGAAAACATGCGCTCTTACAATAACACACAAGAAATCTCCTCTCGAATATACGTATCATGTCCGCGATAAACTCATTGAATCAGTGAATGACGTAAGATACTTAGGTCTAACTATTAACACGAAACTTAGCTGGGACACCCACATAGACAATACTTGCGCCAAGGCCTACAAAAACTGTGTTTTTTAAGAAGGAAATTGGGAGCGTGCAATTGGACTGTAAAACTTTCAGCCTATAAAGCCCTAGTTCGCCCAGTTATAGAATATGCGTCAATCGTGTGGGACCCATATTTAAAGAAAGTTATAGAAAAAGTGGAGAGGATTCAGCGACTAAGTGCACGATTTATTCGTTCTGATTTTAGGCGCCTCTCCTCGGTTTCTGAAATGTTGAATAGATGTGGGCTAGAATCTCTCGAAGCCAGGCGGAAATTTGCAAGATTAAGTTTGTTTTATAAAATTTATCACAACGAAACTGGCTTAATTAAAGACTTGTATATTCAGCCACCTCCTCAGCGCTCAGCAAGGCTAAACCACTAAAAAAATGTTCGACAATATGCTCCTAGAAATAATCTATTTAAGTACTCATTTTTTGTACGAACCATTGAAGACTGGAACTCACTGCCGTCAGACTGCGTGAACGCTTCAACATCCAATAGTTTTGATTCCTTTCTTATAAACATGTTGTAACCCTCTCCTGCTAGGATGGTGGAAAACCATCCGCAGTATTTCCTAAATAAAAAAAATAAAAAAAAGAGACAGCTTTTTCCTTCGCAACTTGCGATTAGAAGAAGCGGTCACGTGATTTGATGCTGATTATAAAACGTCAGCGTTCATAGTAATGTAGCTGGGTTGGCAAAGCGTAGAGCATGGGCTGTGCTTCAGACATTGTACAAGTTCGGCTATTATTATCTTTGATTGAACACTAGCCATTATCCGAATGTTTGGCGATGCTAACTGTCATGAACCAGTGCACTGTACTCGGTCTCAGGTCAATTGAGTATGTCACAACGTTATGTGACATCACGGTGTAAACAACGCTAATGAACATAGTGACGTTCTGAATTTATACCAACTTAATGCAGTGAGTCACATGACTTTGTCACGTGACGTCACGGAGCGACGTGACGTGACATTACTTGACAGCATGTCTTGATACCATGACGTCACGTGACGCATGATTAATCCTAGTGTCAATACAAGAGCACCACGAAAACCAATAATTTCTGATACATTGCAATTCTGTATATGACGATTTGATCAATAATAAAGCTGCCAATTTTTTTCGTATTCTCAAATCTTTATTTTGTGCTACAAAAAAAAAAAAAAACCATGAATCGGTTTAAAACGGTTACTTTTATATTTCTTTTTCCGATTGAGCTCCGGTTCAGTTTCAAGATGGCGGCGAAGATTTCGGTTCGGTTCAGTTCCGGTTCGGCTAAAAATAACAGTTCCGATCCGGGTTTCGGTTCGGTTTGATCCCGGTTAAACACTCCGCGTAGTTATTGTTACCTACGTAAATTGCAAAACGTATATACCGTAATATACTGCCGTCGATGCCAGTCAAGACGCCTTTGCAGCTTCGGTTTCTTCGCATCACGCCGGAGTTAGGCAGGCAAAGCACGCTCTACAGGAACGTCTCGCGGTTCAACGTGAATGCACGTATTGCAGGGCTCGGCAGAAATACCCCAATAGGTATTCGGGAATGGAGTTATAGAAATACATTTGTTCTCGAATGGTGCTACGTGGGAAGGGTGTAGTTCGTGGCGAATATGAAGGGTAATTTATGCTTGCGCTCCTCTTGCGTGATTGTATGAACCTTTCTTTACCTCGGACTTTTTATTTAGCTTTAATACCGCCCAAAAAAACACGTCACCCCCCGAGAACCACATAGTTACTGAACGGTAAAGACTGCGTGCCATGCTTGACAAAAGGCGTCTGCACGAAATTAACCTTGTTTTTTTTACTTTAAGGGCGCACCTTAAACTGTCATCTTATATGCTTCTGAGTAACCTACAGTTGGGCGAGATGGGACTAGATGGCCGTAAGTTCTCTCCAATCAACTCCTTTACAGCGTTCACTCTGCTAAATTGGAGAAAGTGGAGGTCTTTGTGAAAGGAGGTTATTCTGTTATTCTTGGAAGTAACCTTCGATAAACCCGTTCTTTTATTGTTGGTTACTTTGATGGTTCATATTATAGGGCGGGTTCATATAAATTATGAAGTACCTTGCACCAAACAATTATTTTAATATATCGTAAAAAACGGCAAACAAATGTAACGAGATAGTTAAGTATCGCAAAGAATGGCGATACAAAGAATACCCTGTAAATGTGTTTCACTACTGAGATACAAATATATTTTTCCAGTGTATCTCGATATAGAGATACAAATACTCGAAAGTATCTCTAATATACTATTGCGACACATTTATATTGAAATACTGCCTAGCTCGACCTGAGCGCTTTGGTGAAGTTAAATAGAAACAGAAAAAATAAACATGGGGACGGTGCTGTTTTGTCCACCCTTATGTTTATTCTTTCTGTTTCTATTTAACTGCCTAGCCCTGGACTATTGTTATATAGTATCGCATTCCGAAGCCTACAAAATGTGCTGATTTTACGCTCAATAAATTTATACTTCTCTCGATTTTTTTTTTTTTTTAATCCCTAGCCTGTGTGTCCTTCTCAAAGACCGGCCGGGGGGGGGGGGGGGGGGGGGGAGGGGGAGTGCACTAGCTTACGTTTTTATACGATATTAACTCCATTCCTTGTTCAAATATACTTATAAAATACTTCTAGTTCGGTTTAGTGTCGTTTATTATAAGGCGTTCGTTGCGCGTGGGGAAGTTAGCAACGCACAAGGCTGTCACACAAAGGAATGGCGTACGAACTTTGCTTGGCGCAGTATCTTTTATAATTTCTTTTGCAAATTTATTTTATTGTTTTATCTCATATTTGGTTGTAATCGTGTATTCTAGATCAGAAAATTCCTGTACCTCCCGCGTGTTTCAAAGCGGTGGTAACGTGCTGTTTCGGGACAGTCACTCTTCCGTCGCCGTCGCAGAATATACGGTATCCGTTTTCGCCTCGGTTACGGGCACAAATTCGCCACATTAAAGATTACTTTCAGTTCCGCGTACGTCTGACATTTTCTCTCCGCGACAAACTTAACGTAAACTTGCTTGAGGACTAAACTCATCTTGTTCACGTATATCACAATGATTTTTTTACTGCTGAACTTTCAGAAAAGGAACATTGAAAACAAAAGCTTTGGGATTGGATCGGGTCAACAATATCAAAATTATACTCGGCATCGACTATTTTATGATGCATTATCTGGCACAGCCTAAATTGCTTCGGGGTAGGCTACGCTAGCGTAGCTTACAGCGTATCAACCTACAGCAGAAGCTAGCGTAACCTACGTAGGTGCAGTCAGCACTGTTTGGCAAAAAGGTGGCCTCGTCTTGCCCCTGATTAGCGTGCACTCTTGCAAAGTTCCCTCGACAGCGCTGCGGGAACTACAAGAGCCTTGGCAATGTAACCCACAAAAAAAAAAAAAAAAAAAAAGTTGACGCCGAATACAAACAAGGCCCGGTTACTTTCTCCTCTTTTTTCACGAAACGTGTGCACACAACAAAGGCGCGGATTCAGCAGACTGGGCCCCGAACCCATACCCCAAACTTTCGTAGATCCAGTTAATGCATACGAGTCTCTATCGAACGCTCAAACAACACTCTTCTCCAAACCGTGCTCGTGCTCAATCGTTGTGTAACGACATTAAAGTTCGAGTGCAGATGCACCTTTTACATATGCCTTGTACATTACGTCATTGCACCGCGCTGATAGTCATTTCTACTTGTTTCTTTTTTTTTTTTTTATCATCCGAGAGAAAACATTTTAGGGGTGCTAAATTTGCGCTGAGGAATGTACGAGCACGCCAGCAAGGTCACCTCAATGGCTACTGAGAGGCGTTTATGCAAACCATGTATATGCACTCACAGGTGAGAAAGCACATGGCTCTTTAGCGGGTGCCCAGCCTCCGGCAAGCGATCTTTGCTCTTCGTCGTGCTTTGGAGATCCGTACACGCTCAAAGTTTCCGAAGTTCACACTAGAGGCGCGACAACTGAAACTCCTCTCTACCGTTTCAATCCTGTCAAAAACCTCTCTAAAAAAAAGAAAAAGTTTATAGCGGTGTCATTTTCAGCGTTCGTGCTTAAAAGCGTGATTTCCTCACCTTCCGGAAAAACGAACGCGTATTTTCTGGGCTATGGATGCGGAAACATTGTACCGAGGGCAAAAAAAAAAAAAAAAAAAAACCCAAAAAACTAAAGCTTATTAAAAACAACAACTATTGGGGTGGGCTTGGCGCCGGGGACAATGTACCTCTTCACCCGGTCAATATGTCAGGCCCCAAAGTAATTTGCACCTCGTCCTACTCACCGAGGCATTTGGGCAGCGGGTTGGACCAGTTTCCGGTGTCGAGGCAGACGCTGCTGTTGGCTTGGCCCTGGAACTTCATGCCGTCGAAGCAGTTGTACGAAGCCTTAGCGTTCAGCGTCGATACGCGGAACTCCACGTAGCCATTGTGCAGGTGGCCCGGGTGGCCACAGTCGATCTCTAATGAACAGCATAGCACAAAACAAAAGTCGTCAGAAAAAAAAAGGAAAATTTGCATGTCTAATTCGATTCTGTGCATGCAAAACACAATCTCTGTCTCAATACCAATTCACAAACATGCATTCAGAAAACCGTTTCTAAAAAAAAAAATATTAATGACTGAAAAAGTCGCTTCATTTCCCAAGTGGTTATCTTGCTTGCATCATAAATTATAAGCCATTGTTTTTAGAAAATATGATAAAAATGATGTACTCCATGACGCTTGCAGTACAAGTGAACCGCAAGAAGTTAAAATCTGCATATTGTTTTTTTAAATATCAAAGAATAAGTAAACTACAAGAACGACGACACTTTTGCTATAGAACAAAACTACAGAGCATGCGTGTGCCAGCGGCCTAAGGTAGTAATTGTGCTGCACTGGCCAAATTTCTCATCTCAAGCGGAGACACCAGGTGCTATATCATAGGGCAGTACAATTGCAAGCTTTCTAAATACCAAAACAACATGCATGTAGAAGATACACGTTAGAGGGGGCAATTTTCACTTGCGTGTTGCTTACCTTGATAAAGAAGCAACGACACAACAAATTTAATTTTAAAAAAGCATCTAACTACTTCGAAAAAAAGTTAAAGCAAACATTAAGAGACAGGTACAGAATGTTGAAAGGCATCCAGAAAGCCCCATATGTCTCATCGGCAACACGATACACGTGGGAAAATTTCACTGACATAATACCTCGAAGTAAAAAGGGAGCTAATAAAGTCCTCGGTTTTGGAAGCGTTAAAGAGGGAACGCAAGCGTAAACGAACTGCCAATGTAAAACAAAGAAAAAAAAAAAAAACGCTCTAAACAAAGCCGAGCTTGATTTCTGTTTAATATGTTGGTCGAACCCTTTAAGATCACAATCATCGATAAACTTTGCCTTAATGGAGTCTGCATCACGCTGATAACCCCATTTTTAAAGCAAAGCTCATTTTCCTTCGACCGTTAAAAACACCCCTCTCGCTCTTATAAAAAAAAAATAAATAAATAAAGAGAACAAGAAAGTCGCTTTCACGTCGTATGATTTTTTTTTTTTTAATAACGGTATATAAGGACGAGGCTCGATTCAACATAACAACGAAAAAGGCGACACATTTGCTCTCAGGCAAGGCGTGTGTAAAACAATCAAGTATTGAAAGAAAAAGAAAGAGCAAACGATGGCGACCGTAGAACCAATTTTTATTTTTTTTCTCCTCCCGCGCCCTCTCAAGAAGGTGCCGAATAATAAAATCACGTGTTAAACAAAAATAGCGAAAAAGTAAAAGAAAAAAAGGAACCTGGGTAAAAAAAAAAAATTGAAGAAAAGCAAGATGTGGACGTGTGAAGAAATAAAAAAAGAATTCTGAACACTTAAAATTATAGCTAGATGAAGCAAATTTGTAAGAGTGTATGTCGTCATTTTAAGTAAGTGTACAAGAAACAGTCCATTTCCCCTTTCCCCTCGCCTCACACACAAAAAGAACAAGAAAACGTACGGACTGGCGAGTAAGAGATTTACTAAGGAAAGGTGAAAGAACTTCTCAGTGCGCGATTTTGTTTTCATTGTAACCTATGGGGCGTTAGGGAAAAAGATTTCCTTAACACACATACGTACACTCAAGACAAAAACACGAAAATCGCGCTTTCCTCACCGTGCTAAGCTGGCATTACCGTAATGAAACCGGAAAACGCTTCGTTTTTGTTTTGCTTTTACCTCTTTTTTTTTTTTTTTTGTTGAGTGTAGTTTCTCTTCTGTTTTCTCAATGCTTCTAAGGTGGAACAGCGGAAACGTGCTGACAGATCATAATATCGTTAAAAGTAAATTAAAAAAAAAAACCTCAACGCAAAAAAGAAAAGGAAAAGAAGTTGGAAAAGTCAAGCGCATAAACACTCGATCGCTTCGGCCAAAGTTCTCGACACCACGGTCATGGCGTTAAATTTGTATCACGCACACATTCGCCTCCCCGTCCGATTTCCGCACAGCCAGTTCCCTACTTGTTTTTTTTTTATATATTCCTTTTTATTCTTTCAACAGTGATTTCTAAGAATCAATAGGAATTACCAAAGGATATTATTCTTAAGTTCCCTCAACAGAACTAACCGTGGGACATACAAAACTTCGCGAATAAAGAAATAACGTGTGTCACATACGCTCTCTTATGCATGCTTGATTGCCTTTCGGAAACAAAAATCGAGACATTAAAATAAAGTGCCCTAAAACATAAAATATTCGTCAGACGTCTATATTTGCATAAGAGGGTTATAAGAAATGCGCATAATTCTTTAACCGTTCTCTTGCTTTGCTTCATTCGGATATGTTTTCGAACAGCTTGCTCTCTTCCAGCAAAAATTGTCCGATTATATTTCGATTTCATGTGCGAACGGAACTAGCGCATGTGAACCGGGTCAGCGTAACAAAGCACCAAAGAAAAATATTACACCGAAACGTTCGAGAATTAGAAGCTAATGAGATCTACGCGAACTCTTTTCTATCGAAACATTGTCAGCGGACCTTTTGTTATAAATTATGTGCGGACGCTTTTGCATTTCTTTTTCTTTTTTTCAAGGACAATCATACGCGCTTATATTCTCAGGTAAATCTCTGGACTCTATTCCTTACGTCACAATTTGCGAATGGCTGAACCGAGATCAGTGAGAGAAACGAACTCGTTCGGTAAGCGCTCTCTTAAGACAAACAAAAATAATAATAATATAAAAAAAAACGTTAGGATGAGGGTTGCGCATTTAAATAATTTTACTATAAGAATTAAATCATCGCAAATGTGCGACAAGTCGGTGTTCCTCTCTACTGGTTTCCCTGCTAAGCTGACAGACGGTGGAAGATATCCGCTCGTTGGGAGAGCCATGCGTCACATGATCACGCTCTCACCCCCATGCGAGGAAAGTGGGGTCAGGAGATAAAGTAGGTCACGTGAGGTCAAATCCCCCACTAAATTTAGCGGTTAATCTAAGCTGTTGCATAGGTCATGTGACAAAACTTTCCCCGCTAAATATAGCGAGGAAGAATTCGTGCATAGGTTACCTGACGTCAATTTCTTCACTTGATTTAGAAGGAAAACTAAATTGCGGTTCAAGTCACCGGTCACCAATCTTTCCGCTAAACTTCGTAGGAAAACTCTATCGGTGTTTAAGACACGTGAAGTCAATTTTCCCACTAAATCTACAAGAGAAACTGAAGTGTTTGCGTCCCACGGCATAATTTTCCACAAAGAAATAGACTGGGAATACTGAATTGACGTAGAGATGACGTTCCGTCTAGTTTTCGCCAAATTTGCGCGAGAAACAGAATTGGCCAATAGGTCTGTCCGGCTGCAGTGGGCAAATAGCGTCTTCCATTGGTCTCAGGGGTGCGGACTCGGTGCGCACTGGAGCTCTCGCATTTTCCATAGAGCCGCACGCCCCCCGGGCAGCCGCAATGCGCGCGTGGCCCGCGTGCATGAGTGCTATACACGGCGGCGCACTGAAAAAATCGATAAACTTGCTTAAAAGTTACAGTTAAATACGGCGGCGCCCAGACAGAAAAAGAGTTACAGTTATTATATTGCTTCGAGACCGCCTTTACGATAGAAAAACCTTATGGTGTTGGTCGCTCATTCATCACTGCGACCTAAATGTCACCAGCTTGTGGTTGTACGTTTCCCAACTGGATTCGGCATCCCCTACAGCTCGATGGACAGCAATTAAGCGAGAAATTTTTGAGCGAAAAGTGTTTTCCGTCTAAGGAAATGCTACAAATGGCAGCGATTTCGCGTGTCGTCATCGGTAGAATATGCTCTTCTCGTTGTCTGAAGTTCGCTTGCTCGAAAGCGACAATGATGCGAAGAAGCGAAACGACCGGCAAAGATTCAGCATCCAGGAACCGCGTAACAGCGATGCCGGCGCAACCTTCCAATGAACTTATGGAAGGGGCAACTGATTTGGGTCTCTGTCATGGGTTCGAACGAAGTATTTTTTACTTGTTTTACTATGTGCATTACTCGAACTGATCGTGACAGATTCATTCTCATTGAGCGTAGGCCAATATGTTTAAACGACACGGAGAAGGGTGAAACGTTTGTCAACAAAGCATTACCGTTGCTCAATAAGTCCTTTTCAATCATTGTCGGCTGTGAGCCCTCACCAAACTATAGCAGAATGATTCCGAAAAAGACCCGAAATACACTTATGATGCACTGGTCCGCGCAATATATACCGCGTAAAAAAATCAGAACTGCTGCACCTCGTCGGTTTCCCGTCCTGCATCCAGCTACAACGTCCGAACGACAGAGACGTGCATACTGCACGGTCCACGCGACACGCTTTCATTGTTCTCGTTGCTCTCGATCAGTTCGCACGTCATTAAATAGATTGCGCGATAGTACACGCTCGCCTGTGGAGGGGATTTCTTCCTCCATTGAAAACTGCACTGACGCCACACGCAATCGAACCGTGACGTATTTTGGATGGTGGCGCTGGCGCCCAATGGAATTCGCACCAAGTGTAGCGGGGAACTGCACCGACGGACGGACGGTCGGACAAATATGTTGTAAGGAATGTGAGGAGTGTGTGGCGCCGGCGACAACCGGGACCGTGCGGGGACACTCCTTCCCTAGGGGGGATTCCTAGGGACAACACTTGTCCCCGCTCCCGCGAGTCGCGGGGAGGAGCGAGGGACGGCGGGGAGTGAAGGATGGCGCTGGAAGAATACAGGAGTGTACCACGTATGTGAAAGTGTCCGCTCAGCCGAGCCAAGCGTGACAAGTGGGGGCTCGTCCGGGATCGCACCATGGACTCCTTCACAGTGCCAGAGGGGCTAGTGCAGCAGCTCCTTCGACAGACCGACGGATCAGCGCTGCAACGTGAGCACGCTGCAGCACAATTGCGGCAAGCCGTAATGGCGGCTCCGATGCTGACCGGCGCCGAAGTGCCCGTGGCGACTGTGGCCACAGTCCATCCCTCCGGTGGCCCTGTGCCCAGGATCGCGGCCCAGCTGCCGAAGTTCTCGGGCTTCAGCGATCTTCAGTCGCCCGAGGAATTTCTGGAGCGGCTCGAGAACTTCTGTTTGGTGACAGGAGTCGCCGCCGACAAACGACTGAGCCAGGTCGTGCCAGCCGCACTGGAGGGCAGTGCGAAATTGTGGTGGCGCTTTGTGGGCGACTTCGCCAGCTGGGATAACTTCACGTCCGCGTTCCGTGCGGAGTTCGCCTCCATCGACGCGAAGCGTCGCCTCAAGGATGAGCTGCGACTCCGTACACAGCACCCGGAAGAGAACTTGAAGGAGTTCATTTACACGATTGCGGCATACTACGACCGAATCGGAGAAGAGGTGCCGGACTCGGAGAAAGTGGACCGGGTCCTCCGGCAAATGCACCCGCAGCTGCAGGACTTGGCAGAGGGGGCGCAGTTCGCGAACCTGGCGGAGCTGGCGAAGGCGGCCGACGGCCTCATGCAGCGCGCTTGGCGACGGCTGCAGTACTTGCCGCCGCCTCCCCAAACCAACCAAGTGGCCAGAGACCTCGCCTTCAGGCCTGCAGCTGGTGCTCCGGGCCTTCCCAGACCGCCACCGGCGATGACGGCAGCTGCAACGTTTGCTTCCCCGGCCGCAGTTACGCAGTCGACGTACCCCTGGCCACTTCACTCGGCAGCGGTCCAGCCATCGACGGCGGCTGCAACGTTCGCTTCCCCGGCCGCAGTTACGCAGTCGACGTACCCCTGGCCACTTCACCCGGCAGCGATCCAGCCATCCTACCACCGGGACCAGCTTTACGGCCCAGCTTTACCGATGCTGCCCCCAGCCACCTTCGCGCTGCCGGCAACCCAGTGGCAGCAGCCTAACGGAAGACAGGCTCACTGCCAGCGCTGCGGAGGAATCGGCCACGCCGCTCGTCACTGCGCCACCGGTCGGCGGGCTGCGTCAACACCCGCTGCGTCTCTTCTCTGCTTCCAATGCCAGCAGCCGGGCCACTTCCAAGCGCAGTGCCCGGGAAACGGGAACTGGTAGATGCTGCCCCGGCGGGCATCTACGACAGCGCGTTGCAGGTGGCGACAACTGCCGGTGGGAAAGAACCCCTCTTGGACGTGCGGATTGGTTCGACGACCTTCCAGGCACTGCTCGACACGGGCTCCAGCGTTAGTCTGCTGGGACTGCCGGCGATGACAGCTGCCCAAGCTACAGGAGCCAGTCACAAGAGGGAAGTCCGCACGCTGCGCCTCGCGACAGGCTGGTCTCAATCCTCCACATCGCTCAGGTGCAAAATCCAATGGGCGGCCGGTTCTCGGAGGCAGCGCTTCCTGTTTGTGCCCGACCTTTGCCGAGACATTGTCCTGGGGAGAGATTTTTTGACGATCACCGGCATTTCAGTGCACGTGGCACTTGGGGGGTGGACGATTGGCACAGAACCCCAGTGCATTGTTCCGTTTGCTAAGGGTGAAAAGAGGCCAACTGAGGAGCCTCTGGCCGGGGAGGATTCCTACTGCCTCCAGGGCATCTTCACGGAGGAAGAACCTGCCTGCGCCGGCGCCTCTGACCAGACCACCTCCAGAGGTGATCGGCCTCAGAGTCATGCACCGGAAGTGGACACTTGCATGGAGAATGTGTTGGTGGACTTTCGGCCGATGTTTACCACAACTCCGGGCTGCACCACCCTCGCTCATCATCAGATAGACACGGGAAAGAGTTTGCCCGTGCGCTGCAAGCTGCGCCCTGTCAACGCCAAAAAGCAGAAGATCATTGACGGCTGTGTGCAGGACTTGTTGGAACAAGGACTCATCCGCCGAAGCAACAGCCAGTGGACAAGCGCACCAGTGTTGGTGGCAAAAAAGTCGGGTGGCTTCAGGCTTGCCATCGATTATCGGCCACTCAACGCATGTACCAGGGTGCCAGTCTACCCCATGCCCAGGACGGACTGGCTGCTGGCACAATTGGGTCAGGCAGAGTGGTTTTCGAGTTTCGACCTGTCTCAGGGTTTTTTTCAAATTCCTGTGTGCAAAGAGGACATTCCCAAGACCGCCTTCATCTGCCACCTGGGAACCTTCGAGTTCACACGGATGCCATTTGGAGTGGCAGGGGGCCCGGCCACCTTCCAAACCTTGATGGACAGGGTTCTGGACGGCATAAATCACCAATTCACCATGGCATTTATGGACGACGTCCTCGTGTATTCGGATACTCTGGAGAGCCACGTCACGCATGTGCGGGAGGTGTTGCAGCGCATCAGGTCAGCGGGACTCACCATCAATCCAGACAAGGTCCAAGTCTGCCGTCGGTCTCTGAAGTTCCTGGGCCACGTGATCTCCCCAGGGGAATGCAGACCCGACGATGAGAAGGTGCTTGCGGTGTTGGACTACCCTCGGCCCAGCACAGTCAAGCAACTGCAAGCCTTCCTGGGGTTATCCGGCTACTACCGGAGCTTTATTCCTCAATTTTCCATTGTTGCCCGACCACTCACAGACCTCTTGAGGAAGGACCATAAATGGCACTGGACTCATCGTCAGGAGCAAGCGTTTGCCGCACTCAAGGAGTCCCTGGCCCACGACGTGGTTGTGAGTCTTCCCGACCTGAATCAGCCCTTCGTCGTCGAGACTGATGCCAGTGGAGTTGGCATTGCGGCAGTGCTGCTGCAGAGGGGCCCAGACCAGCTACAGCCAGTGTCGTTTATCAGTAGAGTGCTGACTGAGTCGGAGCGGAACTACACCGTTCAGGAGTGGGAGTGTCTCGCGGTGGTTTGGGCTGTGGACAAATTCCGACCCTACCTGGAGTTCACAGAGTTTGAGATCCACTGCGATCACTCCTCACTGGCCTGGATGTTTAGTACAGACCAAGCCTCACCAAGAGTCAAGCGATGGGTTCTTCGGCTTCAGGGCTTCAACTGCAAGATCAAGCACCGGAGGGGGCTTGCAAATGTCCCAGCCGACGCCCTCAGCAGAGCTCCGCTTCAGTGTATGGACACCCCTGGACACAGCCTGCCAGAGACGCTTTTCCCCATTGCTGCCCCGGAGACTGAGTGCCAAATCAGTTTTGAACCAGCTGCGACAGTGTCCATGATGGACGATGCCACAGTCCTGAGTGACCCGGGAAGCCTGGTCCACGAGCAGCATCAAGACGCCCTTTTGTCCAAGCTCAGAATGGTGATGAAGGGAACGAAGCTCCCAGACGACAGTACAGACCAACGCCTACTGGACGACCTGGCTGAGACGACAGAGCTGGAGGCCAATGGGTTGCTCGTTCAGCACAGAGGTAACAAAAAGGTACCCTGGCTCCCGGACCAACTTCGCCAGTTAGTGCTCAAGATGGCACACGACCACCCCACTGGAGCTCACGCAGGGTTTTTCAAAACCCTCAAACGTGTTTCTGAACGCTTCGTGTGGCTGGGCATGCGAGCCGATGTATCCAAGTACGTCCGGTGCTGCCAGGTATGCCAGCGGACAAAGGCCCGCCGCCAGAGGCCCGAAGGGCTTATGAGCAGTCAGTGGGCCACTTCGCCCATGGAGGAGCTCAGTGTAGACATCGTGGGACCTCTGCCATCAACGCCTCGACGCCACAAGTACCTGCTCGTGGTAATCGACAGGTTTACCAAGTTTATCGAACTTTTCCCGCTGCGCGCGGCAACAAGCAGCAACATTGTGGAGTGTATGGTGCAGGTGTTCTGCCGTCATGGCACACCTGCGACAATATCCAGTGACAATGGAAAGCCCTTCGTGAGCACCGTATGGCAAGGTCTCCTTAAGCACTGGGGCATCAAGGACCGCCATACGGTGCCTTATCGACCGGCAGGACAAATGGTGGAGCGCCACAACGGCACAGTGAAGGAGTGCCTCCGAGCCTACTGCTCCGACCACAAAGACTGGGACCGTCACATCCCCGAAATCGCCTTTGCCATGCGCACGGCTGAGAGCGTAGTGACGGGATACACGCCGGCGTTCCTGTGCTACGGTCGGGAACTGCGCACCCCGTGGGAGCAGCCAGGAAGCAAAGACGACACTGAACCGCCTGCAACGGCTTGCCATGCCTTTGCTGCTGAGGTCACCAGGTGCCTTCAGGATGCTCTCAGCTTTGCAAGAGAGCACCAGGAGGCAGCAAGGCAAACCCAAAAGGCCAACTACGACCGGCACAGGAAGCCTACAACAATAAAACAGGGTGACCTCGTCCTACTGGATAGCCACACCCTGAGTAATGCGGCCAAGGGCATCACGGCCAAGCTTGCACCGCGGCGCTCTGGGCCCTTCCGGGTGGCACAGTGCTTGGGCGAGAATGACTTCCTACTGAGGGACCCAACTACCGGACGTCGCCGCGGAGTGGCCCACGCAGACCAGTTGACAGCCTACCACGAAGATCGACCAGATGCCACTCCTGCAATTTCACGAATGAAGGGGGGGAGACCTGTAAGGAATGTGAGGAGTGTGTGGCGCCGGCGACAACCGGGACCGTGCGGGGACACTCCTTCCCTAGGGGGGATTCCTAGGGACAACACTTGTCCCCGCTCCCGCGAGTCGCGGGGAGGAGCGAGGGACGGCGGGGAGTGAAGGATGGCGCTGGAAGAATACAGGAGTGTACCACGTATGTGAAAGTGTCCGCTCAGCCGAGCCAAGCGTGACAATGTTAAAATCGCGCGTTCCGTCAAAAAGCACTTCGAGCTTTAATAATTAAATATGGGCACACAAAACGTATAGTCTACAAGCCCTCGGAAGTGTGGCTAAACTTCCTTTCGCCTTACCCGGTCTCGGCCTTTAAGTACGACTTTGGGGAATTCAGATTTGTAAGCGTTCCAATTTTATTAGTTAACTGTGCATGGTGTGCACTCCTCTAGCAATATGCAACTATGCGGAAAGAGTAGTGCTTTAACGCACTATAGATCGGTGCACGTGGAGTAAAAACCTATCGCTGTAAGAGTCCACGGATACTGGGTTCAATCTCCACCTCTGCCCGCTTCAATCTGGATCAGCCTCGCATCTGGCGCGCAGTCGCGGATCACTACGGCGCCATGCACCTTAAAGACTCCAGGCAAGCGGTGCGTGGTACTGCCTTGGTTAAATTATTCATTTCTGGCGGAGACACTATAGACGTCCATTGGGGCTGACCAACTTACCGCTGTCTAAACACACACAGAACATTATACGGTGTGCAAGATCGTTTGCGTTTGTTTAGCCACTAATCCCGTACGCGTGCGACTGCCCCCCCCCTCCCCCTTCCTTTCCTCGACCTCAACCGATGACGGCGCGAGCCTAGCTGCCTCATCATCGCGCGTTCTCTGCGCACCATTTTTTGCACTCTCTATGTTGCTTTTTGATTGGCGTGCCCCTCACTGCGCTCCGATGCGCCAAAGACGCGTTTCGGACACGCTCGCTCGCCGTACTATGTGGTATGCTAAACGCTCACCGACGCAGTGTGTCGGGGCGCCCTCCCACTGCCGCTGGGAGTTGCACCTGGCCGTGGGCGGTCCCTTGATGCGGTACCCGTGGCGGCACTCGTACTTCACCAGCGAGTTGAACAGCAGCTCCGTGTAGATGGCTCGGCCGTTCAGCGGATCGTCGGGCTTGTCGCATTGCACCGCTGAGCAACGTTCGACGGGCAACAGGGGAAGAAAACGGCAGGTTAAAACGGGCACCTGGGGTCGGCCAAATCGTAGACACGCAACGCCGCGAAAACAAGCACATGGTTGGGGCGCTTATTCATTCAGCGAGAAAACGAATTCCTGTGGAACGCTGCCGTGGTACTCGTGTCAAATTTGTGTCCCGCTCTGGCGGTGACGTAAAAAATTCGGCGCTACGGCTTTGTTGTCTAGAAGCCCATGTCGACAATCGGCCATCGTACCCCATTCCCAAAAGATCGTCCCCCAAAAAGAAAAGGCTCAAGGTGTCGTTTTCCTCCTACCCTATAAGGTTGTTCGGCCTGATATGTTGGGGAGAATCAAAACCCACAATACATGTCTTGCGCGTGACGCCATATGGCACTGTGCCAGCCGCCATTCCTCCGCTCCATGCTCTTATGCCCTTCTTCTCGGCAATCCTTGCCGAGAAGAAAAAAATTCGATTCTGCCAAATGTCAGCTGCAAAAGGTACGAGCACTGAAGCATGGTACGGTGCAATGTCGGCTGATGTGGCGTCGATGCAAGCTACGTATAGACGCTCACGCGACACAAATACGACGTTCGAAAGAAGGATGTGGAAGCAAGTGCCCTAGCAGTAGAGGTGAAGGGAACCAGCCAAACAATAGACTTAAAAGAGAGCACCATGCTGGTTCTTGCGAGGCATTGACGAAAGCGTCTCTTCGTGGAGTCCTGGGGCCCTAATCTACACGGCGGCAGCAAGCGACCGGAACATCGCCGCCTGCTGCGGTTCGTCAGCGGGGCGGAGTTGGCCAATCGCAACAGGCAACGGTGTCTCTGTTCCTTGCTCCCGCCCTTCCCCGCCGTGTAGATTAGGGACCCTGATTTATCCAGCGAACAAATGGAAACGTAAACCGCTCCTCGGGCACTCTGCCCAGCGATTATATCTCCGGGCTCTGTTACGTCTGCAAAGCCTCCTACATCCCTGTCTGCAAAACGCGCTGCCTGTCCCCACATGCAGTCACCCGTGCGCAAGGGACCCAATCGGTCCCGAAACGTTGGGGTCTTGAGAAAATAATTCATCAGAGACTTTATTCCTACCTAGAGAGACATTCTGTTATTTCTAATAGTCAGCATGACTTTCGTAAGCACCGGTCAACAGAATCAGCGCTCTTAGTACAAAAACAGCAGATCATTGAAAGCTTTGAAAACAAGGAACTTATTTTGGGTATATATATCGATTTTTCGAAAGCGTTTGACTTAATTAATCACACAATATTGCTGGACAAGTTAGAGCGCTATGGTATTCGTGGAACTGCTCTGAATTTATTTAGATCTTACCTGCAGTACCGTACACAATTCGTTACCATTAACAACTATATTTCAACCACTCAAAAAATTGAAACCGGAGTACCTCAGGGTAGTGTGCTCGGGCCACTCTTATTTATTATTTTTATTAATGATATTGAAAATAGTGTACCACAGGCAAACCTTGTTTCTTATGCTGACGACACAACTATTTTTATTAAGGGCAAAACAGCGGATGAAATAGAGAGCACGGCAATAAGAGTCCTTTCAAACATCGATTTGTGGACGAAAGTAAACGGGCTAAAAATAAACGCGGAAAAAACTAAATGTGTGTTATTTCGGCCACGAAATAGACAAGTACCTAATTTGCTTCAAATAACTTTAGGGTCTTCAACACTTCAAGTGGTAAAGTCGGTAAAAATATTGGGCGTTTATTTCACTGAATCGTTGTCATGGAATGAGCACGTTGATTATATACATCAAAAAGTTCGTAAATCTATTGGTCTCCTTTGTAAGAATCGGGATGTCTTTCCAACAGGTGTTAAATTACTTTTATATTATTCTTTGATTTACACTCACTACGTGTATTGCCATTTAGTTTGGGGCCAAACAACGATACAAAATATAACAAAACTACTGCTAACCCAAAAGAGGGTTCTTCGAATTATCGCAAATGTACCCTTCTTGCACCCTTCTCGGGAGCTTTTTCTTAAACATAACGTCATTCCTATTGACCACTTGTACCAATTTCGCCTGCTGGTGATGTATAATATGGCATTAAAACATAACATTTCTTTCCTTTTCGCACTGTCGGGCTTAGCAAAACTAGATCATAAATATGTCACACGTCATGGCGAAATTTGGAGCGTTTCAATACCTCGTACGAATTACGGCTTTACATCATTAAAATACGCATTACCATCTTTACTTAATAAACTCGAAGTCAATGGTATCAGCATCTATGGGACATCAAATCGGATGTTGGCAAAAATCATATTACAGACAGCATAATTTTTACCTCTTGTGCCTGGAGTTTTTGTATCTGTGGTGAAACTTTATTCAACTTTAAATATATTTGTTTTGATGCATTCAAGCTGAGTGCAACAATGTGAATAGTCGTTATTGTGTTTTAGTGTCCATTTTTGTGTTTTCGTTGTGTTTCCAATGCTGCTTTCCCGCCAAAGTGTGTTAGGGCGCCGGGACCTCGTCAAGCTGCAACCGCAGCTTTTTGTCCCGACGTCCTCCCTTTTTGTACCAACCAGAATGGGAAATAAAATACATTATTATTATTATTATTATTATAAACTTGGTTAGAGTTTGCAATTTTTGCCTGATGTTACTCCCTAACCAGGCAATGAGCTGCCGAACCATTACCTTCAGTAAGATAGAAGTTTCTGAACGTCATCGCCTCGCCATGGATTGAGTGGATTCAAGGTTCGCTCGCCTTTCTGGCAAACGCTGTGAGATGCGCAGCATGACTAAGAGCTCGAGGGACCGTCCTTATGGGAACAAACGTTTTGAAGGCCGCACTGCGCGATCGCGCCTGCGCGGGAGCCCTAAACTGTCAGTGCCCCTGCCAGGAAATCCGCGAAATCAGAGCAAAATGTCGGCCCCCTTTCTGGCCTTGTTCAGACACCTCTCTTTTCCTCCGTTGCGGTAGTAAGCCTACCCTTTTCTAGATAACAAGGCCGGACGGTTGAATACGAGTGATGCGTCATAGTTTGGCTGAGACTCGTGTTCTCACTGATTGTAGACGACTCCTGGCCGAACACCGCCCCTATAGGTGGCATTGGAAGCTGAACATTGCAATCTAGGAGGTATTGTGGGAGCGAAAGTATAGGATACGGTGGCCAGAATGCGTCTCCGACCGATGTGTTTAGCGTCCTATTCCACCCATGCATCAAAAGTGGTCCCAAAGGTGTCCACAAATGACGTCCCAAAAGCCGGAGTGTCACGCTGTCGGATGTCGCGATCCTGGCAATTGGTCGTACAAACGCTGGCCAAAAACATAAAACAACAGCGACCCAACTCTTGGCTGCCGACGCTTCTGTAAACTGCCAAGCGAGAAAGCGACCTGCGGCAGAACAAGCATCAGCCGCATACACCGCCACTGTTGACGCCACCAGGATCGCGATCAGCAAAAACAAGACACATCTACTACGTCATCGGACAGAAATCTAGGGACCACTTCTTGCGACGTGGTGAACACACCAATCTGAGACGCGTTCCAGGCACCATGGTAAGAGGGAGAGAGAGAAAACTGCTTACGTCTGCATTCGGGCAGCGTGCCGCTCCACTGCCCGGAGGACTGGCAGTAGCGGTGTGCCCTGCCGAACAGCTCGTAGCCCTCGTGACACTCGTACTTCACCGAGCTTGTGAAGCGGGTCATCGTGCCCATGCGACGCCCGTGCTCCACTTCGCCGGGAGGACCGCAGCTCTTGGCTGCAGAGAGACGCAGTCGTTTGTTAGAGATGAGACGAACGAAGCCTGAGGGAGAGTTCACATTTTTCCAAACTTAAGCGCACCACGTAAGAACGCGAGAAAGAAACGTTTACTTTTTCGTGTAGGTATGTACGGTCAAGTGCAAACACAGACACACACACACACACACACACACACACACACACACACACACGCACACACGCACGCACGCACGCACGCGCGCACACACGCACGCACGCGCACACGCACGCGCACACGCACACGCACACGCACACGCGCGCACACACACACACAACCACACATACATCGATGAGCGGGTACTATGTTGAGGCCCCGGAAAATGTACGAAGTTTGAAACTATATTTTTTGACGCCCATAACTGAGTTCGTCACAAAGGCTCGTTATTGACAAATACTTACTCTGCTTCCACACACGCACACACGCACGCACGCACGCACGCACACACACGCAAGCCCACTCACACTCATTGAAGCTCGCATACGCAGTTGTAAACCTGACGTAAGAAGCTTGAAGTCGAGTTAATTTTTGCCCAAACATGAGCGCACCACGTATGCACAGAAATGACTGATGGCGCCGCAGTTAAATATCACTTAACTCTTACAAAAATTATAAGTGAGTTTCAATTTAGTTTCTAATACATTCTTATAGAATACATTAGAAACTCAATTGAAACTCATTGATAATTTTTGTAAGAGAAATTCAGAAAAATATCAACATCAAATGAAGATTGCCGCCTTTAATCCTGAAGCGGTCCACGCGGCGCTACCGTCGACGCGCAAATGCAAAAGAGCAACAAATAAAGATAAATAAGTTTTCTTGGGGCATATTTTTTGCGGTTCATTAAGTCAAGCTAAGAACGTACATTGTGACAGTGCGCGTTTAATTTGTGTGTATGCAGTTCCATGTCTTTTAGCGTTCGATTGCGTTCCGACTCATGTTTAAACCAAATATAGAAAGGCTGCCTGCTATTACGGAGAGGAGCAGGTGACGCGTTACCTTCGATGTGTAAGTGCAAAAAAGGAAAAATAAGGATAACAATTGGCTGCACCTTTGGACCAAACACGTTTAAATGCGCTAGTTTTATATGAAGAATGGCACTCTTACACCCTATCACACGGGCAACTCGAATGTCATTTACAACTAATGACATTTGAGCCGACGGCCAATCAGCGCGTGACACTCCGGACGTAGCGCGTTCCACGCGCGACAGGTTGCGAGCTGATTCGCCGATCACAGAAATGTCATTCATGGTAAATGGCATTCGAGTTGCCCGAGTGGCACGCGTATTAGTTGGGTTGGTGCCTAGTGCAAGATGACACTTGGTCCCTCACTGCCCGCGATGGGTGCTGCTCTGAGTTCGCGTGGTGCCTAGGACAGTGTTTTTTATGGAAACAGATTACGTCACTCCAGCGTCTCTTTGCGATGCTGCGCACACATCCCTTTAGCCCCACACGGAAAAGCCTTTGCGCTGAACTTTTCGGGTTGCCAAGAGAGGGGAAGCGAGCTTCCCTGCCATTTCGAATCCCTCTCATTGAACGCGTTTTTTCAAAACCACATCTTTCTTCTCCTGTCTCGCCCTCTCCACGTCTCTTCGCTCCGCTTGCTTTGTCAAATCACCAGCTTCTGCTCCTCCCGTTCCTTCGTACTGGGTCCGTAGCTCAGTCAGCAGCGCACTCGGCTTCAACGCCGGCGACCGGGGTTCTATCCCTAACACTGGTTGCCGTTTTTTTTTCGTTTTTTTTTTTTTTTTTCAGTCTTATTTAGCGGTTAAAGACTGACCGACCTACACATTTCGTGTTTACGCGGCTCCTGAGATCGGTAGGCCCTGTAAAGCTGGCTTTTCTTTAAAAAAACGTTGCGCTGCAGCACAGAAGGGAAAATATATCGCTACTTTTCTTATACTGGAGCCGTACGAGTACGTAAGTAGAGAAGAGCGCGAAAACGCGAAATATAAAGATAACAAACGTGCATGGGGGAGGAGGAATGCGTATGCTGTTAGAGCGCAGCGAACGGATGCTACGAGCCGTCGGAGCCAATCCAAGGCCGTGTGAGTGTCCCGTCACCTCGGAGAGGGTACACAGCGACGCGCGGAATGCGTATCACGGGCTACGTCCCCAGAGCGGAATTGACTAGGATAGCTCGTAGCGTCCGCTGTGTCTGGACATAAGTATAGCAGCGTATGTCGTCATTCAAGTAATGCCAAAAGCGCTAAGTAATGGCTTTCATGGTATTCATTTGTGCATGTGTTTCGCGGGCGCCTCATCCGATTGGACGCAGAAGGTATACCGTGACAGTGCGCTTCTAGTCGTTGCGCATGTCCTTCAGTGTCTTTTTGTCTTTGACTGTGCTTTGACTGCAGTTAAAATAAAGTATAGAAAAGCCACCCGCTGTCTTAAAGAGGAGAAGGCGGCGCTGCCGTCGACACGCGAGTGCGAAAAAGCAAAAAGATAAAGATTAACGATGTGCGCGCCAAAGGAGAAGAGAGATGATGTCGCAATACTTTTCTTAGTCAGGGTCCTTGATGTCACTACCTGTATTGACTAAAATGTGCGCATTCCTTTTGTATGAACTTTACACTATACATTTTTTAACTACATACGGCGCCATTTTCTCCCCGGCGGCAGTCGGCGCCGCCGGTAATGTTGACGCACCCAAGAACAAGTAGGAAGCGCATCTTTTTGTCGACGCACTCTAGTGTAAACAACATCGCGTTACATTACAACTCCCCTACATCCTCTACCTCCGCTCCCTCTACATCCCGATAAATCGAAGCACTCCATTGCGCGTGTGAGTGAGTGGCAAACATTTCTGTTTGGAGGGGAGCGACAGTGTTATTTACGGCGAAGAGCAATCGCGACGGTGTGTGCGTTGTTGACCCAACTCCGACGAAGCGATCCCCGACGACGCCACGAGAGCCTACGCTCCTTTGAATGCGTTAGCACAACTACATGGGATCGATGCACAAACGCACAAACTCCATCGCACGCCGATTCAAAAACAAAAACAAAAAAAATGAAAAGGAGGAACTCGGATGCTTTTCCAAACAATAAAACGCGCGTGTCTTTAAAGTTAATCATTACGCGCGAACAAGAAAATAACGTTAGTGGCACTTCTCCGTTGCTGCCACGGAATGTCTATGCGAACGACAAAACGATTATGTAAGCAACTCGAGAATCCCAGTGCATATTTTGAGCGCGCACACACTCCAAACAAACTGATTTTTTTTTATTTCCTTTTTTATAAAGTTATTAACGTTGTTTGACAACGCTGACTTCAAAGGAAGACACAATAAACCTTCTTTGTGCCTTTTTTATGTCTTTTGTAGGTATGCATGGCTTTCATCTGAAAGCCGTGACGTCTCCGTCGACTTTTTTACACGTAAACTATGCAAAAGGGGGAAAGCGACCAGCTGGAAGGTGTATAAATGGCTTCCAACTTTTTATTCTCGGGCTTGGGCGAAGTTCGAGTAGTCGACCGTAAATTGAAGCTCTTTGTAACAATAAACCTGCCAAGATTAAGCGAAAAAAAAAAAACTAGGATTACGCGCAGCTCTTCACTTTTTCTGAATTCCGTCAAACACTTGTTTGCACCCCTAGAGGCTAAATTGACAACTAAATTGACGGCAACAACGTACGTTGTCTGTTTGTATTTTCACCTAGCGCTTGACCAGCATGGCCAAACGAAATGTGCTAACGTTCGGCTGGAGCTCGTGTTCAATTAGTGAAGCCGAACACGGACGCTGTATTCATACATTGTTTACTTCGTCTTTCTCAACTGGGCACGGGGAAAACATTTGGCACGAGTCGTTGTAATCTTTGACTCTCGCTTCATCGAGAAAGATGAAGTAAAGAATCCAGTACCATCGCATCCTCTATACTAACAAAGCCTGGCAGTTTAATGGCGGAGCAATAAAATGCCCAGTCATAAGTTAGAGCGCGAGGATCTGGTAGCGCAGATCATTTCTCGGAGAGCCTGTAGTCAGAGCGCAGCTTTTGCAGCGGCGAAGACCTGAAACATGGTTTTCGAACCCGACAGGAGAAGAAGCGGTACACCCGAGGAACGCGAGAAGCACGATCGGACATTCCATCGTTCGGGACAAGTGTGTTTCGGCGTCTCGCCGCAGCGGGGTGCCCGTTATATATCTATAGAGTGCCTTCATACGCACTCGCGCTTTTGCTTGAGTCGTGACATCTCAGCCGTTTTTCCGCCCAATCGCTTTTTTAGGCATTTTGAAGTGCGCGCAATCCGGTGTCACTCAGCTCTAGCGCGTAGCTTTGGCTAACGCATGAACGCCATTTTACCGCCCAAGTCACGCACGGAGTGCGCCAGAGGGTCACGCGCTGGCACATTTCGGGCAACAATGGATGTCTTCACCCTGAGACAGACAGACATGTTGGCACCCTAGACTCTTGTGTGCCGCTCTACCTTTTCACTTCCGGCGGCCACGTCTTCTGACCATCTGCCAGGATTTGTCAGTGCAGAGGAGGCTATGCCAGTACACATACTTTGTGTTGGTAAACACGTAAACACAAAACTTTGAGGAAAACAAGCCGGACATAGCGCCCTCCACATTGTTCGATCCCCTCGCCAGTAGGGATCACGGGTTCAATTTCTACACTTCACCCGTATCTACAGGGTGTCACAAAAGAAAATTTACAGGGTCTTCTTTACCGCAAAAATAAACTAGGCATCGCCGAACGCTCATTCTCCGCCCAAAGGTAGAGCTAGAGGTCACAACCAGATGCCAAAGTTTCAGCCTGATCCGATAACTTAATCAAAAGTTATAAGTGATTTTCTGAAAATTTCAATGAAAAAATGGCGGCCGACGGAGTTTTCAAACACATGGGGCTCTATGGCACCAGAAACCGAAAACGGGCAAAAATGGGCTCCACTTTCCCATTGAAATTTTCAGAAAATCACTTATAGCTTTTGATTAACTTATCGGATCGGGCTGAAACTTTGGCATCTGGTTGTGACCTCTAGCGCTACCTTTGGGCGGAGAATGAGCGTTTGCCGATGTCTAGTTTATTTTTGCGGTAAAAAAGACCGTATACATTTTCTTTTGTGACACCCTGTATATCGGTGCATCGCTCCTCACTACTTAAGGGCACACACTGAATATCCCAGGTTAGCGTTGTTCCACGTTACAGCGCACTCGAAAAACTGTTGCTCAATCTCCTAAACACACGAAAAACAAAACACTCACACAAGCTCTTATTAACGATTTGCGTTGTGTTGCGTGATAAACCTCTTCTGATTCTACCTCTACTTCGATTTAAGACAACTTTCAAACAGAAGAAGGAAGAAAAAGAAGAGTGCAAGAAAAAAGAAAAAAAAGGTTCTTTCTACTGACAAACTTGCGGAGATAATCAACCTCTTTTTGTGACAATATTATAGACGGCGTACTAACATATTTGTCCTCCAGTCGGTATCGATAATTTCCCTCGTTAGTTGGTTGACACGTTCCTCCTAATACGGTGCTGTTTTTTTTTGTTTTTTTTTAATGCGCCGAACATTTACAAACCCGACAGTGAATTTCTAAGTGGACACAGTTGGCGTTGACTATGTTGTTGTTATGTCCACGAAGGCAGTACTTAAGACACCGCCCAGTTTGTCCTACGTATTGTCTTCCACAGGAAAGGGGGAATGAATAGACAACCACCTCAACACAGAGCACAAAGTTTGTTCCATTCTTGTTGGAGCAGCAGGTTTCTCGATTTTTGGGTGTGATCACGTTTTCGCACAGGCTGGAAAGTTTGTTCGGAGCTGAAAACGCTGCATCAACATTAACTCTGTTCGCTGTTTTCTTAAGGCCGTGAGAAAAATTGTGGATATACGGGACGATTACTGGTCTTCTTTTCCTGTCGTTCCTTGACACCGTCTTTTTGCTTTACTTTTTCTGGAAGATTTTTAACCACTGACACGAATAAGAAGACAAAGTACCCTGCGGACTTCAGCTTTGCAATTTGCCCTTCGAAGCTCATTTGTATTAAATGTGAGCATGACCTTATGATCGAGCTCTTAAGACATGACCACTATGCCTGTCTTGACTAGTTTTGAGTGCGCAGAGTTGAAGGAGAGGAGTGATTTTTTACTGTCGGTTCATAGGACCAGCAGACGTGATTGGGTAGCTCTACCAGTTGGAGATCCTTAAGATTCTAGGATCTCTGACCGGCGGAGCGACCCCGTCACGTCTGCTGGTCCTACGAATTTAGAGGAAAGCGAACAACACTCCTCCCCTTCAACTATGCTCACTCAAAAGTGGTCAAGAGAGGCATAGTGCCGTCATGTCTTAAGAGCTCAGTCATAAAATCATGCTCACATTTAATACATAAAAGCTTTGACGGGAAAACTGCGAGGCTGAAGACCGCCGGGTACCCTGTGTTCTTGATGGTGTCAGTGAACAAAGCTCGCCCAATCTGAAGGTTTATCAGGTTAGCAATCGTACTGCGTAGGTCCAATTCCTCACCTACGGTGGATAAATAAGTCACCCTTCTCAGTGGCGTATTAGTTTCGGGCTGATTAAATATCCAGATATACCTAATTTTTTTAGGAACCTGGTATATGGACGCGGCCAATACATACAAAATGAAAGTAACAGTCCGCGAAGTTTCGTATATGCGCAGTGCAAGTTCGTCTGCTACTCGCGCAGGGGTTGCGGTGACGTTAGGACGAGGCCGAGCTCTGATTGGCTGGATTGGAAGAAAGTGAGCAGACCCCGAGGTGGCCAGTATCGAGGTCTACCCACTGCCCTTCCAATCAGAGCCAATATAAACTCGGCATTCTGACGTCATCGCAACTCCTGCAAAAGTAGCAGACGAACTTGCGCTCCGCATAGGGATTCTTTCGAAACTTTTCCCTGAATTGAGCACGAAGTCGCACATTAGGGGAGCTTCGCCGCTTCTGATATACCTTTTTTTTTTCTTTTTTGACAAAGAAGACAAGATCAAACACGAAAAGGTTCACACTTTACGCTCAACCAGCATGCGCCAGCTTTTCATCGTGGAAAGCCAAGGTTTCATGCGAACTCTTCGGGGCACCATAGTTGCCGATCGAAAGCGCGTCGTCACGGCACACCGTACACTGCATACAAATCCGAGATTTGCCACACACAAGCACTCCCCAACATTCTCAGTTCACTCAACAACACTTCCGCGTTTAAGTAAGAACCAACACTATACTTTTACGTCGAGCCTAACTTCAGCACCAAAAGTGCATGAACATGGCACTCCTCTTTTTCGAGCGTTTGCTGATGATCAGCTAAACCAATCACAAACAGAAAAAAGGACAGGATCAGACTGCATTTAGTGTGCGTGACTGGCTTTAGCCGGTGATAAGAAGCGCACAAAAACGCCGAAATATCTGACAGTAAACTTTTGGCACTTCCCGAGTGGCTCCATCGGGCTTGGGGTAAAACAAAGTAGAGGAAACTCAACTTGGTCACAACACTCCCTCATTCGAGTGGAAACCGAAACTATATAACACCAAGGTTAACTAAGCGGGCGTAATTCCATCGTCCCGGAGGGCTCTCCAGTTAGCTAGGCCATGGTTAGCTCCTCTCTCGTTTACCGGACTAACGTACTAAGCCGTGCTTAAGCCGACCTAACCTAATATCGGCTCACCTAGAAGTGGCTCTGGCACGTAAGAAAAAAAAGGCATGTTTGTCTTCTGCTTCGTGGGCTAAGCTCGGGAATGTAATCCGCAGGAACGTACCCAATGTATAAAGCACTCACATTCCCTGAAAGGTAATTCCTTTAGTTTAAGACCGAGACTCGAGTTGGATTCGTTCATTAAAGTGGCGAAGAGGGCGAGCTGGTTCATAACTGAGGAAAATAAAAGATAACATGGGAAACGCAAAGACAAAATAACAGTGACCTAGGAACATTGAGTCGCGGAAAAAGCGGTGGTCTCTGCGTGAGGCACATCGTGTTGAACCTACCCAGGCGGTGCAGACGCTCTTTTCCCTAGTAAAGCCTCTCGATGTGTTCGCGTTTGTCTTTGCAAACAGCGTCCAATTCTCCAGGGCACGAGGCCCGTGTCTCGAGCGGCCCTTGGAAGCAAATGGCAGCGCAGCACTGAAGTGAGCGGCCCTTGAAAGCAAATGACGGCGGAGCACCCTCTCGTGGCACGTGTCTTGCACGTTTTTTACAACAATGGTTGGCGGTACTATAGCTTTCCCTATACTGACAAAGTCTGGCAGATCGTCACGTGACGCGGCCGCCGAAAGTGAAAAGGTAGAGCGGCAGACAAGAGTGATGTAACGGGCGCCCCGCTGCGGCAGAGACGCCGAATCTTAATCGTTCATCTGAAATAAAACGAATTGATAAAATCTGCATAGATAATGCAGAACTAAAAGAGCAAGAGTTAGCAAACGCCTTTAATAATCATTTCGTGAACTTGCCGAGAGACAGTACTGATGAAAATGCTAGCTCATATATTGAAAACAAGAATGATCAGTCCATATTTCTTGAGCCAGTTGTAGATACGGAGGTGACGCTGACGTTTTTATCACTAAAGAACAGTGCAAGTTGTGACGCTGACGACATGCAAATAAGACCTATAAAACATGTTATAGATTTAATATCTCCCTGTTTAACGCACATCTTTAACTTGTGTTTGCAGCGCAGGGTCTTCCCTGAAAAAATGCAGATTGCCAGGGGAACTGGTTTGTATAAAAACGGTGATAAGAATGACATGGGGAATTATAGACCTATTTCAATCATATCAGTATTTTCTAAGGGCTTCGAAAAAAATCTTGCTTTCGAGACTGATGAAGGTTTCGGATAAATACAATATAATCACTCCGTCACAGTTTGGGTTTCGTAAGGGCCGATCTACGGAACTCGCTCTCCTAGAGCAAAAAGAATATATTTTTCAAAGTTTTGAGGATAAAAAAATGACCCTTGGGATTTTTATTGATTTCACCAAAGCATTTCATTATTTGAATCACAGACTCCTCATAAAAAAACTTGAAAAGTACGGGTTCCGTGGGCCCGCGTCAGCTCTCATTTCGTCATACCTTGCTCATCGTAAACAGTACGTTCATATTAACGGCTATTCTTCTGACATTAAACCAATCGTATCCGGTATCCCACAAGGCAGCATTCTGGGCCCTTTTTTGTTTAATTTATATATTAATGACATTGTCAATGTAAATAAAAGTACAAAATTTGTGATTTACGCTGACGATACAAGTCTATTTTTTAAAGGAGACTGCTGTCTTGAGCTAGCAAAGAGAGCTAATCAAACTCTACATAAGCTGGGTAGCTGGAGTCACTCTAACGCGCTAAAAATAAACGTGAACAAAACAAAGGCTGTTTTGTTTAAACCAAAAAATAAAAATACCTCTATCCCAACAGATATCGTGTTGGATACGACCAAAATTGAGGTTTTGACTCGCTTCAAAACGCTTCAAAACGGAACGAATGTCGTGGGATGACCATGTAAATCACATTTTGATAAAGTTGTCACGGGTCGTTGGCATATTATGCCGTCATCGCTCCATTCTACCACCAAGTGTTAAATTAATAATCTACAACTCTTTATTTCTCTCGCATGTACACTACTGTCATCTTGTCTGGAGAAATACTACAAATGTAAATTTAAATAGATACTTGTGCTCGAGAAAAAAATAGTACGGATTATAAGTAATGTTTCATATGATCACCCTAGCAGATCTCTTTTCGAAAGTTTGAATGTATTGAATGTGTATAGTTTATATAATTACCGTTTATGCCTAAGGCACAAGTCCGAAGTCATGAACAATATATGTCATCTTGTCAACCTAGCGTCTCTTACGAGGAGATAACCAATATATTCAACTCGCAACACAGACAACTGGAAAGTGCCAAGTTGTAGAACTACTTACGGTAAGCAGATGTTATCGAATATATTACCCGACCTACTTAATTATCTGAATACTCAAAATATGGAACTCCTAACATCAACGCCGAAAAAAATTCAATCCATTCTTATGCGTGTAATTTGATGACTTCGATCGAGCAATATTCTAGTGCCCTGACGTGTGTATAGTTATTATGTCTGTTCGCCATAAGCTCATAATTTATCAGAACTTATATAACAGTGCTTAATCATGCTCTCGACATCTCTGAATATGTATGTTTTTGATGTGATAATCATGACTTTTTATTGAATTGTTAGAGCTAAACTTGCTACATTCTGCATGTCATTGAGACGCTTCGGTTAACTGAGCTTGTATTTTTTTTTGTATTTTTGTGAACTGAGCTTGTATTTTTTTCTTTTTACTTTGTGTTCTTTGTGAGCTGCCACTGCTGCTGATTGTAGGGAGGGGGCCAGGACTCATCAAGCTGCATTTACGCAGCTTTTTTCCTCGGTCTCCTTCCATCATGAATCTGATGGAGAAATAAACATTTATTATTATTATTATTATTAAACACACTTGTCCCGAGCGATGGAATGTCCGCTCGGGATTCTCGCGTTCCCCGGGCTACCGCTAATTTTCTTGTCAGGTTTGAAAACCATGTTTCGGGTCTTCGCTGCTCCAAAAGCTGTGCGCTGAATACCAGACTCCCCAAAGAAATGCTTTGTGGTACCACATCCTCGCGCTCCAAATCTGCGACCGGGCACTCTTTGGCTCCTTCATTGAACTACCAGGATTTGTGAGTATAGAGGAGGCTATGGCGGTACTTGTAAGCGTGAATTTTATTGAAGGAATTTATTCCCCGGCCATGTCTCGCCTCGCTCGCATACGACAACCACGAGCCGCGCCTGTGCCAAGTGCTGCCATTTTCTTTTTTTTTTTTAATTTTAGTGTGCACAGTAGGGCAGCAGGGCACAGCTCGAGGAGCACGAGCTCATCGGGATTTCGACACAAGCGCCCCGTTACCTAAGTAGAAAATGTAGCGTTTCTCCTGTCTACTTCTTCCATATTAATCTTTGTGTTTTGCGTGAATTATTTTATTTTATGCAGATTCGGTTATTCGCCCAAAATACGCAAACTATTCTATACTATACTCCGCGACAACTTTTCTTGGCAATCCAGTGGAAGGTACGTCCCGCGTCCCCTCTCCCATTTTGAGTGTACGCAGGCTCTCCTCCTCTCCCCGGAAATGGGGGAGGAGGAGAATCTGCGTACACTCAAAATGGGAGAGGGGAAGCGGGACGGACCTTCCACTGCATTGCCAAGAAAAGTTGTCGCGGAGTATACCCCGCTCTAAAGAGTATAGCGGGCTCTATTACGTAGATGTCAACTGTTGACATCAAATACACTAGCTATAGGTGGCGCAAACCACCACCCAATTTACAAGAATCAGCCGTATGTATCCAACTTTGCATCCATCCTTTGCTGGATACACGAGCTTTGAAAGATGCCGTGCTTTGGAAATAGTAAACTCACGTTCGCACTTGAGGTCCGGCCCAAACCACTGGGCGGAGCTGTTGTAAAAGATGCACTTTGCCACGTCGAAGCCCCTGGCATCGTACCCGGGGAAGCAGTTGTAGCGCACCGTCGAATTGATCACAAAGTCCCGGGCACCGTCGCTCGCGTTGGTCCGCGAATGGGGCACGCTCGGGGGAGTGTTGCATGACGCTGCAAAAAAAGAAAGTTCAAAAGCAAAAAGGTTTATTAAAAAAATAACGAAAATGTTGAGAAAGTACAGACGCCTAATTTTGAAGTTGCGTTTTTTTTTTTTACTCTAAACAAGGCGGACGGAATCGCTAACCATCAAATGGCAATGTAAACTACGCGGCGGCGACTTTGTTGTGTTCCCTCATTCCAACAGCCGGACTTCAAGTGTTCCGGTTTTGAGGCCACATGTCCGCCGCCATCGCTGCGCTCCCTGGTGTGTAACTTCACCCCGAGTTCTCTGTCCCAGGCTATCGAAGCCAAAACCAACTGGTAAACAAGCTGTTTGTAGCGTCTTTCTATATTTTACGCCGCGTACTACCATAATTATAGTAAGCGTCGTTAATTACCAAATAAATAAAATATTTAAAATAAAAACGCAACCCTAATTTTAATGCAATAAATACAATGTGACGCACGTTACGTACCGCACTCGCTAAATTGTCCCTGTACAGCGTCGATTCAGTATGGCGACATCTCGAGGGCATCACGAACCTTTTCTGTCTGAACATTGACAACACCCAATTTGCTTTGTTTTGGTCTGATTACCTCGTAGACGCATTTTTTATGTTAGTTTATTTTATACCGCTGATGTTCAATATCTTAATGCTGCACTAGAGAATATTTTGTTGATTTTTGCGTGGCTGCATGCGCTCAGCCGCGGTAATGTTTGCTAGACCAAAGTCGCGCTGTTCATACACCGTAAGAATGAAACGGTGTTCACTACGGACATGATAGGACAGAAGTGTCTGCGGACACGTATCAGGCACGTTTTAAACATGCTTGGTTTCATACATGTGTTTCCTTGGAACAGGTCTAGCAAGAGTTTTTGTATGGCCGTCACACAAAGGAAATACACGCCACTCATACAATCTCTGCTTCGAACACGTCTAGCAAGAGATTTTGTATGATCAATATGAGAGCTAGGGCCGTCACACAAAGAAGATACACGTCACTCATACAGCGTCTACGGGCTGTCTTTCGTATGCCGTACGAACAGTAGTGACCAGTGGAAAGCGCGAGTTTGCACCCGGTGACGGGACGGGCCTTGTAGAGATCGATGATGTTTCTGCTCACGTTGCTTCTTGCACTCTGGCGCCCTGGAACTCCAGCGTCCGTCGCCCTGGCACATGCGCTCCTTGGGGCCGGACATCCAGAAGTTGTCGTCGCACTCGTAGTACACCCGGGCTCCGAAGTAGTCCCCGCTCACCCGGAACTGACCGTTCTCCAGCGGCTGCAGCTCGTCGCAGTTCAGGTCTGCACGGGAGGAGAACGCCATCCACGCAAGTGTTGACCGTTAAGAGTAAAAGATTGCGATTGCAGCGCTTGAGACGTGATGAGTGTGCCTTTTTTTTTCTTTGTTTAACCTTCGTTTAGCCGGTTTCGGAAGCGACACCTATAACGCAACTGATAAGCACATCCATCCGAGGAAAGACAAACAAGAGCCAATACTTTCGGCAGAAACACGAAACATTTCACATCGCTTCCCGCCGAAAGAAAATTAAAGCGAGCAGAATCCACGCGAGGCTAGAATAACCGAAGCCCGTTCCACTAGCATTTTCACGTTATTGCAGTGAGCTCGAGGAGCGCAGATACACGTTAGACATGTGACGTAGCACGGCGAGAGTTCGATGCTTCGAAGAACGCCCGCCATCAAGCTGGGACCCATTTGCCGACCTACCGCCGTTGGAGTGTGATGAAGTTACGCAGAGGTAGAGGAGACTGTTCCCGGGCTTTGATTATTCTATAGTCGCTGGCAGCTTAAGAAACGTAGGGTGGGGCCTATTATGATCATCACGCTTCTTGATTCGTAGTAGGTTCCCCGCCATTCTTATCCGCTAATGTTGCAATCTCATTGGCTGTGGAGAGATCATGAGATGCAAGCTACTCTACACGCTCTGCGTTTCTTGGTGAGTGTAGGGAATGTCAATTGAGGAAACCCCGCACTTCATATTCAACAATCAAACCCACGCCACCAATAGCACGAAATCAGCCGACGTGGTTTCGTGTCTGCCGACTCGTCGAAGAATCACAGACGCGGAAAATTATAGCGAGTTCACTCTATTAAAACAAATATACAAAACATATGAGTGGAGTATAAATAGAGCGCAACAATACAAAAAAAAAAAGGGGGGGGGGGGGGGCGGTTTCGCTCGGATAAAGTCTGCCCCTCTGCCTTCGACACCGAACCGCCAACAACGACAAGAAGAGGCATTCCGGCCGATCCCGCACGTAGACTCCCCTAACGCGGTTTCTAGCCCCGTCGCGGGAGGGCGAGCACACGCGTGAAAGCATATTTGCACCTATAGTATATACTTTTTCCGCGCTGCCCGAAAGCAGCGAGGGAAAAGGCGACGGCTTCCCCAAGAGGGAACTTGGAAGTGAAGCCCTCCTTACGGACCCATTGCCACGTACGCACGAGCGCACGCGCGCTGCCACGTCTGCTGCCGTTCCCCGCGTTCCCCAGAAAGGAAGAGCCTTATTTCTCCCCAATATCCCCAACGGAGCCCCCTCCCTCGCCTCTCCGATGGAGCTCTCAGGTGCCGCCGAGGACCCCAGGCGCGTCTTCTTTATTAGCTGGACGTGTTCTGGTGTAGCGAAAAAAAAAAGGAAAGGACGGGGAGAAAAAAAAAAAAAGAGTGCGATATCAAAGTTGCCGACTCGACTTATGCATACTGGGAGGGTCGAAAACCTTGTTGGGTCACGAGGGTGGGCGAAAGGCCGGACAAATAATTCGGTTGTCATAGACACGCAGCGAGAGGTCCCGCGCGTGATGAGGGAAAAATGAAGAGTCGAGGAAGCGAAATGGGGGAGTGTTGGAACGGGGACTGTTCCGGGGGGAAAGAATTAGATCTGCGCCTCGGTGGAAACCTTCCGGTGGGGACTTTTCTGCCCTCTCCTGTGGGCAGTTCGCGTAAAAGGTCTCGTCCGTTTCTTTTTTTTTTTTTCACTTAGGTGGCAGAGCGCTCTGCGAGTGGTGTACCGGGATTTTTGTTCGTGATATAATTTTACAGCGGAGCTGTTCAGGGCTAGTCTCCCCAGGATCGTGTCCGTCAGCAGAAAAATTTCGACACAACACTCTGGACAGCTACCGCCCTCTATGAACGACGGCGAAAACCAGACAACCTGCTTACCGGTTGTCTGGTTGCCACCTTCGCTCATAGATGGCGGTAGCTGTCGAGAGTCCAGAGTGTTGTGTTTGCCGGCTGTCTGGTTGTCGCCGTCGCTCATTCATGGAGGCAACCTTTCCAGCCTTTGCACTTTGGATCATTTTATTTCCACCATAGTACAGCTTCGCTGGTGTTCCTTCTTTACCAGAGTAAAAAGGCTAAAAGTTTTTTTTTTCTTTTTTTTTTCGTGTATGTCCACGGAGATGTGTAGACTTTAATGACAATAACAGACCCACTCGGACGCGCGTGCCACATTCGGTGAAGTATGAAAATCGTTTCGTGTCACTCTGGCAATTTTATCTGCTTCGGGGGCGAGCGAAAGCGTGATATCTATAAATTTCTTAGAATCGATGTTAAAAAATAAAATAAAAGAAATGTTTAATATACAAAGAATAATGTTCTTGGTGAACACTCTGGAAAAGCCCGTGAATCTACTTTTCCGCAAGGCAGTATGACGCAAAAACGCAGTACGAGTTGTGACATTAAGCAATGCAAGCGTTACGTTTTGCATTACTTAATATCACAACTCAGACTGCGCTCTCCGGTCTAAACATATGTTTCGGCGTCGTCATTCGCTGAGTTAGCTCCGTAAGTTGCGCTGATTGGCTCTTCGAGTGCTGTGAGGGAAAGTAGACGCACGGGCTTTTTGTAGAATGTACGGCGAGCAAGTGTTTTAAACAGCGTTAGGCGCACATCGAAACGCAAAGAAAAGCACGCCAATGAAAGGGCAACATTGAGAACGCGTGGATAACGCACGATGACGAGCCAGCCAGGCTCGCGCCACGATTGGTTGAGGTTGGGTGGAAACAAACGCACGTGGGCGCAAAGAGCAGGCGTTTGCACGCCGTATTTGTCGCCGTATTTGTCGAAAAATAAACTCACCCGTGATCACTCGCCACAAATTATAATTTTATTTCCGACATCCTCGTGAATGTTAAGTTCGAGGTGGAACGTATACACACCTTCCAAAATAACGCTATTTTTTATTTTTATATTTTAAGGATGCGCAAGTTTTTTTTTTGTTTGTTTTTTAGCTAGTTGTCGGAAACTCTAACTACATGTTTTTTGTGTTTTTTTTTTATGTTGAACGACGCAGAATTGTGTGGGGCACAATTGTTCACCCGAAAGGGTTCGTTCATGAATGAGACATAAATGTATTGAATTTCGGATTGAACGTGTAGATTCTACACGATTACTGACTTGAGGTAAACGAAGAACTCTTAAATGAAAAATAATTTTTGTGGACAAGCTGGCTAAATACATGGATACCTGTCCCGTTACTATGAGCAACTCACACGCTTTTCTGGGAGAACGGGGATGTCAATACGGGACATAACCGATGCTTGACGTAGACGAGCTCTAAAAAAAATTTTTAAAAACAATTAGCTGTTAGAATATGCGGCGTTAGCAAATACGGTGTTAGCAATAGCGGTGTTATCAATTGCGGTGGTAAAAAAATTGGCACTAGCGAATGCGATGTTACCAATTGTGGTGTTACCGGTTGCGGTGTTGCCACTTGTGGTGTTACCAATCGCAGTGCTACCTATTCCGGTGTTAGCAATGGTAGTGTAAGCAATTTCGGTGTTAGCAATTGCGGCGTTAGATGGAGTTTACTGGTGGGAAGTTACGCTAATGAGACTCCGTTCCTCGAATGGAAACTGTATACGAAGCGGCTCCTGGCATTTCTGCCTGCAGCGGTATACGTGGATGCCACAAACACAGTGAGCGGCCTCGGAGATTCGCGGCGGCGCCAAATTAACGTGTGCACCGGAACGTTTAAGGGATGGGGAAGAGGGGGGGGGGGGGGGGGGGGGATGCGGATGTTTCCGCCACTTTGTTCGGGTCGAATGCACCAATTTGCCAACGATTAAGTCGTATACCTGCACAGTCAAATGCCATGCCCGTGATTCGAAAGTAGCTTCCGCAATGGAACGTTCTGACGACCAGTGTTGGAACGCAAGGAATTTATCTCTCTATCTCTCCCGCTCTTTCGCTTCCTCTCACGCTTTCCCGCAATTTCTTGGCAGAAAGCGAGAGTTGAACGAGAAAGATTCGAGAATAAACATCACGTTTTGTGTGTGTGTGTGTGTGTCTGTATGTTTGTGTGTGTGTGCGTGTGTGTGTGTGTTTTGCGTACAATTGGCGTTGCTAGAGCTAGACTATATTGTCGGGAACAAAGCTGGGTTCAGAAGGTTTCTAGGAGACTTCTTCACTCGCTGTCCGAAAGCGAGTATTGACGTTTAAACTAAAATTACAAAGACGGCTTTTTTTTATGTCACAATTTTCTAGGGCAGGATTAAAAAATGAAAAGTATAAGGAGTTATTTTGTGACTTTGAATATATACAAAAACAGCACCAAGAAGAAAACCAGAGGTGAAAGAGTGGACGAAACAAGCGTACGGCGTATGCGAGGTAATGCCTCTTTTGCTCTCTCTCTCTCTCTCTCTCTCTCTCTTTCTCTCTTTCTAGATCACTCAACTAAGACCGTCACAATCCATTATCAGAATCCGAGGCACTACACTACGTCTGATATTTTGAAAACTCGGATATGCACCGCCTCTGAGCCAAGCCATACAATGTATAATGACCACGTTTTTTGTGTTTTTTTTTTTCTTTCGGGACTATCTTTTTCTTTTCCTTTTCCCGTTCCCTTCTTTTTATATTTTCTTTTTTACTCGAAGAAGTTTCTTCATCTCCTCCGAACCGTTCCCGAAAAATTTCCGTCAGGGGAGGAATTCGGGAAGTGAGAAAATCCTTCCTCCGACTTGATGGCGCGCGTGATCTTCATCCCCCTCCCTCGAACGCAATCTCGTACTTTCTTCGCGCACCGAGCGCCTAAATTAAAAACTATTCAAATATCTGAGTGCGCATCATCTCCTTGTGTTTGTGTGAGTGTTTGTGCGTGTTTGCGAAAGTCCGTGCGGGCTACGCAATCGCAGTCTCGTGAGATCCAGCTGAGGGGAAAAGCGAAATTTAGTATTAATGTTATTATCATTATAAAGTGTCTCGCGGGAACGGAGCACTCTTCGTCTTCCAACTTCTCGGGGGAGAAATATGCGGTAAGCGATAATATCGCGAACGTCGACGAGACGCTGACGGGGAACTCTCCGTAGCCCATTTGAGGTGCGCGGGAACGCAAATCTAAACGCAGAAACGCGAAAGCACGCAGAAACGTAGAGGTGGAGCTGCACGTAGAAATGTGCCGAAAGGCAAATGTATGCATAAGCGCAAAGGAATGTAAAACAAAAAAGTCACTGCGCGCGCGCGCGCTAGCAGCGCCTGCGAATATTTAGGCTTATTTGGAGTGTATATACATGTTCAATTAACGCTCGTCGGCTATGAGATGATCGCGCGTATTTTCGCAAAAATCTTTTCTTTTTTTTTACGTAAAACACGCAAACATTATTCAGGCAAACTAAGAAGCCTTTTACTTGGCACGTGTTTTCAGTACTGTAAAAAGACAATAATGGAAAAAAAAAGAAAGAAACGTGGCTATTAGTGAAAAGACGGTGAGAGTGCAGGCGAGCTGGTGGTAGCTAATCATGTCGTATTACACCTGAGACTGCGGTGGAAGAAATCGGAAGCACTTTCAGTAGAAGGAACAGACACAGAGAACGTCTCAACGTTCTCTGTGTCTGTTCCTTCTACTGAAAGTTCTTCCGATTTCTTCCACTGCAGTCTCAGGTGTAATACGACATGAGTGGCTATTAGTAACTGAAAAGCCGCGGTCACTCTGCGTAGAACGTCACAGAACATTCTAAAAAACGCCTGCGCGTCTACTCACCCTCAAAACACTCAAAGAGCCAATCTCTGCGACCTACGAAATCAGCTCAGCGAGTGATGAGGCGGAACATCTATTTAGACTTCAAAATTTAGTCTGCGCTGTGGCATTACGCAATGCAAGCGTGATGCTTTGCATTGCGTAATGCCACAGCGCAGACTTCATTTTTTTTTTTGTCTAAACAGATCCTCCGCCTCATCATTCGCTGAGCTGATTTCGTAGATCGTAGAGATTGGCTCTTTGAGTGTTTTGAGGGTGAGTAGACGCGTAGGCATTTCTCACAGTGAAGAGACAGTGTGCAGACTCTGTCTGAAGCGCGTTTCTTCTTCGAGGCCTTAACAGCTCGTTACGTTCACGCCTCCTGCTTCGTGATTGGTTCTCCGGCGCTCTTATCGGCTGATGCAGGAGTCTCATTGGCTGCGGTGAGTTAATGAGATGCACGGTACCCGCCACGCACTGCGTTTCTCGCGCAGTCATACGGAGGGCAAGTTCGTCCGCTTGTTGTGCAGGGGTGGCAACGACGTCGAAACGTCGAGCTCCGATTTGCTCTGATTGAAAAGGTTAGTGGGTAGACCTCGATGGTAGCTGCCTGGAGGTCTACCCACTATCCTTCCGATCAGAGCCAATCGGAGCTCGACGTTTCGACGAACTTGAACTCAGCATGGGCTTCACGGATTTGCCACTAAGTGGCGTTGCCTCGACTAGAGTTGGACGCGGGGACGATACCAGACCTAACAGGGAAACCTTTCGTTCCTGCCGGCGCTGGGGAACCATCGCGCGGTAAGTTATAACGTAGTGGGCGACGTTGCCCTTTCGAGGAAAAGCAATTGTCCTTCCTGCTCGAGCGCGTGCGGCTGAGTGTACCGCAGCTCTCGCCCCCTTTCCCCTTCTCTGAGCGCTCCCTTTATACTTCCTTCCCCATCTCCTTTCGTCAACTCAGAAACAATGCGTAAGATCCTCCTCCGCTCCCGAATTCGGGGATCACAAAGGCTTCAAAGGACGACAGCCGACGTGGAGTGTCTGCTGTCCAGCCGGAGTGGCGACAGCGCCGCAGGGCGCGGTGTTTATGTCTCTCGCTCCCCCCCCCCCCCTCTCTTCCTCTCTTTCCTTTCCTCTCCTTTATCCTTTCCTCTTTTTCGCCTCCTTCTCTTTCGTCGCTCCTACGCTCTTCCGGTGAGTTCTAGCTATTTATTCGAGGCAAGGCGGGAGAAGTTCCTGATCCCGAGGTGAACTGCAAAACTCGATCGAGAAATTTTTTTTTTTGTTACTAAGATTATTGTTATTATTATTACAACATTTATTATTTCTGTGGTTGTGTCTGTTGCAATTGCAGTTGTATTTATAATAATATGGTCGCTGCTTTTTTGTTATTATTATTTCTGTTGTGGTAGTTGTCTTTGTTGTTGCTGCTTTTGTTTTTCTTTTGGTGCTCGTCGTTATATTTGTTACAGTCTTGTTCCGGCTTTTATGGTTGATTTTGACGAAGAAATATTAAAAACATTTCGCAAAATCTAAATGTTACAACCATAGTCTCGTAGTAAAGAGAAACAGTGACGTCGATATGAATTCGTTTCAGCGAAGTTTCAAGTTTTCTGTTCTGCCCTAGAGCTTGTAAAATAAGTCACGAAAAGCATCACGTCACAGTGTCCTCACTGCCACGCCTTGATCCGATCCGGCATTTTTGTGCCGTCGAGTTGCGCGTTAATATCGCCGGCTGTATTGGACCGAAACGCTATGCCAATTCAGGGCGAGTCGAACGATCCGCACAACGTAACTTGCGGATAATGAGATTTGAAATGACGCACCACCTCTTCCCATTGGTCATTTTTATGAAGTGTCGCTACTTCCGGAATAGTCTGACTTCACCTCAAAAGGGAGTGACTTCAAAGTAGACTGACGCCACAGCGTGCCCTTATGAGGTCCTAAAAAACAATAGAATACACCGAAGACGTTAGATGACCGGCCTAATGCCCTATGGATGGCTGTGGGTTAGAGCAAAAGAAAATATTAAAACTAAAATAAACAAACTTCGGAGTGGTCTAAAAAAGGGCTGAGCACTTGATCGATTAACCTGCCGACTAATCGATTAAATCTTTAATCGCAATTAATTTTTCTAACCTGTAAATCGGTAAAATTTTAAGAGAAAAAAAGTATTTAACGCTTTCACCACGCAGACGTGGACGAGTACACCTGGATGAAGGCAAATGTTACGTGAAATTTTGACCTAATGCAAACTCTAGCGGCGAGATTTGTAACTCCAAACAAGAGGAGAAGCTTATACGCGTCCCAGCCACTTTAATGCCGTGCAAAAGTTCTTCCTTTTATTCATATATATTTTCTCTCTCGTTCTCGTTATGGAGTAGCCGGTGTCATTTAAATACCAACATCTCCGTAACAAAGAACTTATCTCTCTCTCTCTCTCTCAACGAACCTCTTTGTCTCTCCGGTTGAAGTAATAATTTCTGTGAGTAGGTGTCTTTTGACTGTTCTCAACTACACATCAAGGTTGATTTAGAATCCAAAATTGTACAATGCGCCGTTTGTCGCATATATGCAGCAACCGCAAAAAAAAAAAAATAATAATAATAATTTCGACCTTTTTAACAACTATTATGCATGGAAATGAACAAAACAGATTAATCAATTAATTAATGGGTTAAAGAGTGCCAAATAGTTGGGTGAAAATTTTGCAATCGATGCTTAGCCCTAGTCTATAAGCTTCCGCTGGAAAAGCTGTCTGTTCATTTTGGTAATGCACGAAAAGTTACAGAACGAAATGTTTCGTTCTGTAACTGCTTCGGACAGAGCTGTAGGCAGAATGCAATGTCACGTTGCCCCGTGTCCCTAAGAAATTTTGAATCGTCTCAGACAAAACATGGCACTCTCTGCGGACCCCTAAAGGGATAAGTAGACTAAAATTTACATTTACCCCGTCGACTATGTATATTTACACTCGGCAAATCAATAAACTGTGCCAAAACAAAACCGAAGCTACGTTGACGTTTCGTAAGAAACATTCTTCTCTGGTATACGGTACCAGTAGTTATACGCACCATATACATAATATTCATATGAAACCCTTATCCACAAGCATATACATTTCATATATGCGTAGCTTTAGTAAACGAAAAGCACAGAGAATAACATACTATTCTTATCCAAATTGATGTTATGGAAGTTAAAAAAAAAAACTTGCCGAAGACACTTAAAACTGCTTACGTGTGGGTATGCGAAAGCATTATTGTCCCGCGGGTGAAATGTTTTCGAGTAATCTTTCTACACGCATTAAAGTTGTTTCTGGCAGTATTGTATTCGGTGTGTGTGCTTGCGTATTCGTTGGCCACCAGACCCTAAACTTTCGGACCCTCATGCGGCACAGCGATGAGGTTGACCGAGGTGGCATGTGGCGGGTAGCACGACGTTGACGTAGTTGTTGTTCAATGTGAGTTTATTTCACGCTATGAAATCCTCGATATCCAGTGGCAAGTCGGTTGTGATGATGTCGTCTTCTGTGGCGACAGTGTCCTCGTCATCAGACGGGTATATGTCCGGAGTGCAGTCCTCACACATGGAGATCCAGCGGAGAAATCACGCTCCCCCACTTCGCAGGCACGGCGCCCCCGCCGGCTTCCCGGCTTCTGTGCCGAAGCATCTGCGTTGCTGTGCTTTTCGTTGTGTTTTATTTCTCAGACACATCCGCTTCGACTTTGAACGGCGCCTGCTTAATGACGTATTTGTATGACCATCTTTCGGGCACAACGCCGACGCCACCTTTTCGCGCAATGGGACATATAAGGCTTTCGCCTTAAAAAGAACACATGCTGACTTGTCTTTATCCCGCTGTTCCCAGGATTATAACTTTTATTTATGTAAGAGTGATCCACCACCGTGCTTACAACTGTTATTTAAAAAAAAAAGACGTATTTTTATTCACCTTTTTAAGTGTTACTGTTCTACCTTGCACGCACTGCAAGAAACCAAAGTACCTCCCATTGCAGAATGTCATCTTTATATAATTTGGTATCCCCCTTCTCATTGAATGCTTTCCAAAAGGAAGCTCATCTGATACTAAGTAACAAAGTCCCTCCTGGGTGGACCGTATGCAGAGTTTTCTTTCTCGCACGCAAGGGGATTGACGAACCCAGCGTCATTTTCTCACGTATTAACTGCCCCCCTCCCCTCTCTTTATGCGCCCCGTCCCAAGTGAGAGGGTACCGGAGCTCTGGACCGAGGGCTTCTAAATTTCATAATACGAAAGAGCAGTTCTCACTCGCTCTCACGCATTCGAAGCATTTCTCCCCTTGCCCTCCGCAGCTTCGTGTTATAAGGAAATTACTGCTAGTTTACGTGGTTGGCAACTGCGCTATTCGGATATTCCGACACTTTATGACCTTAACTATCTTCGTATTTTGTTTTTTCTTCTCCGAAGTGAACGAGACGGCCTCGAAAGAAAGACAGATCAAATCAAACCGAATCAATTTTATCGGACAGAGCAAGATGACGAGCCCCCTAAGCTGAAACGTCGGTCACGGCAGCCCCTCTTAGTAGTTCGTTCGGAAACCGTGAGGGGCGACTGCGTCGGTTACTCACTGAAGCCCCACGGAAAGCGATATGCAGAGACAGTTCTGCAAACCCCCCCCCCCCCCCCCCCCTGCCCTTAGGTCGAATGCTTTCCCAAGCACGAACCCGCTATAGAGCGTCCACCTAACGAAATGGGACGGTTATTTTAAGCCGACACACAAAGGACGAGCGCTGCCATCGTCGCGCCGCAGCTGCCGCGTTCAAGCGGCGCAGGCAAATAGAAGGCGAAGCGTCGTAGGTGCTGCTGCCGGCGCGCGCGGTCCTCGTGGGAAATTCGGCAGAGTGATCGGCGCCCGCGCTCTCGGTCCTCCCGTCGTTGCTCCTTTCCGAAACTAGGCGGTCGCGGTTGGGAAGAGCGACAACAAAACAGTGCGTGGGGTGGCGGTCGGGTTCCCTGCTTCCCTATATCCGATGTCGGCGAAGCGAGCGTGGGTGTGAAAAACGGCCTGCGGCGGTTTGTGCGCTCGGCCCTCTTGAGGCTCCACTTCACTCGCGGCTACGGCCGACACTTTTCGAAATTGAGGAGAGGGGGTAAGGGGGGGGGGGGGGGGAGGGCGCCACTGCCCATTGTGCGCCTGTCAAGCGCGTGCAGCGGAGCAGATGGGGAAAAAAGCCAGCGACGTGTGGAAGTAAACTGTGGAAGCGCGTAAAATACGCTGTGCCTGTAAACGTGGTTTTTAAACGTAGATTCCCTTTCTTGACTGGAAAGAAATGGGAGGGGGAAAGGGGGAGGGGGCAGGATAGAAAGTGCCGGCCGTTTGCGTTTGTTTGCGTTTGAGTTGCGGCGCGCGACGAGGACTGTTAATAAATGACTACGTGTTGTCGAACCGGTGCGCTAGGCCGTTCTCCGAGACGGGTGGCAGCGAGAGAAATCAGAGGAACTTGGCGGACAGATGGAACGTTACGGGGCATATGTGAAGTCACAGATCTATGCGATGTCGCGGTATGCAAGAAGTGCAAATATGTTGTTTTGCGGGGAGGGCGAAGTGGCGTCACACGTTACTAGAATCTGGGAAAGTGCCCCAAACCGAGTGCACACTTAGAAAAAAAGGGTATGGATAGTCCTCCCTTAGGGGAGGAACGGTCTTATAACCTATGTTCTTTTAGAAAGGGAGAAACTTTCGTCCCTGAAGCAGGGGAGCAAAGTTCCTCCGTCCCTTGCATCTCAATATGGCGGCCCCGAATCGAGCAAATCGAGCCCAATAAGGCTCGACGAGGACGCTACGTCTCTTGTACGGGACGAGAGCAGCAGAAAATAAAAGCGTAACACGAGCTTTCCGCAAACTGTGTTCATTTCCGAAGCCAGATTCCCCCCACAGGTACAGAAACTTGCGTTTCGAAAGCAGTTACTCAGTCTTCTTGTCGACAGCACTGCGATGTTAAACGGAGACAACCGATACCCAGTTACTTCGCGCACTTTGCGTCTTACCTTTGGTGTTCCTCAAGTCACAATTCCTTCGTCAACCGCACATCACGGAGAAGGGCAAACTCAACCCGCGAAACCAAAAGCCGCTCTCGAAAGAACAAACTCGAAGCCGCTGCTGGCCGCTGCTTATCGCGTAGTGTGAAGGAGGGTTAAATCGCTAGCCACCAGATGACGGGGTCAAGCAGAGTAATTGCAAGTAGCTAGGCTAGGTGGCGCTAGGTACCGCCCAATTCATGTTCCACGAAAAATAATTTGCTTCTCTCAGGCCACTGCTGCGCTTGGGGATCCTCTACTGTACACACATTACGCTTATTACAAGCATCAAGTGAACATACATTGGGCACATACACAGCACACACAAATATCAATACCATGGAACATAACACTAAGCCGAAGTCTATTAGCCCCGAGAAGTTCGCATGGCGCCCCCTTACGGCGAACCGGGGTGACGTCACGGCGAGGAGAGAATTTTTCCCCGGCTCGCCCCGCTCGCCCTGTGGAGGCTGTGACGACGCTAGCTGTCGGCACTCTCGTTTCTATTTAATATTTTTTGCGTGTTTTTCACCTCACCCAGTCAAATTTTTATACGTGCCTTTATTGAGGTATGGCCTGTAGCTACAGGCGAAACTTCAACCAACATTTTTAGCATGGTTGACAGGGCAGGCAACGCATGAATCACAGCTGGTATATGAAAATAAAGAAGTATGGCCACAATTGCAGGAGCATCACTATAGATTTACATCTCGCACAATAAATGCTGCTGATGGTCTGAATGAATTGGCAGGTTATGCACACTATTTTGTTTTGTATCTGTTTTTAAACAAGATCGCCAAAGCAGAAAAGCTGCATGCTGCTCGAGCAACATGCTAAATACAGTCTGGGCCATGGCAAGAGAATCACAAGTAAGACAGCCCAAGTGCAGGGGCAAAGTAAAAAAAAAAACAAGGAAAATTGATTATATACATTGCTCGCATTTGACCTTTGCTGGATTCAAATAGTATTTCAATGGACTACACGGGTGGTTGTGAACTTGTTTATATTGTCACGAATGACAAGATAAAACAAAGAATAACTGGGGAAACTGAAACGCTTAATGGGGCGAACTTGTGCCCAAAAATAAAAAAGGAAACAGAAGATAACAGCAGAGCGTCGCGGGCGTCGAAGTTGGCGAAAGAGCAGAGTCGAACGCTGGGGCGAAACGGACTGCGGCTCGCCGCGCGGAGCCCCCCCTTATGTGCACGCGTGGGCTTCTGGAAGAATCGGCGTAAAATGTTCGATGCGTAGAACATTCGGACCTAGAACAAGGAACAGGATTGTCTCTTTTAGTTGGAAATGACAATTCAGACTAAACGGTGTATTTTCCGAATACCCAAGACTGGAATAAAGAATGTCAGGAAAAAAGTATAAACATTACAAATTACGCCACTATTGTTGTGCATATTTTGGGCAGTTCAATACATATCATACAGGCAGCTGGGGGCAATTCGTCCGTTTTTGCTGCTACCATACAAACTAATTTCCAGTAATTGTGTATCTTCTAAGAAATATGCCTGCATACGTGTATAAACTATATAATTAATTCCCGAAGAAACTACATTTATGTTAAACAACCCTGTTCCACGAGCACTTCAAAGATAATCAGACACAGGGCCTTTAAAACATCTGCGAACCAGCGCATGCAGAGTGGCAGCACAGAGTCGGGGTCGCGAGCTAATTTGCCGACCACCCAAAGGCCCATGATATAAATGCCACTTCAAATGCCTTGAAAGCGGGATGTAATATCGTCCTAAATCATGAACATGCAAGAAACAGAATTCCAGCGTCTGAAACACTTGCGCCACCGCTTCACCGACCCCTCGCAAAGATTGCCTTGTGTCGTGTAAACGGACGGTGAGGTTAATCGGCGGAATTGCCTCCGCCTATAGCTTTCGGGATTTGTAACCCCATTTTAAAGCTAAAAGAGACAAGCAAACTTATAAAATGTACATAAGCACGTCAATATCGGCCTAACTCAACGTCTTGCACACCGGATAAACGAAGTCCAGCTTCTCGAAGAGCTTGCGGCACACAACGCCAAACCAGGAAATCGGTGCTGGGAAGCGAGCCGATGCGAGATCGCGGAGCGGAGTCCTCCCCCTGACGTCACGGTACACCTCCCCCAATCAGGGCGCGGCGACCGCAGCGACGCTTGTGTTCGCTCTCAGGCAGGGTGTAAGATAGACAGGTGGGGAAACGAGAGCCAAATGAGCGACCGGATTGTGTCCCTCTCGGTTTTCTCTTTTTCTGTGACGCAATCTATGTGGAGCACCGCGAACTTTCACTCCGGGTGGGCGAGCGGTGGCGACCGGCTAAACTGACGGAGAAGGTTTCTCGTGGATTTTCAATGGAGGACTTTCGTGCTCTCGGTTTATTTTGCGGACTGTACCATAAAGTTCTATGCAAATTTTATTCCAATTATTTTCTTCTCGCCGCAGCGCCATCTGTCGCAAGTCGGGGGTACCCGCAAGCAGACGAGTACACAATCCGGTCACGGCGCTGCGGTAGGCTTCTATGGGCCGTTTCCCCACCTGTCTATCTTACACCCTGCTCTCGGGGCTAATACCCGTGCCCTGCGTTTCCGTCTTTCATAGTGGTCGTTTTGAACGTACGGAACTTTTCGGTGACTCCCTAAGCAATAAAAAATATTCCCAGCATGTTGATTTTTTCCCAGCAACGTCGTACCTCTGAGAGTATTTTTGAATCGCTCAGGGGATGAATCTTTTATTAAAAAGTAAACGCTCGATCATGCCGTCATTATTTGAAAGCCAATAAACCAAGCCGCTCCAATGCATTTCCAAACCATAAGTTTGTTTCCCCACACGGCACGTCGTAGCCTGTATTTCTATTGTTTTTTCTATGTGTGCTGTTCGCGCAAAGCTGCAATTGCTGTCTTGAATTAATCTCTGTAGAGCGGATATTCACTCAGCTGGGAGTGATGCTTCATGGGCTGAGAAATCGCTTTTTGATCAACTTGAAAGCAGTCAAAGCCGCGACTTGCGTCAGGTGTTAAGTGTACGGAGCTACGCCGTGGCGAGCCCGAAAACTTCTAGCGCTCATCCCAGCGCGCCACTTGGAGGGCAGTTTCTCCAGGAACCGTAGTATATTTAAACAGCAAAATAAAGAGTAGCTTTTTTTTTTTAGATTTTACCCACTATTGTTTTTTAATGCCGAAATTCAATACTGTAAATATACGTACTTTCCGTCACGATTTCGTACTGTTCAGTCCTTGCCCCAGAGCGCAATCGCTCTCGGGGACGAGAAAATTCTGACAGTCACATTGGCCACTGTACGATAGGAGTTACTACTGTTCAGACCAGCGTTCCAACATGACTATCCGCACGTTGATCGATTGCACGTAATCCCTCAAGTGGTATTAAACTTTTTAATGTAAACCGGAATGTCAACCTGCGACTCACCGCCCCTCCGACACGGCCCGACCAGCGGCATCAATGCCCAACAGTTTACGATCTCATGTTCTTGTTACACCACTGATACGCGAACACATGGTCCCATCGGCGATAATTCCAGTCTTGTGTTCACAACGCACTACACTGCCATCACGATGTTGCAGCTATGTTGCTTACACGCACAAACACAGAACCACGTTGAACGCCGGTTGCACTCGGCATCGGAAAACAGAACCGATCTCAGCACGGAAGGCACCCAGGCAGCCGGCAGCAAAACCTGCCTGTCTTGGACGCAGTTCCTGCGGTTTCCATAACGTCGAAAACGTCGACACAGTTCCGCGTGGTTTCGCTACTGTAGTGACTGTAGTTCCGTGCCGCGCGAGTCCCGCAATCCGTAGACGGCCATCCCCCAGTGTACGTGGCGCTGCTGGCACTGCTCCGGAACTTCGCTGTTTCTAGCGGCTTCGTTTGCTCGTTTGATAAAATTAGTGATAAAAACGTCAATGCAACCAAAATGTTCTGCACGTTTAGACTAGAAGACGGAATTACAGGCGGCCTACGCTGCCGCTGAAGCTCAATCAACTCAACAGCTATTTATTAAACAACGTGCGCGACCTGCTCGAAAAACGAAACCGAAAGAAGATGAGCCGGGAGGGCGAAAGCTTTCTCCCGTCTGCCTGAAGAAGGAGAAAAACGTTTCGTTCCTCCCCTTTTCTCGTGTCCGCTTGGGGGCGCGTCAGTAGAAGGGAGGAAGACGCGCCGTTGCTACTTTTAGAGCGCACCCTCGTGAGGGTAACCTTCACGAGGGTTACCCTCACGAGGGTCACGAGGGTTATGAGAGTTACCCTCACGAGGGTTACTCACCCTCGTAACCCTCACGAGGGTTACGAGGGTTAGTTACCCTCACGAGGGTCACGAGGGTTATGAGAGTTACCCTTACGAGGGTCACGAGAGTTACCCTCACGAGGGTCACGAGAGTTGCCCTCACAAGGGTTACTAGGGTTACCCTCACGAGGGTCACGATGGTTACCCAGGTCGTGACCCCCCCTGGGGTCACGTGACCTGGGGATACCCCCCGAGGTCACGTGACCCCCCGTTGACGTCATAGGCACTGATGACGTCGTCAATGACGTCACTGATGACGTCACCGGCATCCGCATCGTCATCGTCATCATCACTGATGACGTCATTAGTGACGTCACTGATGACGTCACCGGCATCCGCATCGTCATCATCATCACTGATGGCGTCATCAGTGACGCTACTGATGACGTCATCGGTATCGTCACGTGGCCCCAGGTCACGTGACCCCCCGACGTCACGTGACGCCCCAAGGTCACGTGACTCCCACAAGGTCACGTGACCCACAAGGTCACGTGACCCCCAAGGTCACGTGACCCCCCGCCCCCCGAGGTCACTTGACCCACCCCCCAGTACCCTTCCCTCCTCCTCCTCAAGAGCTGCGCTCTAATTCGGCGTTACAGGGAGTTGTAAACGGCTTTCATTTTTTTTTCTCCATTTTTTCTTAGAGTGTGGAGTCTTTAAGGGTAGTCATCAGTCGCCAACAGGTCGCGAGTTGCGCTTCATTGTGTGTTGACGTATCACTTTCTCAGGTATCCGATTTAGCGTTTTTCACCATGGAGGCAAGCGGCCACAACTATGGGATTAAAACCTCTACTGTCTGAAGAGTTCATCTCTGAACGTATGGAGGAGCCGCAACTATACGTACACGGGTATATCGATCAAAAATATGTGTATTACTCAGTGGGCCTTACGACGAGAGTATTGGATCGGGAGACGAAACCGATGTCAAATAATACATTTATTTATTCATTCATTCAATAACGAGTGGCTTCTACAAGTCACGCTTCTAATTGAAAACAATATGCAAAGCGCATCAAGGCTTTCTATGCATATTTTTCTCCGGCAGGACTGGGCAGAGATACCCAAAAAAGGTATCCCGGAGTACAAATACAGATATACCTGTATTTTAAGGCCAAAACACAGATACGGAGAAACATTTGTCTTTTAAAGTAACGGGAAAAACGTATCTCGGTATAGGCGCAAATACATACTGAAATATATTTTTTTCCGAACAAGGCAACTCTCCGCTAACACATATGATGATGCAGTGCACTTCGCGTAACGTCACATGTATCGCAACGGTGCCGAACATGGCACGATATAGAAACATTCGAATTTTTAAGCAGTAGGCATGTTTATTTGATCATAAAATGAATTTGCAAACAAGCGAACGAACTGCACTTCAGCATGAGTAGCTTTTCAAGTAGCTTATCCTTAAAATTTTGTGCTTTCGGAGTTTATTTCTCGTAAAATTAAAAAAAAAAAAATATTCTTAGAAGCTTTTTTTTTTTTTCCACTGAAAATTTGGGGTTTATCGGACTTTATTTTCGTTAGCTGCCCAATCCTTTGGAATTCAAACATTACTTTCTTGTGTTCCCAATTTTTTTTTTTTTAATTCTAAGACAAACTAAACAAAGTCCGCGTACCATGGCTCGTTGTTCTTAAGGAACGTTGACGAGCTAAAATGCAAACCCGTTTTGTGGGTAGTTCGAGATTTCAAACGAAATTGAAGTGGAATTTCCTCAGGAACACGGACCCTGTGCACTTATAAAATTTATTTGCATAACACCGTTTGTTGTTGTTGTTGTTTTTTTTTCGTTGTGATCTTGGAAGTTCCGAGTTTTTATCGATAAATCTGAATTGAAGTACAATTGACCGGCGAGTGTATTTCGGACTTTTTTTCGGATTCATCCAAAAACACGTAAGCCTACTTATCCCCAAGGCACCGACGATTTGGTCACAGTACCAGAATAACGAAAGATAAAAGCCTCTCCACCACCGCCAAAACGAATAAAGACTGGCTCGATGGAAGGGAAGTCTTGGGGCATTGATACGTCTTTCCTGGTCCTTGTAAATACGACGAATCGCTGTCATCGGTGTCGTAGAAGACGTGTACGTATAGACCTTCCGAAAGGAGCCCTGTTTCGCCTCATTTCCTGTTTTGAACATTATGATTTACGCTTTTGCTGGTTAAAATGCGAGGGTGCGTCACAAACTGTTGTCTAAGCACTTCTAATCGGGAGAGTGCTTCTGAGTTCAAAATGCGTCTGATTAAGGAAGTGACCAAGCCTGATTCACGGAATCTGCAGCAAATAATGCATCAGGGAAAAACGGTTCGCTCAACTGCCCATACTTCGAACCACATCTCTTTTTTCCCAAATTTTGGCGATTTATTTGTGTAATATGCGAGGCAATTAACCCCCCTTCCTCCCCCTCCTTTTTTTTAAAGTTGCTATCTGGCAGTTTTAAATTATAGATTCTTGAACAATTTGGACCTTGGACCAGACAATTTTTAACAACAAATGTGTCAACAAGCTACCTAAGCCTGGCAAAGTATCGCGATTAAATCAATATATCGTAAAAGTATTTCCCTAGTGAGATACAAATACATTTCTCAAATGTATCTAGATACAGAGATACGTGTACTCGAAAACATATCTGAGATCCTATCGCGATACATTTGTATTGGAATACTGCCCAGCTCTTGTTTCCCGTATATGGCCTATAGGGCCGCCGCACTTCACCGTCAAGCGCCCTGGGCGAACTGCAGCCGTGGCGCCTCCCTTCCCCTCCCTTTGGCGCCCCCCTTTTGATGGCACCTTGTGCGACCGCACAGATCGCACACCCTTAGAGCCGGACATCTGGCCTTGATTCATTAACTCAAGAACCCCTTACTCGTATCCACCAATAAATAAATATTGCTTAAAATTGGCGAGTTTAACAACCGTTCGTCCGAAACCGTTTTTTTTTTTTTTTTTTTTGTAGTTTGGGGGGAGGGGGGGGGGGGGAGATTGAGTTGACAGGTCCACGTAACCTGGAAGAGTGACGGAAACTGCGCAGTGCGGAAACCTATTTGGGTGCCCGCACTGCGCGACAAAAGTTTTCTTGAACCAAGAAGGAAAGGATAATGCGCGAGACAAATAGAAAACATGCCGGACTGCCAAGGTTACACTGCTACTTAATAGACGGCGCCAGTGTGTCCTCTCGTCGAAAGAGATATTAGAAGGTTCCAAGGCACTCGGTTCTAAGAGGTCGCAAGTGTGTGGAGGGGCCTTTATCGTGCTCTCAATAATAAAAAAAGACGCTTGTTTTTGGCTTGAGGAGATCACCGAGTACTTCCAACTTGCATCAAGCTAGAATTAACCCCATGCGGGATAACGAATATTAAAATTAATCCGTTGAACCCTTCGATTATAGATTTTTTCAAGATTAAACAAATTCTGGATTATGGATCCCTACTCTAAGTTTTCATTCCGTTCTCTAAACTTGAATTCTCATTTTCCAGGTTATACCACTTCCCTGATTAAAAACGAGAAGCTTCAAAAAACAAAAATTATCAAGATAAAAAAAGCGGGGAAAAAAAAAAGGGGGGGGGGGTAGGGGGAAACTCCGGGTTTTAATAACAAAAGGGGAGGTATCGCTTCGTCGGGGCTTACGGCTGCTCCCACGATCCCCACCAAAGATATTCAAGCAAAACACAGAAGGTGGAGGCCATCAGAGACCGGATCTGTAATGAAAGTATAAGGGACTGAACTCTTCGTCTGCAAATCCAATGTAGACAGCTGCGAACACGAAACTAGATTAAAAAACGCTCCACTCCGCCGAAAAAAAAAAAAAAAGTTTAATCCCCTTTGTCGCGAAAATGCGCAAACCCTTACCCCGCTTAACCCCCATCCCCCTCTATTCGCCGAGGGCAATTCAGCCCCGAAACCAGATCGAAGCGAAATAAGAGACCAAGGTCTGTTTGGCAATCCCGGACGATAATCCGCTCGTCGGAAGAGAGCTTAACTCGAAGCGAATGAATCTCGGCGTCGTTGTTAAGTAAGCCTAATTCCATCATTCGTCGCCTTTGTCCGCTACGGAATTGAGACGGTAACACGCGAGCGCGCGCCGCTCGTAAGTGTCGAAGAACGCTTCGCCGCACGCGCGATGTGCGTAGGTGATAAGCAGGCATCCCTGCAGTACAGTGTGGGTAGGTGCCAAGCGGGCTTCGCTGCATGACACCCATGCTCTGCGCCTAAGGGGATTCCTCACGGTGCCCCCCTCTTGCGCGTTAGGGTAGGGTGGGCTTTACCACATGTCTCCCGTGCTCTGCACAGGTGCCAAGTCGGCTTTCGCTTCCTTCCGTCCACGCTATTCGTCAGGTGGGACTCCTACATAGCGCACCATTGCTTTGATTAGAAATATAGTGTTTTTTGTGCTCACTCCTATGATAGTTCCCGCTGGAGGGCTGATGGTATAATGAAATAAATAGTGTGCCTCACCAGATGTTTTCATGCAGTGCAATGACGCTAGTACACGCATAGCGTGTGTAGGTGCCAAGTGGGACTTTTCGTCATTACATCCATGCTGTGCGTGAAGAGGGCTTGCCCACTGTGTACCACTGCTGTGTTTAGGAGTACTAGAACGGGCTTCAGCGTAATTCTCATTGGGACAAAGTCGCAAAGTTATGCTTCCACGCAGTGGACCTATGGTGCACTGCGGGGAAGAAAACCCGGGTTTTCTTCATTACATCCGTGCTGAGTGTCAAGTGGGCTTGCCCACAGTACATCACCGCTGTGGGTAGGAGTAGTACCAGATTCATCCCATGTCTGCCGTGCAGTGCGTAGGCGTCAAGCGGGCTTCGTCGCTGTGCATTCAAGCGTTGCGCATGTAACACGTCTCCTTAGCCGCAATGCACTGAGGTGACGAGCGGGTTTTGGCACAGTGAATCCACGCGGTGCATAGATACGGTTCACAATAAAAGTGTTTTATTAGTGTAGGTTACGCTCCTCATTCAAACTTCAGCTTTCCAAGGACACGCGAGCGTGTATACTGGAATGTAACATTAAAATTTAACCCCAAAGAAACCGTGACATTTGAACCCAAGGTAAGTGTCATCCTAAACAAATCTTCTTAAACCTGCCACTAGTGCGCACACGGCAGGAGTGGCATGCGTCCGTATACAACGAACGTATTTACGTACCACGGAATTTGAGCGACCAAGCTACAAACGAAGCAAAAGCGTTTGTAGCTTGGCTTCGTTTTTAAATGCCTTCGTAATTATTAATGCGTTAGAATCAGCACTTACATGACCACGAAAAGCTAACGGCGTTCGTCCACTGACAAAACATTGGAAAAGGAAACGAGCCATGTAAAGAGGAGGAGATTAGCGAAGGACAAAGTGTAGAGGAAGGCGACGTCAAGGGTCGGAAGCCAATACCAGCGCGCGGATGCTGGCGCGAGTTTGAACTTGCAGGTGGGCGGAGCGCGTATGCCTTGGGTTGAGTAACAAAATGCAGTGCAATCCAAGTACTGGCGCTGGACCAAGTAGGCGGTAAAAAAAATTAAAGGATGATCCATTGGTGGATCCTTAAGGTATGTGTTAGCATGACCGTTGGGAAACGCCACACAGGTCCCCTTTTGGAAAACGCAAACACCGACCCCGTAATGAAGCCAAAAGGGGCAGCACAGAACAGAAAAAGCCAAAGAGAAAGCCCAAATAGAAGAGCCAAAACAGAAAAGTGAAGGGGATAGCGTTAGCGTATACCAAAGGAGACGTGTGGCGTCTCTCAAGGGTCATGCGAACGCATTCCCTAAGGATCCACCAATGGATCTTCCTTTCTTTTTGCCCTGGCGCATGCAGCTGTCTTTGATATGGTTTAATTTGCACTGGACTGCATGGACTGTGAACTGGTCTCGTGATACCGTAGTGCGGTTCCCGCCGCGCTCTTTCGCTCCATTTGTTCGCTCCGTTACGTCCGCTTTCACTTTTACGTAAAAGGGAGAGTCTTGCCGCACTCTTTTAATGACACGCCGCTGTTGACGCGCGCTCCAATAAAAGCTCTGGTGACTGTGTCCGAAACCGCCGATGCCCGGGAGAACAGACTGGCTCTCTGATGATAAACAGCATACGGACCGTAGGCGGTGATCAAAGGAAGGTGTGGTAGCTGCATCCGAAGCTAGCTTTCCTAAGACAACGAACCCCTGCACTAAATGCAAACGCATTTCGTCGAGAGCCAGCGTAGCGACACAGCAGCGCTTTCGGTCTCATTGTAGTTTTAGTACGCTTTATATTCACTCCCACGTAGAAATACCAGCAACACGAAGTAATCACTTCGGTTTGACGGCGACCTCTGTGGGGTAGACTCACCGTATAGTATATTCTGATTAAACCACGCCAAATAATGTCAAGCAGTTTAAAGGACGAAATGGTCATGAGATTTGGGCGAGGCGCATGTGCCAAGCCCAAACCGCGTTTTGGATTGGTGCAATGCGACGATGCTATTTCTTTGTGTATACCCAAAGGTTTTTCGGCAAGCTATTCTAAAATTCGCTATTTTATTGCACTTTCAGATCGATATTGTCTCCTCTTCTCCCTCAATTTCTCGTCGCATATATCCGTCAATAAGAAAGAAACGTGCGGCAGTCGGTATCCGTCATCGAAATGGGAAACGCGAAGGCTAGGGCCCAAAGATTCGACCGACTTGCTTTTTAAATTTATTTTTCCTCGTAAATAAAACAAAGCAAAAACTACTAAACCTTATCCCCGCGTTGCCACTCGATAAGCGATTCGAGATCGCACTTCGTCACCTTACCTCACCGTGGGAGCAATCAGACGCAGTTCGAGATCGATACCCAATCACAGGAAGAGCGACCTACCTTTTTCCTTCTCTTTTTCTTTCTTTTCCTTCGCCAGCCGTATGGTGGCACTTCGAGTCCGGCCTTCATCTAAATTTCATCAGGCTCCCGATACATACCGCCCCGATATATCGTGCCGGGAGCCTTACCGATAGCCGTTGCATTATTCGTCCCAAGGATAGTGCAACTTGCGCAAAGAGGATTGGGGACTCGAGATGGAAGAAGGCAAATGATCGGGGAAACGACCCAGGGGCGGACCCTTTGTCGGTTCTCAGGGACTCTTCGAGCTTTCTCCTTGATCATCCTCCAGAGGCTCCGGATGTTAGCGTATGGGGACGTCACTCTGTATGTCTAAACTATGTTCGATTGTTAACTACAGAGCTCGAGTGCTGTGACCAAGATTGGAGTCAGAAAAAAACTGTTGTCAGTTCGCTTCCTTGCTATCGTTGCTTTTAAATAGAATGTGTCAACATTAATTTAAGCAATAATTTATTTACATTATTGACAACTGAATCGAAAAGGTTTGACGCGCTCGATCCTGCGTCGACCGTGATCTCAATCTCGTTCGCTTCTTTTTCTTCTGCCCTTTTATTTACACGGTGCGATCATAATCTGAACTTCTAGATTCGCTGGGATTCTGGTATAGACCGACACACTGTTTACAAACAAGCCCGTGCTCGCCCACACCAGGCGTGGGCACTGCGCGAGCGCCCAGACCAGATTCGCGTGTGGGGAAGCTTCTGCGCATGCGCCGTGGCGACAACAGTGCCACCGCAGAGGAGTGACGTCAGAGCCACGTGTTGGTCTATAGTTTGGGGGGATTCGCTGTGTCATGTTCTGCAGAAAACTAAGCTTAGAGACCTTTCTTTTTCTTTTTTAGAATGTTAGAAGACGCGCGTAGAAAAAAACAGTCACGTAGCTGTTGTGAATTTCCGGGAAGAATTCGTTACATTGTTGTAACGGCTTATTTTTTTTCTTCTGAAGCATGCACCTCCACCAATAAGCAAATATAGTATGACGGCTAGGCCAGCGCTACCTAGAAAAATTAACGAAAGATCCATTGGTGGATCCTTAGGGAATGTGTTAGCATGACCCTTGGAAAACGCCCCACACGTCCCCATTTGGGAAACGCTAACGCTGACCCCTTCACTCTTCTGTTTTGCTTCCTCAATTCGTTGCTACCTTTTTTTTGGCTTTGTTATTGGGTTAGTGTTAGCGCTTCCCAAAGGGGACACGTGTGACAGTTCCTAAGGGTCATGCTAAAGCATTCCCAATTTGAACCAGCGCTAGAACTTGGGCCATACTCCCTTTTGTAGCACAAACCAAAGCATACGCGCTCTGCACATCTGCAAGTTCAAACTCGCCCTAGCCTCTTCACGCGTATTGGCTTCCACCCCGTGACGTCACCTACCTCTCGCCTTTGTCCTTCACTACTCTCCTCCTCTCTACACGGCTCGTTTCCCTTTCCACTGTTTCGTCCACAGATAGAACCCGTCAGCTTTCCCTGGTCATGCAAATACTAATGCTAACGGATTAAAATCGAAGCCTACTTCAACGTCATCGCATTAAGATTGAGCACAGACGTTGAGGGGGAGATGACACAAGTGCCGCGCCAGCGTTCGGCTCGGCTTGTGCATGGCGAAGGCTGCGACGCGATCGATCAGACAAAGTTCAGGTAACATCTCTGTCTTTCAGACAGCGCAACCAAAGGGTTCCGTGGATTTTTCATGTGCGTCAGCAAAAACTCGGGTCCCGAATTTATTCGTCTCATCACTTGGATATGCCTTTTCAGTAGATTAGATACGTTTCATCACTTGGATATGCATTTTTATTTTATAATAAAGGTTTCTCAAAGATTTGCCGCTGTGCGACCTGCGTCGGCCATGTGTACGCACGCACCACCCACTCTTTGTCGTCGTTCCAAGCCCCTGGCATACATAGTTTCCTTTTTTTCCGCTCTCTCGGGGTGGCGGTCCCGTCGCACGCCTCTACTTTCCGCCGGGGTGGTGTTCCCGTCGCGCGTGTCTAGTTTCCTCCGGCTCCTCAGGCGAGTCTGTGTCGTGTGCTAAACAGCTTCGCTGGTCATGCTCCTTCTCAAAGTGGAATGGCTCATGGTCTCGTTACCCCTTTTTTTGTACTCTGCCTGTCAGAGTACGTCAACGCCATTGGATACGGACATCCATATCACTTGTGGAAAGAACCATATCCATACCACTCGTGGAAAGAACTGCATCCATATCGCTCGTTTAGTGAACCGTATCCATCGTTTTAACTACATACACACATCACAGCCACGCCCGCTACTACGGAAACCCACAGCGAAGAACAACCCTCGACAGCGGAGCGGCAACTGAGCACGCCCACAATCCACCGCGCCGCGGCGCCACACCTGGATAAGAAAGCCGTAGTGCTGAGTGAGATGGCGTCATCAAAGAAGGCCAACGCTGGGCACGCATTGAACACGACGATTGCGCCAACACTCGGCTCAAACTCGACTCGAAGCCGAGCGCTGACGCAGCCCTTGTTTCCAATCTATGTCCGGCGTTAGCCTTGTCTGATTAAGCCATCTCATACAGCACTTCGGTTTTGCTATCTAGGAGGTGTTGCGCAGTGCCTCCGTCTCTCTGGCTCCGAGCCCTCTGTGTGCGTGGTTTTGCCGAAAACGGAAAGGCTCGTTTTGACGAAAACCCGGCAGTGTCTGTCAGTTTGTCAGCACCGGGGAGAAAGGGAGAGGTTGACGCGTGCTCACGTCAGCGCTTCGGATCAACGGGTAGGTCGCACGAGTCAACTGACAAACGAAAGACAACGCAAGGTTTTCGTCAAAAAGAGCATTCTAACGCTAACGCATTAAAACAAAAGCGTTCCGTTCCCGGCAGAGCTCTAGTTCCCCGGAGTGCGCTCTTTCCACTCTGAGAGTCTGCTCTGACCTTGTCAGGCGCTGGCACGAACCTTTGAGCCCGGCATCAGAGACCTCTCCCCTTCAACGCGTTCAAAAAACAAATTTTGCGGCCGTTGAGGCGAGAAACTTTAGGGTCAGTGACTAAGGAATGGCAAATCAACACGCGTAGCCCAGGTGCCAAGTTCGACATGACGTGGAGCGCCAAAACATCTACTTTAAAACAAGCTTGATTCTCATAAAGAAGCATGGGAAACCAGACCCGCGAAAGGCTGCCATTAGCCGCAGATCGAGGGGTCATCTTGTGTCGCCATTTTAGAACCAAGGCGAGGACAGAACTTTGTCTGGCAGCTGCGACGCGCGCAGTGAACACTCCGTGCGACGCGACTGGCGCGCCGCCGCGCGGCCGGTACCGAAGGTAGGCAGTGAGAACCCCAGAGAAAACGAAACCGAAACCAAGCCGCGTACGTTGGTACGCATTGAAGTCGGAGTGGTGCGGTTGCGCTGGGTGCAGCAGCATGAAGTGCTTGCTGCCTGTACTGCGTCATTAAATGCTTCAATAGTTATGCGTCGCATCCCGTGGAGACAAAGTTTCACAGTTTTTCACCTCGCCGATGTTTTGTGGAAAATGGACAACGATGGAGCCGTGCCGTACGACGCTAGAAATTTGGTCTCCCGGTCATGTCTGCCACTGTGTCGGCACGGCTGACATATTCTAGCTACACTGCCGCTTTGCGCTCTGCGTTTGTTTTCGTACCAGTAACGCCTACATCTGTTAGCGCCGATGGGACGAACTGAAACGCCATCCCACACTCGCGGGTATGCAGTGCCAATTTCGTTGGAGGAATGCCCTCCAAAGAAGTTTCGTCCCCATCGTCCGTGTCGATGATATTTCCGAACAAGCATGGCACGCAATCTGTACTTCATGAAGAGAGATTCGAACGGTAAAAAAAGTGACAAATATAAATCTAAAGAAAACAACAATGAAACTCGGAACCACTGGAGAATCGACGTTAGAGTATGGAAGTTTATGTGGTGTGCTTTCTTTCTTGATCAGCCTCCTTTTGGATGTGGAAACGCTGACACCCCGAGTTCTGTAGACAACAATTTTTTTTTTCTCGGCTTTAGAGTTACCTATTGCAAAGTGGTTCGAACTGGAATTACCGTCCACTGGTCCCTTCCTGTGCACCTCCCACGATGAGTGGACAGCCTTTGACGGTCAAAGCCAGTTCCCATTTAGTTACGCCACCCAAACTAAATTTCCACCTGGTTTCGCTACGCCAACTCTTTTTGTTATAATAAGTGTTGTGCCAAGTGACGGTCATGTCAAAGTACCTGTGTGCCGAAAATCAGCACCTCGCACAACAGGTTATTACACAACAGCAGGCCGCAAAAGCCCTTGTCGGCCAAACCGTGTTTTGGCCGACAACTTTGTTTTCTCGGCTTTGGAACCACGTTTCGTAAAGTTGTTTCAATTGGAAGTAGTCCACTAGTCCCTTCCTACCTCTAGTCTCCACCTCCCCCGACCAGTGATATTCTCTTGACAGCCTTTTCATGGTCAAAACCGGTTCCCATTGAGTTACGCCGCCCAAACCAAATTTTCACCTGGTTTCCCTATGCCACCTTTTTTTTTTGTATAATAAGTGCTGTGTCATGTTACTTTCAAGACCAAGCAGCTGTGAGCCCAAATCTGCACTTTACACAGCCCGCTATAACACAACATTTTGGGTCGAATATTGGATATCCCGTACAGCTTTATTTCTTTATTCATTAGAAACCTAACTTTCACACCTGTTGTCTTAAAGAAACTTGGCACTCTTCGTGCACAAACTTAGTGAACATCTCACTCGCCTCCAAATATCATCGTTCCAGCAGTCCTAGGTTTACAGCGACGAGCGAAATAAATTTCCCACCCAGAGCAATCAAGGTGGCGGCCGTCTTATTTTTCGGAAAATTGCTCCAACTCCTTTAATCGGCCGCAACTAGAGAAATTACCCCAAATAACGACTCAATTTATAAGAAGTGGAGAACAGCTAGAAGCCCTTTTTAGGTCTACCCCAGTACTCATGCAACGTCACCCTCAACTTATCGGCTCAAAAAGCAAAAGTTTCGTCCGTGCGCGCTTTCGCCGCCACAGCTTGGCATGCGAAAAGGCGCCGCAGGCTGCTGAACGCGCCTCGCAGTCGAACGCCAGCTCCTCCGCTAGCGGCGCTGCGCGCGTTTTTCAAAGCGCCCCCTATAGTTCCCGCACGGAGTGTATACATCTTACACCATGGCCTTGCGTCCACTCGACACGTTGAGGGACATTCGGCGTCGAGCTCGGGCCCAATTGCCGAGTTAAAACCGTGATGACATTACGTGCATGGTATAAGAGGGAGTTCACAATTGAGCATGATTATTGGACGTTTAGAAATGCCGAATACTACTGCCTTGGGCGCCGCTGCTTGCTATTTTGTATTTAATTTTTTTTTTTGAACCGCCGAGCAGTTATGTATATATTTAACCAGACGTGGATTGCGTTGCCACCGCTATACATACTACGCATCTAGAGCAAGCGCTTCAGCGTAATGAGGGTGTTCCAAAACCGTAACAGGTCGTTTATTTCAATACACTCTCTATACTGGCATTCATCCGAACAACCGCGTGTAAAGAAACGTCCAGATCCTCGCAGAACGCAACGAAATTTCTTCTTCATGTTGTGAGTTCAGATATATGTTGCTACATTTCAGATTAGCTATATATTCGTATGATTGTTTTTTCGTTTCTTTTTTTTTTTTTTTTTTTTTTGCAAAGGCGGATTTGTTTTGAACCTCAAAAGCCGCGTTTTATGCCTCCGGACCACCAAATCTTGCAAGAACCATAGTTCGCACAGAATACACATAATGCGCAACACTTTTTTTTTTTTTTTATCTGACAAACAAGTATATAGTAACGGAAAGTTAAAAAAATTCTAGGCGTGGCTTATTATGGGGACATCCTAGCTGATGAGATTTGTTCTTCGGCGTTATTTTCAGCCCATTTTGCGATCTCGTTGGCCGACGAGTGACAATGGGATCGGGACGCACACGCCCCCTATGCCGTGGCCACACTGTTAATACACCATACAAAAGACAGTATGTAAACACTGTCTGCGTCGTGCTTCTTCCTTGTATCAGCGTCCTGTCCAGTGCTGGCGGTAACGCGCTACTAGTAACGGCGTTACCGGTAACCCGTAACTTTTTTGTAACGTAGTAACCTACAACTCATTACCTTTTCAAAACAGGAAAGCGTAACGTCTTCACGTCACTTATTTCGAGTAACGGATAACGTATTTACGTTACTCGTTATATATTCTTCCCAAGACTTAAAAGAAATTATGCTTCAATGTTTTGCGTGTTTCTAGGCGCCATTGTGTCTAAAGTTTTTAGAGGGTTTTTGCGTGTTTTTTGCGTCTTTTCTTTCGAGTATTTAAGTGGAACCGTAAAAGACATCTGGTAATTATGCTCAGTGTCTGCATGGACATGATGTTTCTTGAAATCTGAAGCTTACGCGTACCTGTAACATCAAATGAGTAAGGTGTGTTAACGCATAATTTAAAAAAAAGTAACGCTAAAGTAACGTGCGTTACTTTTAATCTGTAACGGTAACGCGCTCCTTTCAATTTCATGTAACGTAGGACGGTAACGTGTTCCTTTTATATGCAAGTAACGAGGAGCGTATTTCGTTACTTTTTTCTCTCGGTAACGCCTACAACACTGGTTCTGTCACATTGGGCATACGAAAACTGTCACCAAACAGTTTTCGCCCCCCCCCCCCTTTCCTTCCCCCCCCCCCCCCCCCCCCCGCCCGCACACACACACCAAAAAAATTGTATTCGGTCAGGCGATTTATTAAATAGTCGGAAACTACCCAATCAATATTTTGAAACAAAGTGACTATATTTTAAAAAAAAGGAAAAAAGAAACACAAAAAAACTCAGCTGTTCGAAACCGAAACCGAAACATGACCACATAAGCTCATCACCACCGTTGCTCATGACCGAATGTCACGTGACTACACCCGTGCGCAATTGTTTCAAGATTTTTTTTTTTTTTTCTGCTTGTTTTGCGTGTGAAGCAGACGACGAAGTTCCGTGCACCGTCTGTCGAGTGTTTGTTTCGCACTTATATTCCTTCCGCCCGATGCTCTGCGCTTATTAAAGGAGCTGTGCAACGATATTCAATTGTAATGTTTTTCTCTCTACACGAGCTTACTGGCACACCTGGGACTCAAGGATACTCACACGCAACGCCATTGGCCAAGAAACTCCTTTGGTGCGGTGTAATTTCAAGGACAAAATCGATCATTTTCATTCAATCTTTCCTTTGCAAAATTTGATGACGTAACTCGGGGATCGCAGTACACCCAAGTGACGATATTTGAATGCGGTTCATAGATTGGACCCGAGCATTGCGTGGGCACTCGACTTGGGCTAGTGACAATTGCTAGCTCGATAAGCATTCGGGTTGTGACCCGTGTCCAATCGCTGCAACGGCGGCAACAGCCGAGCCATAACAATGTCTGGAACTCAGCGCGTGTCCTGCGCTTTGCCAACCCCAGCGCGTGGCTATGATCAACACTGGCGGCATATAATCGGCTCCAGATCACGTGGCCGCTTGTTCTGGCTGCGAGTTGAGGGAGTGAACGCTGCTCGTTTTTCTTAAATTTTTTTCTGGGGCTTCTATTGCGTGGGGTGAAAAACGAACGCGTGTTTCATAGGTCATTAACGTTAGGGATCCGTTTTAAGCGGTATTTGCGCAAAGTACAAAAATTGTTGCGTAGCTCCTTTAAAGATCGATTGGCCGGTATGACGACCGACAGTTCCGAAGCAGCGGTCTTACGTCCATTGCAACGTTGGTCCGTCGTGCGCCGCCATTGCGTCGTCCAGCGCAACGTAACGTTGGTCCACTCACCGTCACTAGATCAACTCAGTTATGGAACTTCCCATAGACGCTGTACATTGGAGGGGGTCCGAAACCGTGTCCGATTTTTTTGTAGCTAGATGGCGCTGCCGGCGCATTAGTCGACGCGTTTTCGTCTGCTACTGCTCCGCGGCTGCTTGAGAGTCCCGACTCCTCTCGAGATTCAGCATGGTTTTTAGTTAATTTTTGCCCTTTCGCCAGTAAAAATGACAATTTGAGCATGAAAAGCGCTACGGCGGTTTTGGCATACGCTTTGCATTATTGTCAAATGCTGCTACCTTAGCTGTGTTGAAAGCGCGAAGCGTTTCGAAGAACCCTAATTCGTCGGCGCCAGAATCCGGTGGCTACAATCAGGGCAAGTTTGTACATACTGTAATAGTAGATGTGCCGATGACTACCAGCTGCTGCAGAAACAATTTGAAAGTCGTCTGCTACTGTCAGAAAAGGCGCCACGAACATCCGTAAGCTCAGTAGGCCAGATGCAACGGCCATGTACGATCTCTATGGCAACGGACACAAGCGCGCCGTCAATGATGATGATAGCGAGTATTAATGCGGAGCGCGCGCCCTCTAACAGACGCCACGCAAAGGGACCCCTCTTTGGAGAGGAGTTCCAGAACTGAGTTGGTTCTAATAACGCTGGGTCCACTCCTCAGTATGCGGTACGTCGCCATATTGCGAATGACGTGTAAATGATACATGTACTAAAGTGTACTAGAATACGGAATAGTGTTGGGACCGGAGCTGCTCGCGTGAGGCGAGTGGTGTAGATCGCGAAAGGTGCCAACACCGGCGCATAGGCAGTAGGGTCAGTATGGTGGCGTGGTGGTTGTGCTCGTGCTCCCCGTGCACAAGCGCACGCGGCTGCACGTGCGGGCTGCAGCGACTTTCCGCTGCCCTGTCGACTACAGCACCGCGATTGTTGTCTACAGGCGCAGCCTCACAAGCTCCCATTGCCGAGCCGCGTCGGTCCAAACACTACCCAGCATTTAGTACACTGTATGTAGTATATGTATTTCGTGTGAACTGCACAACTTGTTTTTTTTTCGATAAACGTATTTGCAGTTTTTTGGAGGCCGCAAAATGGAGTTCGTGTTCTTTTCCATTTTTCACATTGAATGTGTGCACTAGATGACCCACGACTTTGACTCTATTGATACACATAGTTTAGACACCACGTGACCATGAAAAAGAGAGTTAGCGCGACTGAAACCGGCCAGTTTCTCGACCGCTTGTTTTTGGGAGGAAAACCAAACGAATTTCGGACCACAAATTTTATTTTAGGCAGTTTGGTCAGGTTCATGTTGAAATAAAATCCTCGGCGAGCATAAATGCCGTGTCAGTGTCCCTGTAAAGGGGTTCTGAAGTGAATTGCAGGGTTGTGTGTTAGGACAGATATTTCTCAATGGCGTCCTCCCAGAACTACCTGGGTAGTTATGCCGCTGAGGCTGGTCTAACATCACCAGGAGCGACTCTACGTATTCAGTAAGTATAATAAGTAAAGTGCTAGCAGCATTGAGTATAGTATTGGTAGTAATGGATGCAAGCAGCCGTGGTGATACGCCAAACGTCAAAGTGTTAAGACAAGTAGAAAAAGAAAGCTGCTGGGGATAGCGTTTTACAGAAAGCGCTCGACAGTGCTGCCTCTGTGGTGTAATTCATGTCGCATCACTCGATCACACAAAAAAAAAAAACCTACGAACTTTTCGTTTTTTAAAACTTATCTCGGTTTTTCTTACGATATACACTTTGCCAGAGCTTCCTGAAAAAAACAAAACAAAAAAAAACCTAGCCTCTTCATTTTTCTTGTAATCGTGAAACAAGTTAATCAACGTCGAGCCCAGCACACGGCCTTAGCGCGAATGAACTTTCTTCGGCACCGACTTTGCGGCGTTCGGTGTTCTTCGCCTTTCAGCAGCGTTTTTTGTTCATGTTCTGTATTATATAAAACTTTTCACCGTCGATAGTGCTTATATTAAAATCAGAAATGCGAAACCAACGTGCTTTGAAGAGCGTGAATAATCCCCCCCCCCCCCCCCCCCCGGTATTGTTAACAAAAAAAAAAAAATTATAAGAAAAGTTAACGTCCACACCATAAAACTTACCGAAACTTTAATTCGCAATTCGAAGCCCCCCCCCCCCCCCCCCCCCCCTTTTCACCTTCCTCTTTTTTTTTTTTTTTCACTCGCCCTTTTTTTCGTTTTTAGGACGACTTAGCCCAAAAAAACAACAAACGCCTACAATTGCATTTGATCGTTGACAATATATTAACCAAAAATCCTATTAAACGCAGGCACAAAAAGAAATATATATATATATAGTAAAGTGTTTCCAGAGTTATGGTTTATTCAGAAGCATTGGCGTTTGAATCGAACAGGCGACGCGTGCGTCAGGAATATTCCCCAAATAGAAGCAAAGACCGCGACAAACAAACAAATAAACGAGCAAACAAATATGCAAGTCAAGAGAAAAAATACCATTCTGGAAGACCACCTTGCTTATCTATCGTTTCTTGCAGCAAGCGGTTTAACTTCTCATTCCAAAAAAACGCGTGATTCAGCAAAAGCCACGGTAAGCTGTTTTTTTCTTTTACATTAAGGCCCGATCAAATATATTTCAACTACAGCAAAAACAACACATGTGCATGGCATAAAAAATAAGCTTTTCAATTTATTTTTAATTGTATTTCTATGTGTGCAGGTCTGTTTAGATTCCCAGTGAAACCAAAATGCCAAGTTTTTTCCTACTTATTAGTAATTTATTTTAGACTACTATCAGTCACTCATGGAACCGTGATAGAAAAGAGCATGTACTCTTTCTAACAATCATCGAAAGCAACAGTTCAACTGCTCATTCAACCACGTCTTTTTTTTTTTTTTCAGAAATGTTTTAATTTTTGGGTAAAGATATGTCGTGCGTCACATACGCAGGATTGCCTGGAGTTAAGGGGACCGTGAAACGATACTTGCAATTTGTGGTGAACTAAAGTGCTCCGAATAAGCACTCCACGCTCATAAAGCCTGAAGCAAGGCGAAAGCTCGCGCTGCAGATCCCAGGGATCCTGGCTTCGATCCACACCCTTACCCGTTTCAAACTGGATAATCATCGTACCCGCGTGCGGTCGTGTATCACTACTGCGTGGTGCACGTTAAAGACCCCAGGCTAGCGGTTGTACTGCACTGGCTAAATTACTCATTTACAGCTGGGAGACAAGTCGCTCATTGAGACAGACTAAGCGCTAGGTTATATAAACAGACATACAACCCGATTTCTTTTTCCTGAAGCAAGAATCCGTTTTTGTTTACAAGCGCTCGTTTTTGAATTTAAAAAAAAACTGAATTCGTAAGGCTTACATTTTGTTTTTCTCCCCAGCTTTCCGCTTTTCTCACGACCTGACGGGTCCGCCCCCCACAGCGATACAAACAACGATTATCACTCTGCGAGAAATAATCCGCTTAGTCGCGCTTATCAGATCGAACACGAAGAAGCCTTAAGCCTCAGAGGCAGCGAAACAAGACGCAAGAAAAACACCACTGCGGTCAATAGTCGTTTCGAAATACGACTCGAGACTCCGGAGTTTTGGAACGGCTTACCAGAAACAGCGTCTCCGCCGAGATTGGGGGACAGAATGCACTGGCCAAAGCCAGCGCACGAGCTGAGCGGGATTCAAACCGCCTCTCGAGACACTCACGCGCCGGACGTACTGGCCTCAACAGTGTTGACTTTTCTAAAGCAAATGCATAAAACAAATTGCATCCTGCACGCGCTTTCGCCAACACTTTATTTTGTTTATTTACTTCGAATCTTTTATACGGGGAAGGCGTGCGCGTGTGGAACACCAATCCCTGCATTCTTTTTTGATGCTTGGGTAATTTAGCAATAGACCTTTCACTAAATCACCCAAGCATCAAGAATAAGGCTGGGAATTTATTTCTACGTGCAGCACGCACTCGCCTCTACAGCGGTAGCTGTTTTAAAGCAAAACGACTAAAACAAATGGCATCTTGCTGGCGCGTTCGTCAACGCCATATTTTGTTTATTTACTTCGAATCTTCTATATGGGGAAAGCGAGCGCGTGCTGCGCGTAAACGTACATTCCCAGCATTCTCCTTGACGCGCTTGTTAAAACAGCGCCTCAGCTGAGACTGGGTGAAAGAAGGCACCGCAAAGGCTGGGGCGCGCGTTCGTCTTCAGACGTCGTTTGAGTCTCGCTCAGCTCGTGCGCTGGCTTTGGCAGTGCTTTCTTTCACCGAGTCTCAACTGGCACGCTGCTTCTAGAAAGCCGGCCTTGAAACAGCAATTTTGGGAAGCGACAAAAGAAAACTTCGTGCTTCGTGAAAGAAGAAGCGCGAAAGCGTTCCAGTTAAGCACGCTCACTTGTCCAGTGCGAGCATCGTTTAGGTAGGTTCAGGCCAAAATGCTTGTAGTTTCGGTTTCGTTCGCGCACAAAGTGAAATAAATTTTACAGTGAGAAACAAAGAGAGAGAGGAGGAAATGAGTCACAACACAGAGTTCTGTCTGGAATCAATAGTGGGCAGACGCAAATGCAAGCCGTATTTTTCTCAATACCACAATGGAGCTTTTCCAAGAAGCGTTCTGCGCACGCGCGAACGCCCGATGCCAAGCGGCGGAAGTAGGCACGAAAAATCGAGGAAATTCGGAAAGAGGCTGTGAATCAGCAAGTATAACACGTAATTGCAGCATATATATAATTGTGTTACACAAAAAAAGAAAGTGGACGAAAAGAAAAACACGACGTTTGGGTGGACGCCACGTATACCCCTCTTTACAGTCGCGTTGGGCTCGCGACGCAGCTCAGAGAGCGACGAAACTGGTAGCGTAGCTCCCATTACCGATTGGTAGCGCAGGTAGGCCACTTCCTCGATATTTAGTTCGTGCAGCCACCACCTGGTGCCGTCGGTATGTGGAAAAGGTCCATTCTCCCCAATCGGGGAGTCAGCACCGCGTCTGGCGTAAGCGCGAAGTGTCCACAAAGAATAATCACTTTCTTTCCGCCGATTATGTGGACGCCGTCTCGAAGGATGAAGTGGGGCTCGAAGTGCAGATCGCGGGCAGCGCTTGTTTCTTCAAGACGCTTGTTCGACCGTTGAAGATTCTTTTCACAAAGATCACTTCTGGCACTGGCCTTTGGAACGCCGAAAAGGGACGCCATTTTCACGCCTTTCACTCGGATGTAGCTCGTTTAACAATGAGCAGCAAGAGTTCTGTCGCCGTTTCGCCGACGGCATTTCGGCGCTTTCCTAACGCGTTCACCATCCGGAAAATCTGAACACACAATATTCAAAACATATTTCGATCGAACACACGGGACTATAAAATTGTGGTCGGCTTACCGACGCGCGCACCGCTCAAAGTAAAAAAAAAAAAAAAAAAAGCAATGGCGTTGTCGATTTTAAACGCATTTTCCGCCGGCGGGCTGCGCGATTTTTTCCGGGTAACTTGACTGCAGCGCCGCCACAAACTGTCAATACACGCGCCCTCACGAGCTCCCGTTGCTGAGGCGCTCCGGTCCCAACACTACCCCAAGTATTCTAGTACACTGTAGCCTTAAGGGCCAACCACATGAGACGTTCTTCAAGCGTTTCGTCCGCGTCAGCGACACCTCGCTCTAGCGCGCGGTGCTTTGTGCCGATAGAACTGCAGCTCTCAAGTTTTGAACAACGCCCCTGGCGAGCAACATCGGATATTTTTAGGTCGCGTTTCCACCGCGCGTGGCGTTGCGTTCTTTCAAGGGCTTTGTTAGTGCGCATGAGCCTTGAGCAGACGCAAAGTGAAGTTCTCAGACGCTAGTTTGTTCCCGTGGAAGATACATGATGGGACGCTGGGGCGCCACTTTACGTCAGCATGTCAGGATAAATGGTCGCCTTTCGCGGACGCTATCGGAGACGCATCTTTTGTGGTCACGTCTCGAGTAGAGTTCCTGTATTCGCGACTCCAGCAAAACGGACGCCGCCAAGCGGGAAAACCGGGAACCAGCCGGTCCAGGTCGCTCCGCGCCCCTCCGCGTCTCTGGTGGCTTTCGCGGAGACGTGTTGTAGGCGCGGTGGCGAACAATGTAATTTGACGAAGGTCCGAATATTTCTTAAGTTCGCCTGAGTGATCATTAGTGTGGTGAAGCCTCAGTAGATTGTTTTCTTCTATTACGTGTTTGAAAGCTCATTCACTTCACAGCACACGGTCGCGTGCTTTCGATTTTTTGGATGGGGAGGAATCACGGAAAAACTTTTTAATTTCTTGTCTGTCTCGAATCACATTCAAAGTGACGACTGCTTGGTAACTGATACTGGAGGGAACATCAATGTTGCAGTCAAGTGAATGAGAAGGTTCGATAGCTGCTTTTCTTGAGTTTGGTTGTGTTCGGTTAGCTTCAAGTTTGAGCCACCCACGCCGGTCGGTGCGTTGGCTATTCATCTTGGCTGCTTTTCGCCGAAAAAGCCTCTGGATCACACTGAAGGAGTTGGGCTGATTTCGCAATTACTTGATTCAGGAAAACTTGCTCGCTGCAAATGATGAATGAAGGAAATTATCTGTCTTCAAATGATGAATGAGGGAAATTATCTGTTTTCAAAAGGTGGGAGACAGGTCTCGCAACGTTAGATGCTGTCACGGCATTTTGACCTATCGCGCCTCCAATATTTATATTACGAGGACGTCGAAGCCAGCAGCAATATACGTCTACATTGGTCAGGTGGACCGGCCACAAAAAAATACTAAATTTCTCCGTTCAGGATTCGAAGCAAAGTTCAATGCAGAGAGGTTCTGTGTGGACCTTCAATGAAGACTCTCTTCAGTTTGTCTCCGTGCTGCCGGCTATAGAATCATTGGGCTAAGTTTAAGTAATACGTTTCCGTCTGTCAAATATACTTTTATTCAGCAGCTCACCTAATAGCTAGTCAACTAAGCTCATATTTCAACCCGAAGGATATACTAATATCGCTTTAGTGGGACCCCCCCCCCCCCCCCCCCATAGTACGTAATATAATACATAACCCGCTCGTCAAAATGACTTCTCGATTGCTACTAAAACCTGAATTGAAATACGAGTATCAGCTGCTTAGTGGGGCGCCGGCGGGTTAACATGGTCCTTGGCGCAAGAAGCGGTTGCTTAATTTTCGTAATTTTCCTGCAGCCTGTGTTGTTGGCCGAGCAGACGACTGGAGCTGTTTCGTAACGCGGATACGCACAAAAGCTCGATTTCGCGGACAGATAAGTGGCATGGTCGAGGCATGCGAGTTAGCTGAAAAGTTACTCTTTGTGGAAAAATTCTATAGTCATCGCCGCTTTCCTTAGATGATCAAAACTGATTAGTATATTACCGTCTCTCCGGAGCCCATAGTTTCGGTTTTGAACGAAATCTCCGAAACGAAAGTTTGACACGAAAAGAACAAAAAAAAAAAAAAAAAAACACCGGCAAAACAAAACTATGCTTTGCAAGTTTATCTGCACCGGCTACACTTAACCGTCTCAGTTGAAATACCTATGAAATTGGGCATTAAACAAAAGAAAATCTGTTAAGCTGAACGCGCCTCCTGTTCAGGCGGCCCGGCCGAGCCGCCGCGACCTGGACTCAGCCGCCATGTTTGTTTGGCGGTGGCGCCCCCTATAGGTCGCTGGAGTCGCGAATAGGCTCCCTACGGGAGCCAGAGTTGCGCGTCTGTTTTCCACGTGGCGCCGCGCCGCTATTCGCCGATATTCGATCACGTGAGGAGCCAGATCAAGTGCCGTGCAGGAAAGTAGACGTTGCAAGCGAACCAGCGTACGTTCCCCTGCTTTTGAGCGCGCCGCGAGCCTCGAACGCGTGGCGACGCTATTCGCCGCGTCAGTCACGTGACGAGCGGGATCAACATGCCATGCAGGAAAGACGGCGCTACGGAGATGAACGCGCAACTCTGGCTCACGTAGGGAGCCTATAGTGAGTACTCACTGGCGGCCATAGCCGTGTGCACGACTGCTGAGCGCGTGCTCATGGCGAGCTTCCACAGTTCTTTTGCAACGTGCATTGCACACCATCAAGATTGCCGGTCTTAGCAACCTAGAAATGTGAGTTCGTTCAGGAGCATGCGCTCTAAACAGGACCCATAAATATGGCGCCCAGTGAATACTCCTTATACAGGAACTTTAGTTTCGAGAACGCTACAGCGCCCCCTGGCAGAGAGCAACAGGCATATTTATCTGTCGCGTCGCATTGTTGTGGACCTCGAGCGACGTGCGCCGACGCTGACGCAAACGAGGCGCGTGAAAAAAATAAAAAAATAAAAAGCGTTATGTGTGGTTGGGGCTTTAGCGTCGACCAACGTTTTCCTTCCAATCAATGCTTGGTGCTGTGAAGTCGCCGCACGCTCTCCTCTCATCTCCTTAGGTTTGTGTCCTTATAAAACATTGCAAGCGTGCCCTTCCGGTTGGTGACCGGTACATGCCAGCATGCGCGTGTGGTGGTAGCTTTGACAGGCTAATAATTTCCTCGTGCTTGCTTGCACTTGAGCCACTAAATGAGCTAGGCTCATTTAGAATATCGTCACTTTGTTCGCCGATACTGCTGTGGGCGCCGCCATCTTGATGCTTGTGCAGAGCAGACGAAACTGCCGATCGTCATGATTGGAAAGTGTGACTTCCTCGGCATCAGATTCGGTGTAAGGAAGCTCACGTAATATTGCTTTGCTCTGTCCAAAACTGTTCAAATATTTGTGGAGAACAAAAAAGCGTTTCTTGCGATTACAAATACAGCTTTAGATAACTGGCAACCATGATTTTAAGCCACAAGACGACGTTGGTGGTCATCCTGGGTTTCCGGAACGGCGGCGAAGAACAGGAAACGCCCGAAGGACTGGATGAACAAGGAGAACGACCGGAGTGGCAACGGGAGAACACTCGCTTGGCAGAGGAAGTGACGAAGAGGAGATAGGAGGTGTAGTGGCAAGACACGCAACGGGGAGCGGACGTCACGGTGGAGCGTGCCCGAGTTTCACAAAAGCAGACTCGGACGGAAGAGACGGCGGAACGGGAAGTGCCAGACGTGACCACTGGCTAGATCCATCCACAAACCATGATCACCAGATACAAAGGGGAAGCTGAAGAATTAACCCAGTGTTTAAAGGGAAGCTACGGAGCTTCTTGAAAAAAATGAGTTAGAAGTGAATTCTAGTGTATTTTTACCTCGTGAACCCGAATACAAAAACCATTTGCCGCGTAAGTATTGTTAAACGGGAGAGAAACGCGAAAGAGAGTCGCTGTACGTGACGTCATCGGCGGATCGTTTGGCTTGCCAAGGCTAGGGAGGCGGGGCTTCAGCCCTATTTTCAAATTGCTCTTATAGCTCTCCGGCGCGTCGCATTGAAATATAATTTTGATATCTGTTATTCTAAAGGCCAAATGAACGCAATTGAAGCGTTTTTTCTCAAATCTAGAAGTGCCCCATCTTCCCTTTAAGTGTCGTTACATTGAAACGTAGCTTATTTAGGGGCACTAGCTCAAACTAGCTGAGGCATGGCGGCGGACAGCTGCCCTGCTTGCAATCGTTTATAGGACAACGCTCTGTTTACAAAGAAGCCCGCGCATTTCCCGCATCAGGTGGAATTAGGTTCCCGTGAAGCCGAGTGTCTGCGCCTGAGTCTTGCCAATAGCAGCGCCACCACCGCAGTGTGACATCAGGCCTGCGTTCTATACATGATGGTAATAAAAGACTAAACCGAAACCACGCAAATGTGCACCAAGATTTTTTTATATTATTATTATTATTTCACGCGTGTTTTAGTTTTTGTTCTGGTGTCACTAAACTTCTACTCAATTATTGCTTAGGGCGAAAAGAAAGAAAAAAAAAGTTTATTTAAGCTAACAACTAAATTATTCTGCGAATAGTGTGTGGGACGAATCCCTAAAAAAATCGAGTGCGAGTACCACGCATGATAACCAAATTAAATGACTAGTTTTTCGCTGTGAAGAAGATGGAAAGTGAAGCTCATATATTCATATTTATATATATATATATGTATAAACGCTCAGAAGAAGAAAAAAAAAACAAAAAAAAAAACATGAAAGGCCGCAAATAGTTTTCTTTTTAAATTTCCCCAAGTTTTACGCGAATAACTGAAATTCGAAAATAAAATAAGAAGCAGTGGATTAAAGTAAGTCTGAGCAATTTTTATGCAAACATACACACACACACGCACACGCGCGCGCGCGGCGCGCGCACAGGCGCGCATTTACTTACCTATACGTGTGAACAATGTGACACCCCCAAGAGCAGATCCGCTCACTCCGGCGAACCGCGGCGATGCGAAGCGGAAGAAACTCCTCTCGACTTTGCGCGCTCAAAATGAGACTAAGCGGGAGGACAAAACTCCGAGCAAATCAAATAAAAACTTCGGGATAAAAAATGGGAGAAAAACAAAACTGCAAAAAATTATTTAAAAAAAAAATATACAAAACAGGGAAGCCAGGCGAGACGGGGTACCAAGTGATTCTCATAACCCTTCTCGAGAGGAAAAACAAAGGAATGAAATCGTTGGACGTATACAGGATAAAAAAAAAGGAAACGTTAGGTGAAAGTGGAGCGGAAGCAAACGAACGAAAAGAGAGTAGCGAAAAGGGGAAGAAAGCTCCCCATTTTGTCGGTTTCCTGAGGGACAGACGTCAGGGATCGAGCGCTACGGTGGTAGTGGTGGCTCTCCGAGGATCAATTTCTACGCCAGACTCACCGTTTCGTCAAGTGGAAAGCACGCGGGAAAGGGGAGTTTAGGGAAGAGACGGGAAAAAAGCCCAGAGAAAGAGCCGCCCGGAGGAAGAAGAAAGCGCAGAGGGAGGTAGATCGCAGAATTTCCAATAAAACCCCCCTCTCGTTTTTTTTTTTTCTCACTTTCTCTCAGCTCCGTGGATGTTCGCGTTTATCGCTATTTCTTCCCCGTTTTGTGGGATGTTAGGGATACGGACATTCCTTTAAGCCATTATTGTCCCCAGGCTGAAGAGGAAAAAGGAAATATCTCTTCCCTTCCCTCCCTCTCACACCCGGAGGCGAGTGATTTGGTGCGGTTCGACGAAAAAAATATCTGCTTGATACCAAAGAGTTCTGCCCGGTGCAATCTGTACGGGCATCCTCCCTGCGTCGCTAAGTAGAGTCTATATTTGTTGCACGGCGCGGTCCGGTGAAACATAGTTCAGAGAGTTTTGGAAACTGGTCCTCGGACCAGTCGTACAACTTTTATATTTAAAAGAAATTGAAAGAAACAAACGTTATTTACTTGTGCGTTTCTGACAGCTCATATCCGACCAGTGGTTTGTTTCCAGTCGCCACTAGCCAGGTTAGGTACGTATTAGAGTTTTGAATGTGAACGAATTTGTTTAACCACAGGCGTCTTTTCTGTGCGAATTTTGTTTCTGATACCCGAGGTCGTCCTGATATTGCTGTTCAGACAGCTTCTTCACTGCTGTCAACATGGACTGGAGGTGAAATGCCATTTTCACACCCGCCAATCATTTTTTTTAAAGGGGCGATGCAACAATTCTTGTACTTTGCGCAAATACCGCTCAGAACGGATCCCTGCCATTAATGACTTATGAAACACGCGTTCGTTTTTAACCCCACGCAATAGAAGTCCCAGAAAAAAAAATTAAAGAAAAACGAGCAGCGTTCACCCCCTCAACTCGCAGCCAGAACAAGTGGCCACGTGATCCGGAGCCGATTATATGCCGCCAATGTCGATCACAGCCACGCGCTGGGATTGGCAAAGGACAGGACACGCGCTGAGTTCCAGACATTGTTATGGCTCGGCTGTTGTCGTCGTTGCAGCGATTGGACACGGGCCACTATCCGAATGCTTTTCGAGCTTGTAATTATCACGAGCCCAAATCGAGTGCCCACGCAATGCTCTGGTTCATTCTATGAACCGCATTCAAATATCGTCAGTGGTTGTACTGCAATCCCCACGTTACGCCATCAAAATTTGCAAAGGAGAGACTGAATGAAAATGATCGCTTTTGTCGTTGAAATTGCACCACAACAAAGGAGTTCATTGGCCAGTGGCGTTGCGTGCGAGTATCCTTGAGCCCCACTAGTGCCAGTAAGCTCGTGTTAAGTGAAAAACATGCCAACTGAATATCGTTGCATCGCTCCTTTAAGCTCAACTACGAGGTAGTGAATACGGCGTGCCAGTTTATCTACTCATTGCACACCTCCGTGCTTTTGTTTCCTCCCGAACTCAACCAATGACGGCAAGCGCTTAGATGCCTCGTCATCGTTTGCTCCCTGGGCGGTCTCTTTCTTTCCCTCTGATTGGGGTGCTCTTCCCTCCGTCGCCATGCGCCGAATACGCACTTTCGAACACTTGCTCGCCGTATTGAGAACCTCGGGAGACGATGCTACAGACACTTCAACTTTTTGCTAAACACTTATAACATTAGCCGTCGGTGATTTTGAAGGTACTTTTTTATTGCTCACTCTTCCCAGGTTTCTGTTATTAAATGTGATTCGCAAAATACTTATGTTGCGAGCCGTTTGTTAATATAGAGTTCATATTGTTTCCCTCGCAATTTTTACCATTCGTTCTTTTTTTCGTGCGCGAAGCTTGTGTTTGTACCTCGACCTTCAAATATAGTTGGGAAAGGGCCTTGCACAGCATTGATGACCGTCTTTATAAGGTGCCTCTTTATTAGAAAAGCGACGCGTTTAGGATGTTTGTTGGTATGATGAATGGACTCACATTCCTTTGGATGACGTCGCAAGCGCAATGGACTTCTTGCGGACAATCACACCTCCTGAAGTGGAATATCTTTTTGAGTACTTCAACAGCACGCATGTCAACGATGCGTTCCGCCGGATACTAACAGGGGATGGAACGATGAGGCTCCAAAGATGCGCACCGAAATTTCCTCCAGGCATCTGGAACGTGCATGTTCCACCCGTGAGCTGAGACCACAGGACGAACAACCTTGCGGAGGCGTGGAATAGAACATTTTCCAGCATGGTCGCTCACTTTTATCCCTCCATTTGGAGAGCGATCGATGCCCTGGAATGCCCTGGAATCTCGGCAGGCTTCTGTCACCACAGTTCTGACGCAAGAGTTGGCCGGACCTCCACCATAGAAGAGGACAAAGAGGGTCTACAGAGAAATGCAACAGCGACTTCTAACACTCTGCACACAGTACGTAGAAGGAAGCCGTAGCATTAATGGTTTCCTGAAGGGCTTGGGCCATATTAAAAGGGAACTCCACCGATTCTTCGGGCTACCTAATCCAAAGGCATCATCTGATTGCGGATGGCTTCCTAATTGTGAAATGCTGTCTCGTTCCTCCAGATTGACTATAGTTAAATTAAAAAGTTATATTTTGTTCGCTGCCGAAGCCAATACATTGTCCTCCCCCCTTTTTTCCCAGTGTTCCCTGACATCCAAACGTGACGTCACCAACAGGCAGCGAGAAGACAGGGGCGTCCGTGCTGTCTGAAGGTGATCTCGAGGTGCACAAAGTATGACCTTGGCCTACGTACTGAACTATGACAAAGTAAAAAAGAAGCAACTGGGAATTTAATAAAACCGTTTTTACAGCTCGCTATGCTCAAGCCGCGGCTTACTAGTTTCGTGATTTCGCTAGTAAATCCGTTCTTTTTTTATCAGAAGCCGGCTGGCGAAGAAAGGTTGAAAAGTCACGCAATACATTTTTTGACAAATTACCCAAGCACCACGGAAAGTGTTCGGAATATGGGTACGGGTGCCCCACACGCTCCTATTACCTGAAGGAACGTGCCATTTGTTTTAGATTTTCTTAAGAAGAGTTACTGTTGCAGCCGCCAGCAGGTATAACTACCCTTGTGGTGTGAATATGCTCCTTGGTGTTTAAGTATTTTAGCAAAAGATCTATAGACCATTTTTGAAAAGCGCTCCTGGTCGATGCGATTTTCAGCGTTCGTGCGTGTAACGCGTACTGTGCTCGCCGCGCAAAGCGGCGGACATGCGCGTGCTGGGCTGTGACCTAACACATGTTGACTGTAATTCTCGTAAACAATGAAATGTATAGAATGGAATGATCGGCATTCGTGTAGACCAGATGGCAGGTTACTGGTCATGAAGTTCGTGATAAAATGACAATTAAAAGAAGTCAGCAATCACCAAGGCAAACATCAAGGTCCAATAAAATGCGTATAAAATACACAAATACCCTGTTCATCTTCAAATACATACTATTTGCTTGAAGATACAATAGTGCGTAAGGTTCAGATATGTATCCTAAAACTTTTAATTCAAAATAAGTTTAAAAAAAGTAACTCAAAGAAATATGTGTAGCCGTAACTCTTTTTTTTTTTTTTTTTTGAGTAGAATGCAACGTATTTACGCACTCATTCACGGGTGGACATGGGAAGAGAATAATTCTATATAAAATTTTTCAAATTAAATTTTGGGTTAGCACAGTTTTTATCAGGTGTAAATTTGCATGCCTCCCCTCAAGGACGTTAATATTTTTATGGTTTTAAAAAACTTTTCAGCCCTATATAAAATTTCTCCGCAATAATAAATTAAAGATGTTTTCAGCACTTCATATGCGAGAGAATATTGCAAGCGAACCATTTGACAAACCAGGCAAAGGCTCTATCGTATATTAATGGAGCTCAACACCTGCTCCGTAAACCTCTGTAGTACCAGACAGGAATAGTAATGCGTCGAAAGTCATGTCTAAACTCAGACTTGAACTTTATTTAGACGTTTCACATTTCGTCTTGAACATATCGGCCGCGTGAGTGGGACTCCGGGAGTAGTCCGAGCAAGACTCGATGTCAGAAACAGATAAAAAGTTTATAAAAAATAAAAGAAGAAGTCATTGAAACCCTTGCGAACAACAAATGTGACCTCGCCAAATGTCGACTGTAGTAGAAGTATGTTCCCGTTTTTTTTTTTCTCGATATTTTTAGCGCTCCTCTTTGGACGGATGTTGCCGTGGAAACAGCCGGCTTGAGTTTGCGCTTTCCGCTCTTGAAGCTCCTTCCAGCTGCAGAAGGATCCTCAACTTGCAGCACGCGGCTATAAATTATTCCGAGCATAAGTGAGTATGTTTCACGTGACACTAATTCTCTCGGCACACAGCTTGCGCAAAAGCACCTTGACGTGGCTTGCCTCTATTGCTGTGGGGAACGCATATTTTTTCTCCCACGAAAACAAGGGTTAAAAAAAATCTCTTTCCCGGCACTGTTCCTACAATCTACGGCGGAGCACACATTGCTGTTACATTGCAAATGAACTTTCTCAACCTTGAAGCTGTGAAGAAATAATCTCAATCGCCGGCGCCCGGAAAGTCACTTCGCGGCTGCCCGAGTCGCTCGTCCGCCTGCCCGCCGTTGACGTACGCGGGTAGTGAAAAGTAGGTATTTTTCACTGTTGCCAGCAGAGAGTCGTCTCCCGGAACCCTTGCGGCCGGCGTAACTTGAAAATTCGATAGCTTCATGAAAAAATTGTATTTTCATAAAATATTTTAGTTAGCAGTTGAGAAAGGATTATTGATGCGGTCTGCCGATTTCCAGCAAAATGGAAGACTACCAAAAAATCGGCGGCGTTCCCCTTTAACACGTTCCCACACTAAGCGCCACTTCAAATTTGTAGACCTTTGTTGGAACATAATAAAACTTGTCATGTGTTCAAAAGCATGTTTATTGCCAGTACAATTACCTAACATTGTAATGAAGCAAGCGGTATCTGCACGATAAATAGCTTTTATTCTCCCTATGTCGAATCGACATATGACGAATGGACCGTATTCCATTTCTATCGCTCAACTTAAAAGTAATCACTGCAGATATCAGTGAAATTTTATACAGAGCGTCGAAAGTGTCGAGAAATTGACTTCGGACCATTTTGACCAGGTTTGCACTCGGGACCGAATTGTCCGGAAAAATTTTGTCCGGGACCATGTTGTCCGGGACCATGTTGTCCGGGACCATTTTGTCTGGGACCATTTTTTCCGGGACTGTATTGTCCGGGATCAGATTGTCCTACACGCTATATATATACAGGGTGTGTTTTTTTTTTTTAAGCTTAACAGATTTGTTTAAAAAAAGCCGTGAAAGTTACACTTATGCCGCTTGTGGAGGTGAGTTATACGGCCAGGGGGACATATTATAGGGGGCTAATCGTAACGATCAGTCATATAATTAATTAAAATTTGTTAATTAACTTTTTAATTAATAAAAATAGACATATGGTTCCAATTAGAAACTTGCTTAGCGTCATCGAAAACCACTAAATCAGTCATTTTCAAAAAGCCTTTCGGCACGAGAGAAGCGTAGTATTGTACTAAAGTTACCACTCGTGGAGCAGGTACAAGGCTGGGGCTAGCAGATAAGAGACGGAAAAATCGCGCGGGCGCCTTATCGCAACCGCTAGTATTGTACCTGCTCAAAGAGCAGTAAAGTGCACTACCACGCTTCTCACGCGCTCAAAGTCTTTCTGAAAATGACTGATTTAGTGGTTTTCGATGACGCTGAGCAAGTTTCTAATTGAAACCATATGTCTGTTTTCATTAATTAAAAAGTTAATTAACAAATTTTAATTAATTAGCCGACTGATCGTTACGATTAGCCCTCTATATTATGTCCCCCTGGCCGCATAACTCACCTCCACAAGCGGCATAAGTGTAGCTTTCACGGCTTTTTTTTAAACAAATCTGTTAAGCTTAAAAAAAACACCCCGTATATATATATATATATATATATATATATATATATATATATATATATATATATATATATATATATATATATATATATATATATATATATATATATATATATATATATATATATATTATACGGTCACGTCAACAGCCCTCTGAAAAATATATTCTTTGAAACCGGTTAATTAAAAACCAAGATCAAACTTGTAGAGATTCAGATGGGATTTTTCCTACGAGTGGACCACGCAGCGTGACCGTGCTCCGACGACGATCGAAATTTCCTCCTGAGGTGTAGAATGTGCGCGAGGGCACGCTAAGGGACGAGGTCAGGACTAATAACTAGTGTGAAGGGTAGAATAAAGGGTTACAGAAGCTTGTGGAACAGGACCATCCAAGCGTATGGAGGCTGATGAAATGTCTTCAACAGGATCAAGCGTTGGTCATGATACCTTTGGGCAAGCACACCAAGGTGAACCCCCGGTGAAGAGGGTTCAGCAGGCAACGAAGCGTCTTCAGAACCGCCTGAGGAAGCTGTGTGTAGTGGACTATCAGATTCGCAGTAGAGATGGCAGTAATGACATTACTGTAATAGAATTACAGCAATTAAATTACTTTTTGGAGTAATGAGTAATGTAATGAATTATTTTCAGTCAGTAATTTGGAGAAAATTACTCATTACTTTTGATTTTACTTTTGTTCTAAGTTAGAAAATTCGTTTGCAAGCTTTAAGAAAGAGGAGAGTTATGTTTTTTTGCATGGTGATGTGTTGTGAACGAGCATCAGGGGAAATAATCGACGGTCATCTGAGCGCAAAGCCTTGTACGAAGAGCTGGACAGACGCACAAAGGAAGGCTAGAAAGGCAAAGGAGAAAAAGCTTGTGTGTAGACTTCGCTGGAAGGCAACGGTTTACGAACTCCAAGCACGACAGATTCACGGTGTCGCGTCATCACGACAATAGAGAGTTTTAGTAGACCGTTTTCATCTTCCGCTCCGCTCTGAGGGTGCCAAACTGCATATTAAAAATAGCGCAAAAGAGACGGGACAAAAAGACGAAGAAGCACACAGGACAAACGCTAGCGTTTCTCCTGTGTGCTTCTTCGTCTTTTTGTCCCGTCTCTTTTGCGCTATTTTTAATATGAATGTCCACTACCAACTTGCCCAGCAGACCAAGCTTTGCCAAACTGCGCATGCGCGGCCCGCTTCGCCGGAATGGAAAGCGGAGGTCCAAAAACGCGTTTTAGTAGAGCGTTTTTCTTCAGCGCAAGAGCGTTTTGAGCGGGTTCGAAAAATTTGCTTGCGTAGCCCCACAAGTGGACGTTTATAGTACTAGTAAGACAAAAAAACCTAAGCGTTAACACCAAGAGAGTAAAAAGAAGCGTGATTGTAGATCAAATCAACACCCAATCTGCGTTTGCTGTGTCGTTGACGTCACTTCCCTCTTCCTAGTCTCCTGGGAGTCCAAAAAGCGCAACATAGCACCCCTGGCTGTTCTGCATGCGGGCCTTCAAATACCAGCACCCGACAGATCGGCGCAGGGTGTTGCCAATCTGGCGAGACGCTTTGCGTGGTTCTTCCTCGACTGGCCTATCCCAACCGTCTGTTCGTACTTGGATGAGCCTTTGGACGGAACTTGTCGGTGTTCTTCAGTTCTGTGAACCTCATCGGTGGGTCACATCAACGAGAGGTTCAGCCACCTGCTCGCTGACATGAACAAACATAGGTGGTTGACCCCGGCGAAACTAGAGCTGGGGTGCTATGTTGCGCTTTTTGGACTCCCAGGAGACTAGGGAGAGGGAAGTGACGTCAACGACACAGCAAACGCAGATTGGGTGTTGATTTCGTTTTCTTCTGTCAACATCCAATCTGCGTTTGCTCTAGTCGTTGACGTCACTTCCCCCTTCCAAGTCTCCTGGGAGCCCAAAAAGCGCAACATAGCCCCCCTGTGCTCACAGGTGAGACCCTGCATGGTTTGTGTAAGTTTCGCGTTTCCATTGTTTCTAGCACAGCTGCTCTGTCTGGTGAAAATTTACTTGTTTCTATTCGCCAAAGGTGTACATGGGCAGTGTCAGGACAAGTCACGACGAGCGCGTTCGTAATCTATGAGTATTAGTAGGCCACTTTTATGAGCCTTCTTTGCTCTACTTTACGCTCTGCGAGAAGCATCGTCCCCACCGCGCATGCGTGGCCCGCTCTGAGTTGGAGCGTATAGTTAGCGTAGTGAGCGTGCGCTCCGCTTCACAAGTTGTAGAGCGGACTGCCCTCAGCGTCCTTAGCGTGATCGCTTAGATCTCAAGATGGCTGCACTTATTCAATACGCGTCGATGTTTTTGACCTTGAACTCAGCTTGAAAGAGGTCGAATCAAGAAGTAAAGCGTACGCCCCGCGCGTAAAAAGTAAACCATTCGATTTGAGTTCTATGTAACACAAAACAGCATAATCAAACGAAGTGAACGAGTATCACTTTGCAACCAGCACGGCGTCGGTAAAGTCGTGGCGTTTTGTGGACGTCCTATGGCTATGCAGTCAGATGTACGGGTGCGCGTGCTTGAACGCCAATTATATCTGTGCATGCGCCCTCCTGTCGAAAATGCCACTGAAAGCTGACCACGAGCATAGCGCTCGCAACCTGCACCAAAGAAACCATTCCCCCTCTCAGCCTTATTTATTCACACTCGCTCGCAACTTTTGAATTGTTTAACTTTCCTCAAGAAATGTTTGCATTGGATTTCCTTGGTAGATTTAGAAAATAATAGAAACTTGAATGCAGCCTTTTTAAAAGTGCAACCCATGGTGCCGGTAGTCTCCAAGGCCGCCCTATTTTGGCCAAGTGTCTAGGGAGCAAGAGAGCTACGTCATCGTTTGTCGCGGATGCGAATCTAAATGTATTAGACACTAATGCTGCGTCAATACTGAATATGAAATGGGTTCTAGTCACAAGTCTCGCACTAAAAGCGATGCCCAAAATATGGCGGCCGAATATGTTACCCGGTGGTGTGTTGAAAAGAGTTACCAATAACGGTCGAAAGAATATTCCACGTCAATTTTTTGTCTGGTGAAAACCAGACAGGCATAAACAATGCAAAATTTAGCGAACACAACCCTAGACTTCTAAGCAATAGTGGTAGATTAGAACAGTTTTCAGAAGTTTCGTTTTGAATTCCGGCGTAGCGGGCCTCGCATGCACAGTTTGACGGCCTCAAACCTTAGCAGAATTAAGGAACTATATATATATATATATATATATATATATATATATATATATATATATATATATATATTAATTTATGATGCCCGGTTTTTTACAACCCTACAATGAAAATACGCTTTATCTTAGAGGAGTAACAAGTCGCATATCACATGTTTTGGAGGTGTTTAAATACTGCCGTGTTGTAAGGGTGTTTTTCTTTGTCTTTTTTATTAGGCCGTCAAGGACAAGGGAACACCCCTGAACAACTGTTGGGGTTTTGCTGACCGCACAGCATGCCCATATGCCGTCCATCAAAAAAGTTAGAAGAAGACCACAAGAGGGTGCTCGTCGTGAAGCACCAGGCAGTGATGTGCGCACACGGCATAATTTGACAGCTGGACGAAACCTACAAAGACCATGGGCATTTTTTTGTTTCTTTAATATTAGAATGCATAAAATTATCACAGTAAATCATGTTCAAGCTTTTGTACTGAGCGAAATACCTGTCCAACTGGGCTGAAAGGCATCTAGAAATATTTTAATAAAAAACGTTTACTAACGACTCCCATTTTACTTCTCAGATGTGCGTGTGAATATTGCACCTAACCAAATTACAGTGTTACTGTTGAATTCAGCATTGTAAGAGTAGACTATGTTGCGTGGCCTTCTATTGCAAGAAAAAACCGTAGCACAAGTGAGGCAGAAACTGGGCAGGAGCTTAAGCTGAAAAACGCACTTTCATAAACACACAAAAGAAATAAAAAGAAGTGTATAGTCAAGCAAAATGGTTTCATGTCACCCCCCAAAGCAGATACATACACTGCGCTCCACTGTTAATACGAACACGAAAAAAATCCCTTTTATTTGCAGTTTATTTCTTTGACAGCTATTGAAAAAGCTGAAAATTTGTCGCTCAGATTAGTGCCCCAAACGAGCGCTTTATTCCACACCAATAGGCAAATGTCAGCCCCTCGAATTTAAGCTGAAAAATGAAAACAGGATATTGAATGCTCCCGCTAACAGTGTCGCGCAGTGTACACAAACACCAAGGCACCATATCACAAACCGAAGCATACGAAGAAGAAAAGACTCATTTCATAGGGGAAAAAAAAGTAGAAATATAAATGGAGCACTCGCTTTCGCTAATTTTCACTGTCTTGCTGCCTGAAGTAACCAAACAAAATATCTGTCCGTTTGCCGACTGCTTTAGTCTTTGGTCTTTAACCTTCAATTTTTGGCTCTGGAGAGCCGCGGCACCGCGGAAAGCAGCAGCCCGTACCACCGAGGCCCGCGGTGCCACGTCTAGGGAACATGGTAATCTGATGAGTATATACGTGCAAGATGACGACGACATGGGTTGTTGGTATTGGGGAGTGTGGCAGTCCGATTCGCAGAAGTCCAGACTTCGTGGAGGCGGGTTGGGCGGGTGAGCAGCGAGCTATGAGGATCTCGCACGCCATTCGATCAGTGCATGAAGGAGCACCAGGAACATAATGGCGCTATTGCTCACTGGGGTCCACTGGGGTCAAAGAATCATGCTCCAAGGAGGTAGTCCAGCCGAAGTAGAAGCTGCCGCCTCCGAGGAACCGAGGCCCAGGGCTCAGATTGGGACACCGCCGTCGCCCGGTGTGTCATCCTCTCAACGTCGTCATCGTCATCTCGCATAGAAAAATCGAGCCCGCTGGCTTAGACAAGGCAGCACCTGTTCCCACCGTTCAGGGGCCGTGAAAGGATTGCGGCCAGCGATTTCTCGAAGCAGCCAGAGGTTCTTGACCACCGTGAAACGGTTCCTGGAGGACGCCTTTTCAAACAAAGTCTGCGCAGCTTCTTAGTGCAGCGAGGTTCATAAGGGTCAAGCGCGCTCCCAAGCATGATTTCAAATAGCGAGCACCGACCTTTCTAGAAAAGCACCATCTAGTGAACCTTTACTGAGAGTGGAACGTACTTCTTAAAACGGCGACGATAGCGGAGCTGACGCTCCATGCTCAAATCCCAGAGCGGGTCGCGCATGCGCTATGGCGACTCCGCTTTCCATAGAGCGGAGCGGGAAACCGAAAACTGTCTACTAAAACTCTTCACTAAAACTAAAACTGTTCACAGATACGGCGGAGCGCTCAGTTAGCGCTACGTGAGCGCTCCAATGAGCGCTCATGTGGCGCTTCGTGGCGCGTGATTTATTTCTAATATAGCGCTCGATTATCGCCTTTGTAGCGCTCTGTTAGCGCTTCAGTGGTCCCTTGTTAGCGCTTCTTGTACAGCGGTTACTGCTGCGGATTAGCGCGTGCTTTGCGGTTCCGATTCTTGTCTATTACATACGCAATTAGTGCATTTGTGTGTAGACGGCTTACCGCCCAAAAGAGCCCTCTGGGTGCACAACATTTTTGCCCATGAGATACCGACGGGTATTCGGCGAACCTTGTTTCGAGGCTGAAGGACAAGAGTTCTTTTGAATGTGATAATTGTTTTAACTGCGTGTTTTTGAAACCAGGGTAATGCATGTCGAATAGAAATCGATTAGGTCGTACCCAATTAATTATTCGTTCAGAGTTCATTACTCTGGATCATCTGCCATACCATTCGCTCGGAGAGCGGCTCTTTTATTTCCTCTTCTTTCACCACCAAAGGAAAAACAACAACGGAATTGTCGTGCACGCGCTGTTCCGCAGCAGCAAGCACAGCATGGAGCGTGAGAGCGCTAACCCAGCGCTTCTAAAGGCTGGTTCAGACAGTTGCGTTTGACTGCGTCTGACTGCGTTGCGGCAGCGAGAAATCAGGACATCCCTGCTGCGTATATCGCGTGCCAAGATGATTCCTTGAATTGGATTCCACGCTTCATACGAAGTCGCTTTCGGTTCTCGACGCAACGCTGTCAAACATGTTCAAACGCAAGTGTCTGAACCGGCCTTGAAGCGCTAACAGAGCGCTTCTGCAGCGCTGACAGAGCGCTGCTGAAGCGCTAATCGAGCGCTACGTCACGCGCTCGGAAGCGCCACATGAGCGCTCCTGCGAGCGCTCACATAGTGCTAACTTAAGCCTGGTTCAAACAGTTGTGTTTGACTGCGTTTGACTGCGTTGCGGCAGCGAGAAACCAGGAAATTCCTGCTGCTTATATCGCGTACCAAAATGATTCCTTGAATTGGAGTCCACGCATCATACGAAGCACAGATGTGCCGGTGACTCGCTTTCGGTTCTCAACGCAACGCAGTCAAACGCACTCAAACGCAAGTGTCTGAACCGGCCTTTAGCGCTCCGCTGTATGTGTGAACCGGCCTTTATACTTCGTTCATTCCTAAGCTGACAGTAGGGTGGGAGATGCAAGCCAACCAGAACCATCAAACACCTTCTTTTAATCACGTGTCCCGCCCCTTCCTTAGCGCGTGGATATGAACGAGAGCGTGGTTACGTGGAGAACGATAGAAGTGTGACTGCTCCAATTAACACGTAGCTTCCACCGTTCATCCCTAAGCTGGTGCACTGTCAGAACGTGTCATAGGCTACAAGGCGACAGGTACATCACCAGTGAGTTAAACATAATTTGAAACCTAAAAAAACAGGACAAACAGATCCCCAGCCTTGTACTTTCATCAAGCAAGGTCAAACCGTAAGCTTCGACTATTGTGAACAACAAACGACCGGAAGAAATAGTTAATTCCAAATGCCTTGTCAAAGCCCCAGAACGTTTCGTGCGTCCTTGTGCAAAGCAGGTGTCGCTCGCGGTATGCCTCGCTGCCTTCCCTTGGAAAGTTTATTCGGGAATAACCCTACAAGCAGATATCGCCCCCGTTTGTTGGGAAAGTACATAATTTAGGAAGCTCGTGCCATTCCTCAACTGGCGACGCTTCCTTTGTATGACAATGCGCAAAAACTTGGCTCTTTAAGCGTTTCGGAAAAATGCTGCTTGAAAGGAATGACCGAGAATAGGTCAACTATGCTCGGCGAAAACATTTCTTAGCAATGCAGTTGAGAATACAGGCACGTGTTCACTCTCCCATTTTGAGCGTTGAATAAAGCTGTGCGCGGGCTCTCCTTCTCTCCCCCGCATTGCCAAAGAAAAGTTATTGCCGAGTATAGTGTTCTCGGGAGAATAGAATTGGATTGCATCCGAGGCCGAAGGGAAACATTTCACGTGACGACTGCTTGTGAGAACGAGCTGCCCTTGCCCGACTTAACAAACTGGCACGGACTACAACGTTTAAATCAGGAAGACGGAAACATATCATTCTTTTAGTAAGAACCTTCACCGTTGAATAAACAGCAAAACTGGCGAGTCGACTGTCTTTCTGAGTCACATATAAAGAAACTATTCATCGTGTTTAACACTTCTGTCGTGTGCGCCAGCAAAACCACTGTTCAGTACGGTTCACTTTGAGGCACATAAGGTTGTCGCGGTGTAAACAGGAGGATCTGAGTTTTGGTACACATAGGTCAATTCAGCTCTTTGACGTGACATCATTGCGGTGGCGCTGCTGTCGCCACTGCGCATGCGCAGCGCCTCGCTTCTCCCGGATCTGGTTCCTGCACATACGCTGTGAGGGAAAACGAGGGATTGTTATGTAAACGCTGTGTTGGTGTGTACGGTAAATAAAGTCAGTGCGAATTACTGCCTCATAGTATTCAAAAGTAACGTCTAAGTAATTTCAAAGTAATTTCCTTACTTTTGGAAGGTAATTGTAATGTAATGTCATTACCTTTTGTCCGCGGTAATTTGTAATTTAATTACATTTTTGCAGTTTTCGGAAAAGTAATTAGTAATGTAATTTTATTACTTTTTGAAAGTAATTTAGCCACCTGTGCTTCACAAAAACATTCCGAAAGTGTTGGAGGCAGTAGGAGGCTGCATTCACCTTTTGAAAGGTTTTAGCGTTAAACATAATTTTCTTAAACAATACATGAATCTTGCGCGAGTGAGGCATTTGTTTTTCATAAAATGAACTGCTTAATTTGTCATGTTATTTGAGCTCATCTAGAAAATCAAACAATTTTATCCGGGTGACTTTTAGTCCGGGTTCACAAGTAGGAGTGATGAGGTTTTGTTGTTTGAGCTTCTGTCCTGGATTCGCACGTGGCACGCCTGGATTTGTAGCTTCAATTTGGTATTTGCTTAAAGGATCCGCAACAATAAATTAGCAATGGATACTGCTCAATGCATGTATTTTCGTTAGTATTCTTGATGTCTTGTCTAATAAAATAAATACTACATTTATATTATGGGGGGGGGGGGGGGTGACCTTTCATACTTTTTTTCTAATTTACACGTTGAATAAAATAAGTAAGTCAGTTTGTTTCATTTATTTCAGCTTTGTGACATACAAATACCATACGCTTCGCAAGATTTACGGTAGGCGATACGTCAGACCCAGATAAATGTGTACAGAGAAAGAAACAACCGACCGCCACACACCAGACATTCCCGAATTCTAGTTTTATGGACTAGAGCGCACGGGGAGGGCCCGGTGATGGGTGACCTGCGTGGCGGCGGACAAATGGAGGAGGAGACAGCCCTATCCCGCCTTAATCAGCCTACCAGCCTTCTGCCCTCAAATCTCTTTCTATTGTCTGATCACCGGACAAAGGAAGGCTGCCTTCCCCCTCTCCCTCCCGCACCAAACCAGAAACAAAAATACGGCCTAAACCGTTCTACGACAAAGTAGAAAGAAGTGTCTAAGGAACAAAGACCACAAACAACAACAAAAATACTCCGCTTAAAGTACATATGTCACCTCTTTCGCAAAACTTATTTCTAAAGATCACTTCGACAGTTGTTTTTTTTTACGTTTTTTTTTTTTTTGGCGTGCCTGTGTACATGTACGCTGCGTCTATCTTCCTACCGTTTGATGTATACACCATTTATGTTGTTGTTTCTGCTAGTGTCAGTGTAAAGGCAACAACCTCTCACACTACAAGACAGAACCAAACGTAAACAACGGCCAAAGTCTTCGAACAATGAACGGGACCGTCGGGAACCGCAAAGAATACACCAAAAAACAACCAAGATTTGGTTCGTGTCGCTTTACTGCGTACCTTACCTTGGTCTCCTGTTCTCTCTTTCTCTCTCTCTCTCTTTGTGTGTGTCCTGGCACGCGAGTCTTCAATCGTCTTTATAACGTTGCGCAACAAACAGAAAGAATCACAAAACGCAGGAAGTCAAGGAGGTAAGATATCGAAGCCAGAAGTCGCTCGGATCCCGCTAGTGGGGAACAAAGGAGCCGCCCTTTCCCCGAGGCACCGACGCAGGCCTATGAGCTGGGAAGATCGTTCGTTTTACGGGAAGATAACAAACTCGAAACAACACCGACCAAGTAGTGCTCGTGTATAGGTGGACACAGTATATATCACAGTATATACCCCGCAGCGAGATTTCTGTAAAATTGCATATTTCGTAAAATATCTTCACGTCGAATGTGTGAACATATAGGGAGTATTCACTGGCGGCCATAGCTGTGTGCGCGAATGCTGAGCGCGTGCTGATGGCGAGCTTCCACAGTTCTTTTACAACGTGCATTCCGCACCATCAAGAGTGGCGGTCTTAGCAGCCTATTGATGTGAGCTTGTTCGGAGCATGCGCTCTAAACAGCACCCACAAATATGGCGTCCAGTGAATACTTCCTATACATGAGCCACGTCCTGTGTATCCTAAGCTCTCAGTGATTGTAGTTGAGGGGCCTACGAGTGTTATACCCCTGTCAGACGGGCTAGTTTAGTGTCACTACAAGCGAGTGCACTTCAACCCGTCGAAACACACTCCAAGTGTTTTGGTGCTACACGGTAAAGCTTAGTGTCACTCCAATATGATGGCCATAATGATGGGTAAGTAATGGGCACGCAGCATATTACAGTGCATACATATTTTTTCATAAATAACTTCGTCGTCTAATTAGAAACACGTTACCAAAGATTGTTGCGCTAAGTCACGAGTTTTAATCCAAATTTAAATCTAATTTGATCATTACGATCAGCCATTACAAGCCAGTGATACACGTCCGCACCCCGGTACGAGAAGAAGTAGGGATTGAACCCAGGATTCCTGGGTTCTACAGCGCGAGCTTTCGCTCCGCGTGCTCCGAGCTGGTGTGCGCGAGCCCACTCGGCCACTCGCCACTCGCCACAATGAAACATCATGGAGTGTGTGGAGGACGAGCTGGAGGGCGATATCCGCGATGTTGGACAGTGGAAGCGCTGGGTGGGGCACTTTTCTCCGTGAGAGCCCAACGCCTTTCAGATAAGAGGCAGCTGGTCCTGGATGCCGACGCACAGACAAGAATTTCAAGTGACATCTATCAGCAGCTGCAGGCCAATGCCTTCACCATAGCCGGTCTCATGACCGACAACCTACCCGTGATCAGTCGACAACGGTGGACTTTCCAGAGGAACGAACGGTGGTTCGAAGACACCTTGCCCCATTTGGGCGAGTTCTACTTCAAGCAAGCCTTTCGCGTCTCTCCTGCCACCTTCAGATTCCTGGTGGAGTCGTGCAGGTGCCTCCTGGCCGTCGTTGGCCGTCGCGCAGTCGCCAAGGCTGGAAACTAGATTAGCCGCTTGTTTTTCTACAATGCACTATAGTACATTTGGCAGGATAGTATACTTTTTTTGCCAACAGCAAACAAGTGCGCATCTAATATTACTCCAATCAAAATAATACGAATTTTACGCAGCGTTATTTACTTCTATTATATTAACTCCTTGAACACTGCTATCGAGATTCCACACTTGGTCTACCGGAACGAGCGTAGTGTGCTCCCCGAACGCACTTCATTGGAAGTGTGTTCTTCGGGCAGGGCTGAGGATTGAGCTCTGGGGTGCTATGTTGCGCTTTTGGCACTAACAGGAGACTCGGAAGAAGGACGTGACGTCAACGACTAGAGCAAACGCAGATTGGATGTTGACAGAAGAAAACAAAATCAACATCCAATCTGCATTTGCTGCGTTGTTGACGTCACTTCCTTCTCCCTAGTCTCCTGGGAGTGCAAAAAGCGCAACATAGCCCCCCAGGATCACTGGGCTCTCCTTCTTCAGCGCGAGCTTTCTCTAAACGTACTCCGATCAGGTGGGCGCTAGCCCACTCGGCTTCGATACCCCTTAATAAAGACACGTTAAAAAATTGACGTTTACAATTCTCTGTAATGACGAATTGGAGTGCAGCTCTTGAGGAGGAGGGAGGAAGGGTACGAAGGGGAGGGTATGCCAGCTGCTCCCCCCCCGTACCCTCCCATCCCACTCAGCGTAAATATTTCCCTAAATTTAGTCGGGAAATTTTCCCGCTGAATTGACGTGTGACGTCACATGTCACGTCATCTGAAATTTTAAGTGTGACGTCACGTGACGTCACACGGGTAGAATGTTTCCTCTAAGTTTAGCGGAAAAATTTTCTGCCGAACTTAGCAAAAACTTTTACCGCACAATTTAGCTGGAAAAGTTTACCCTCGTGACGTCACGTGTGACGTCATTTTGGGAAACAGCCCTTAATGCAACGCGCGGTTACGCCGACGCCGCTCAACCCAGAAAGGGTGCCTAGGAGCTGTGCTCTAAAACAACATTATATTAATGACCGATGTTTATGCAAATTGGATGATTCCGATCGATCATCGCAAGCCAAGATAAAGAACGAAGCATATCCAACTTTGGCGTTCCGCTTCGTTCTACGGAAGACCACGAGGAGGCCCTGACACTGCCTAATCAGATCATAATTATCGTGTTGTCTCGAATAGTTACATGCTGAAACAAAAGTAGGCTCTATCATTCGCTGTACACTGTAATTCGCTGCTAGCCAAGATAGCCATGAATGACTGACTTTGTCGTCGTCTTTTATCAATTCAGCGCTCCGCTAATCTTGATTCAGATCAGCCCAAAACTCCAAGTCCACCCCACAATTTTTTTTGCAATGCCATTCTTCTACATGTCGTCGCTTTCATGAATTCCTTTTTCGTTATAAAATAAAACTTACGCCACGCTTTTGGTTTCTGTGTTGTTATGTTTTACTGTTGAAACACTCCTATTGATGCCACGCACTCGATTGAGCGAAGTGAGTTCGTCAAACTCACTCCAAGCGAAGTGTGTTCCTCAGGAAGGAGCCGTGTGGGCACACTGCAGAAATTACACTAAGGGCGAAGTGCACTCGCTTGTATTGACACTAAACTAGCCCGTCTGACAGGGGTATTAGCAAGCCCATATCTCATTCAGAGACTGTACAGGTAGTAAAGATGCACGCGGGGGAAAAACAAAACGCTAAAAATATTTACACACTTAAGGGGATAGAAAAAAATTGTGTTGCAAGTCGTTCTTCATGTAGTGAAGTTAGTGGAGTTAGTGTTAGTTGGAGGTAGTGGTAGGGTTAGAGTTAGATAGAGATAGAGATAGAGTAACAGTTATAGTTAAAATTAGAGTCAAAGTCAGTAAGTGTCAGAGTTAGAGTTAGAGTTAGAGTGAACGTTAAAGTTAGTTAGATCAGAAAGCGAGACAAGTCAGTTCTCTAGATCTCCACAAACGGCGCTTAAAACCAAACCAGAAACGGACACAGAATCGTCTCAAAGCAGGCTGTCAAGTGTGAGTCCTCGGCAGGAAGCTTACATCGTCATTGTTCTCATCATTAGAATAGAGAAAGGTAAGTCAATCTTTGATTCGTAATTTTGATTCGCTGCTCCGGTCTTTGCATTGTTTCGCTGGATGATACCTCAGAATACAAGATCAGAAGAAGAGGAAGCCAGCTGGGCGTAAGGCGTGTTTTTCCCGTCGGCAGAAGGAGGAAAAAGAAGCTCGACTGAGACGCCCTGCTCTTTCGACCGCTCTGGAAATTTTCGAATTTCTTGACTCCGTTTTAGAACAGAAGTATACCGACCATTGCTTCGAAGTGTAGATTTCGGCAGGTATGTGACCAGGGTATATCCTACCGGAGGCCAACATGCCGAATTTCCGCACCCAAAGAGCCAGCACTAAAGCGATCTGAGCCGGTGCATTGCTAGGCCTAACCGCTGCGATGGAGACGATGGACACCGCAGCTGTGACCGCCAACCCCAATGCGGTGTTCCGATTTACGACGCCAACTCTGAATCCTCCGAAACCGGAAACAACGATCAACTGGCCCGCCCTGCCGGCCATCAACTCGGAACCACCACCGAGACAACCACATCCAGCTCCGGTAACTCAAAGTACCGCGAACAAAATCAAATCGCTCCTAGTCGCTCTGCTATAGGCAAGGCCTCAAAAGAGGAAATCACGGAAATGTTCCTGCAAGCTCTAGACGATCTTTCTCGGCCAGAAGCGTCAGGAAACAAGCAGACTACCATAGAGCCACGGTTCAAGAATACACCGATTTCTAAATCTAATGAAAAAGAGTCGGCCACCTCGTCGGCGAGTACACCAGAGAAAAATGGCCGACAAGACGACAGCGAGAGCCGCAAGCGGCATGCGGCCATGGCGCCTGGGACGTCACTCTCAACACAGGCGGCGACAGCGGACACTCTCGTCAGCACCGCCGCAACGCAAAGCTCAATCACAGAAGAGGACGACGGCCCAGCATTGTCTTTGGTTCAATCCAAAAAGACCATCAAGCAGGCACGATACACTCGCAAGAAGACCACTGAAAGCGAAGGCAAGGCACAGGCCCCACGCCAGCTCTTCACTGTCATACTTCGACCACGAACGAAGACAGACCTTACCACCATACCGAGAAGAATCCTGGAGGAAGCCTTCACGAAAACGCTAGGCACACAATCACAGGAGATATCAGTAAAGCTACAGAAGGAGAGCAATACTATCTCCGCACAAACTTCATCTGAGCCTACCGCCAAGGCGTTACTGGAGATCACTGGAATTCCAGTTGCTAACGAAGAAGAGATTCCCGTACAAGCTTACAAAACACTGCAGGATAACCAAATTCGAGAGGTCATATATGAAGTAGACGAGGGTGAGGACAACACCTCTCTCCGGGACAGGCTCCGATGTGACAACCACGGCATCGTCACGGCCCGACTTCTGGGAAGGAAAGGACGCACTGCGATGATAACGTTCGAGGGTAATCGATTGCCAAGGTTTGTTAGATACGCGCTTTGCATCATCCCAGTGTTCCCAATATAGAGCCAAGGCGGTGACATGCACAAACTGCCACGGCGCGGGTCACAAGCAAGACATCTGCCACAAAGAGACGGTCTGCTCTTTGTGCGGCAAACACCACGAGGAAACGCAAGATGACCAAGGTAACACCAACCCGTGCCCAAATCCGACCCCGTACTGCCAGATCTGCAAAACAAAATGGACACTTGGCGACAAGCAATGTCTGCCCGAAGAAGACAGAGATCGGGAAGCTACTGAGGGAAAGGGCAAGGAAGCACGCGAAACCCAATCAAGAGTCCAGGAGGAAGAAGGGGGCACCACCACCACCGCCGCCGCCGCCACCTCCATTTAATCCGATCCAACACCCACGGATGCACGAAAGGACTTACGCTGGTTTAGTCCGGGGTACCCCCACTTTTGAGAGAGACAGCTACGAAGTCCGGTTTGCAAGGCTGGAAAAACAACTCTCAGCGCTGAGCCAACAGCTCACTGTTATCGCTTTCAAACTTGGTCGATAAAAATAGGGATTAGCATTGTTCAATGGAACTGCAGAGGACTGGGGCTACGGGCCGCAGGACTCAACGCAAGACACTTGAACAGACCATCAAAACGTCCAGATGCAATTCTATTACAAGAAGTAAAGACAACCTCCATCAACCGAACAAGTTACACTTCATACTCCAGCCCGTCGATCCCATCAGGCCGCAAGCCCAACCAAGACGTGCCCGAGGGGAAAGCCATGGTGTATTTGCGATCGGACTGGCCACAACATCAAATTGACTTGATGCGATGGTGCACAGACAGACAAGAAGTCGTCGCAGTCCGTGCAACGCATCAAGGAACACCCGTAATCATCGCATCTGTATACTACATGGGAAAATAAGCGCCAAAAAAACACGGACAAAGAGTAGATTGACAACGACACAGGGCGCTGTGCCCTGTGTCGTTGTCAATCTACTCTTTGTCCGTGTTTTTTTGGCGCTTATTTTCCCACGATGTACCAACTGGCCCATCTAAGCATTTTATTGTATACTACAGGCCAGGGGCTAGCAGAAAATCACCAAGAGACAACGGGTGGATCGAACAACTACACATCCTTTACCCAAAAGAACGAAAGAATATAGGAGGAGACTTCAAGATGCCGCATACCAGCTGGGGCTACAGAGTAGACACCATAAACGGCCAGAAGCTCCTGGAGGACATGACACGGTTCAAGTACACACTACTAAACACGCCGGGCTCAACAACGAGACTCGGCTTGACAAGCAGACAACAGCATACCAGTCCAGATCTTACATGGATATACGGAAAGACTGAAAACCTCTCCTGGAATGTAAACACCGACACGTGGGGGAGTGATCACCTCCCAATAAAGATCGAGGTGAACTCCAAGAAGTCCGAAAAGAACCGGCGTTTTGATCATACAGTCAATTGGGACCTTTATAGAAGACACCTGGAAAACAACCAAGAGGAATCCTTTGCGACAGCAATGCTCGATGCATTGAAAGCGGCTACAACCAGATCCAACATACCTGCCGATGCACCTACCCCGGATATTCACCTCTTGAATCTCTGGGCTAGGAGACTCCGAGCGCTGCAGCGATATAGGAGGGGCCCAAAGACACCAGAGGCACTCAGAGAGGTCACCAGACACACCATCGCGGCACGCAAACACGCGATATATTTGGACAGGAAACGATGGCTGGATTACAGTGCGTCCTTGTCAGAGAAAACGTCAGTAAAGAAACTGTGGGCAACCAGCAGATCCATGCTGGGACAGAACAGGGAACAGAAGGCCCCTCTAACCCTGGAGCTAAAAACTGACACTTCGGTAGAAGACCTCGCAGATGCGGCCGGAGACCAATTCTTCCCGCAGCCCATTGCTACGACAACAAACTCAATTCCGAACCCGTATACTCCAGTGCTGAATAACTCAGCGGATCCGATGGACCAACCCTTTACCCTGGGTGAATTGGAAACGGCACTCCACATCGGGAAGGCACACAGTGCTCCGGGCCCGGACAAAATTACCATTCCCATGCTGCGCAACCTCCCACAAGACGCTAAACACCAGCTTATCGAAGGAATTAACGCGGTATGGGAACAAGGACAGTTGCCACCAATATGGAGGCATTCGACCGTCGTCCCAATCCCCAAACCTGGCAAGGACAAGGACACGCTTAACAACTTCAGACCGATATCACTCACTTCATGCGTATGCAAGCTCATGGAGCGAATGGTTCTAGATCGACTTAACTGGACACTAGAGAGATCCGGCGCTTTTCATCCAGCCCAGACAGGATTCCGACCCTGTTTAAGCACACAGGAAAGCCTCCTCTTGATGTCACACGACATCACCAAAAAAAGGGCGCCAACGGGCCAAACCATCCGCTAATCGTCGCCATTGATGTTAGAAAGGCTTTCGACTCCGTCCCCCACTGGGCTGTCATTCAGGAGGCGGAACGCTTAGGGATACAGGGCAGGGCGCTTAACTTTATTAAAGCTTTTCTTAAGGATCGGACATATTCGATAAGAATAGGGGACCAGATGAGCAACCCACGACCCAACAGGGTCGGCGTACCACAAGGCTCTGTACTCTCGCCTTTACTGTTTAACATGGCAATGGCCGATCTCCCACACCGCCTATCGAGGATCCCAAGCCTCAAGTTCACCATATAGGCGGACGATATCTCCCTATGGAAAGGACAGGCGATACCCGAACCCAACAACAGACTCTTCAAGCCGGATTGGACGAAGTGCAAACCCATCTCAATATGGTCGGCCTCACCGCATCCCCGGAGAAAACGACCTATATGGTCGTCGCATCCCGTAAACAAAGAAAAGCTGGCATCGCCAGTCAGATGTACTTAACGCTAGCAGGCAACAGAATCCAACCATCTACCTCGATCAGAATACTCGGAATGTACATCGATGAAGACGGCTCGTGCAGAACCTGGATGACCAAGATCAGCCAGCAATGCCAGGCACTCATTCATGTCATCAGAAGGATATGCAACTTCAGAGGCGAAGCGAACGAAGGAATTGCACGTCAGATGGTGAAGGCACTCATCGTATCAAAAGTCTGCTACTGCGCTTCGTATTACAACATCTCAAAAAGCCAGTGGAAAAAACTGGAAACCATCAACAGACAAGCTGCACGGGTCATTACCGGCTTACCTTGATTCACACCAGTAGGGACACTAATGGAACATGCCCAGCTCAACAACTTACAAGAAACTGTAATGGTACGATCTGCCGCCCACCGTGAACGACTGCAACACTCACGACCCGGCAGAACCATTCTCCATTCTCAGTCTGATTCAAGCACTTAAACTCCCGCTTCCCGACTTCCCAGAAAACGACCCTCCTTGGTTAGACTACATTGACCTCGTAGAAGGCAAGCCCATCCCGAAGAACGCGAGCTTGAGACATCCAGATCGTCAGAAATCGCAAGCCAGTGGCCACAACAAACGAATACAGACCTGGGAAAGCTCGGCGGAGAAGCTAGCCGTCTACACAGACGCGTCTTTCGCGACACTCCCAGACCAACTTGCTACGGTCGCAGTGGCAATACCAGGAAAAGGAATTATATCTTCCAAACAATTACCAAACAGCACCTCCGTCAAGGGTGGCGAACTCGGAGCGATTCAATATGCGATTGAAACAGTCCTCAACGACACAACCATGAGACCAAAAGAGCTCCATATTTTTTACGGACTCGGTAGCCTCGCTCACCGAGTGCAGAAATAGGAACAGCCCCTGCAAGAGAGCAAAATCCATAAAAAAGATGGCCCTCCAACTTTTTCTGCAAGGTACAAAAGTCCAGCTGTCCTGGGCGCCCGCCCACGCAGGCATAGCTGGCAATGAGCAGGTCCACTCTGCAGCTCGCGCGCTAATAGTTACACTCCGCGAGACGCAGAAGCCGCCCTGCCACCTCCATGATCACGGCTACGCATCTTCCTCACCCGAAGATGACGAAGACGAAGACGACTATGACCCCGACGAAGCTAAACAGCAGATCAAACTTTCGTCCCGTACTGCGCTGAAGGAACACCTTCCACCCATCTCCGACCCACTGCCGCGAGGCTTTGGGCGAAGAACGAGGGTGCTCTTGACTCGCATTAGAACCAATACCGCCTGCACGCCGAACAGAAGAGCAGCGTGGGAAAAGGCGCGCACACCACCGACATGCTGCTACTGCAAGGACCCCCAACATGCGGTCGACCTAGTTCACCTGTTATGGGGCTGCAAAGGCCTTGAGGCAACAAGGAACAAGCACTTAGAGGACGGGGTGACATCCATGGAGGACTGGGTCTTTCCCCCAGGCCTTCCAGATAAGCAATATTAAACTCTACGCACGCTTCTGGATTATATCTACGAAGCTGGCATAGAAGTACATATATAATTCCCTTCCCCCATACCGCGAGTCCAGGCCGCGATGCCATTGACTCATTCCTCTCCCCCTCCCCCTTAAAGCGGTTCAAATAAGCGTTTTATACTACTACTACCCGTCGGCAGAGAGCCAGCTGAACCAGTGGCACACACCATGTCTTCGACCGACAGGGGGCCACGCTGCTCGATTACAAGCTCGACCGGAAGCTGGGAGGCTTCAGAGCCCACTTTGGCGAAGACCGCCGCGCGGTCAACACCGGCGCCACCCCCGGAAGCCCCACTACGGGGATGCTGGACTCCCTGCGTCGCCGGAAATCCGGGCGGCTCGTCCGCAAGCCTGCACACGGGGAGCCTTCGCCAGGCGCTCGAAACCGGCCTGCTAGAAGTCATGGCGGCCCCACGAAGACCACCGTCGCGAAGACCGCTGCAAGCCTAACGCTCTTCACACTCTTCAGCCGCAACATCAGCCCCTCACCCTCGCCCATAAGTTTTAATTAAATCATCATCACAATTCCCTTTAAAATATTCATCTATGCAATAGACGCTTTGCAGCAGCTGTGCATGGGCGCCGCCATAACTGACCTCCAGTTTTTGTTTCCTCCTATTGAATTTCCTTCACTTCATCATTACCATAGCAGGCCAGGTTATGGCCATCTTAAATTCTATTGCGTCCTTCTACCCAGTATTGGCCTTTCTGGGTCCGCTTTCTCGAACGCGAACCGTGGGTTAAAGTCAACTATTGTCCCTAGAAGGGGGAATTCTAGGTCACGTGACTGGGGAGAGCAGGGGCGCCGAGGGAGCAGCAGCACCTACAAGCAAAATGGCCGCGACGTCACTTAATGAGGGCTAATACACCTTTGCAAGTGGGATCCCGGCTTAACCTCGAACCGCGCGCCAAGGTGAGGCGGACCTGCTCTCCAGCCAGGACGTTTGCTGGTTGTCGTACAATGTTGCCAAGCGTCTCTCGCCGAAGCGTACACCACTGAGCGCAGAAAGAAATTAAAAAAAAATAATTATACGAGGGTGATTCAGTAAATAAGGTGAATATCTTTGTATAAGGACTTCTAATAGAGATAGAAGCTTACTTTTTTCTTTTTTTTTTCTACGTAGTCTCCCAGCACTGTCACACACTTTTCCCATCTGTGCACAAGCTTCCTTATTCCCTCAGCGTAAAAATCTTTAGACTGATGTCTCAGCCAGTCGCTCACAACACTTTTGACTTTATCGTCACTTTCAAACTTCGTACCTCTCGTGAACGCTTTCAAGGGACCAAACAGGTGAAAGTCTGAAGGGGCAAGGTCTGGGCTTAAGGGGGATGAGGGAGCAGTTCCCAGCCGAGCTCGTTGATGGTCTGCACCGTTAAGGCTGCTGTGTGAGGCCTTGCGTTGTCATGATGCAAGATGACTCCTTTTGACTGATGACCTCTGCGTTTGTTCTTCATGTCTTTCTTGACCTGCCTCAGCAGTTCACAGTAGTTGGCACTGTTCACAGTGCTTCCTTTTTCAAGGAATGAAATGGTGATTGGGCCTTGCATATCCCAAAAAACGGTGAGCATCACCTTCCTAGTCGACCGCTGGGACTTGAACTTCTTCACTGGAGAGCCTGCGTGCTTCCACTCCATGGACTGTCGTTTAGACTCAGGCTCATAGTGCCAAACCCATGTCTCGTCAGATGTGACCACCTTCTGCAGAAACTCATCACCATCCTTCTCATAGCGGGAAAGACACTGCTGGGACAACTCGACCCTCCTCTGTTTGTGCTCCGCAGTAAGCATCGTTGGCACCCACCTGCTGCTGACCTTCGAGTAGCCAAGGTCATCATGGACAATTTTGTGTGCTGTCCCCACAGATAAGCTCAAAGTCCTTGCAATGCCATCCACTGTCACCCTTCTGTCAGACTGAATGAGGTCATTGACTGATTCGATCACCTCAGGAGATCTCACTTCTGTAGGCCTCCCAGGCCTGTCTTCATCCTCAACATTGCTCCGTCCTTCTTTAAACAATTTAGCTCACTTGTAGACATTTTTCTGGCTGAAACATGTGGCGCCATACACAGTTGACATTCTCCTATGAATTTCATCGGGTTTGCACCCTTCAGCAACCAAAAACTTGATAACTGACCGCTGTTCAATCCTGGAGCATGCTTCTTGGTCAGCCATCTTTGTTACTCGGTTAAGTTCTCACAGTGTTGTTTGTAATCTGCATAAGAAATTAAGTCCACGTGGAAAAGTAGTAAAACAATAAAAATAACTAAAAAAGTAAGCTTCTATGTGTATTAGAAGTCCTTATACAAAAAATTCACCTTATTTATTGAATCACCCTCGTAAAACGTACACGTGTCGTCTTCGACAGCGAAATAGCAAGGACAATTAAATAAATTGCCTAAAGCGGTAACAAATCAAAAATTTTCAAAAAGATCTAAAGTCTCAAGGCGCTCTCTTCAGAATGCGCCAAAAGTCACATGGCCCTTGCATCAACGATGGCTGCGCTCGCGGCAGCTCTGGCTTCCACAACATGCAGGAACAGAGGCTGCGATCGTTATAAAGTCAGCTCCAACCCTGAAAGATGCTCTGTCCTACAATATGTGACACTACGGTTCTGTGTGGATACCTCCTCCTGCGTTCCGAGACAGTAAGTGTGCCGCTAACGTAAGCCATCGGCGATGCAGCAAACGGCACCATCCTGTCATCGCGCACCCCAGTGACGTGCCCCTGGCGCACCCCAGCATGGCGGAAACGGTACGGGGCGCCAGCTCCGCGCAAAATGGCAGCGCACAGGAGCCTTTCTTGCAAACGTGTATAGTTCTGCTTGGTTCTGCTGAACATTCATTTCGATCCGGCTGTTTTATTAATGACGCACCATCAACCTATTAGCACGTCAAGCAAAGCGGTAGTTCAGAGGGACTACTAAACTAACCGACGGCAGCATTCCGCGAACGCATCACTCTTCAGCAGTCCGGGATCCAAAACATATGACGGTACATAAGCCTTGCAAGTGTTTTATGGTGAGTAAAAAGAATGTTTTGCGAACGAGTGTTGGTATAGATTTATACTAACACGTTTAATTTGTTACACTATGCACGCCAACTCGTGAGCAGCGATTATTTGCGGATGAAGGAGGTTATCCCGTTATCCTCGATAAAGTCTTCGTTCCGGGTGAACAGCTGGGACATTGTACTGTTTTTTTGTTCGCAGTGCGCCGACAGTATGCCGACTGCATCGAGGTTTCTACATATCCCCGGTGGCCAGCAATGCAACTGTGACAAGGAGCTTAGCTTCTCGTCACCGGTGGATCGGTTGGGCAAACGGAAGAGAGGGCAAACAATTGAGATCAGCAGGAATCGCAGAAACGTGCGTCGCAAGGAACAAAAACGAGACTACAGCACCGGCGTTGCCAGACTGTAAGGCACACGGGAAAGTTATCCGTTGTTTATGGCAATACATATTGAAGGAAATGTTTCTTAGATTTTCGAATATTCGTCGACAAACTCTAGCATAGTAGCTAAAATTTCTTCGTACCGTCTGAAGCAAATAAATTGGTCTTCAAGTACGACATTACTATATTATGACTTAAAATACTATACTAGATCGATAACAACCAGCGGAAAAAGAGGATAAACAAAATGACTGATTTGCAATGGGAAGGGGCTGAGCTAGTTGGTTGTACATATTTAGATTGTAGAAACCAGCTGAATTTACAGAAAAGGATGAGGAGAGAAAGAAGAAAGATCAAGGTCGGTGTCAACGCACCGACCTTGATCCACCAGAGCAGATCTCCCGTTCACCTTTTGCGGTGGTCCCATACATACATGGGGTAACTCACAGGTTAAAAAAGATCGCAAGCAGACACGGCGTAAATATCGTATGTTCACCACCCAACACGGCACACGCAATGTGCAGGAAGGTCAATCTAGCCCAGGTAAACAATACAGGCAGGTGTACCACCAAACACAAGACAGAATACGTTCCATGCGACAAACGAGTCACATACAACATACCACTGTCATGTGGACGTAGCTATATCGGACAAACGGGACGTTGTATAAATGACCGAGCGCGAGAACATGCCGCAAACTTAAGAAACCTGGCTGGACCTGGACATCTAGCAGCTCATTGTAGAGAATGCATGTGTGAGGCTAAGCTCGAAACGGTAAGCATCCTAGCTCACCACAAAGACCGGTTCGCCCGAGAACTACTTGAGGCCTTAGCCATAGAACAACAAGAAAACAACTGCGTGAGTTTACCATCCATTGCCCTACAAACAAGTGAAAAGAAGTTCCTGCGAGACGCAAATGCCCACAAATGCCCATGAAGATAGAGGAAGATCAAGAAGAAAAGGAAAAGAAGACGTGAAAAGGACAGCCACCAGACCAGTAGAAGACGAAGCCGAGGGTTAATAAATAGTTGGTAGTCCAGCGAACGGATGCCTTTTCTCCTTTCTCTCCTCCCCCTTTTCTGTAAGTTCAGCTGGTTTCCACAATCTAAATATGACTGATTTGTTTCACAGATAGATGGCGCATCTTACTGCCCAATCAAAAATAATTATTGTTGTTCTGTATCCAGCCGTTTATTACAGTACCTAGGTACTTTTCCCTTCCTAGGCACTGTGGTTTACCAAGATGGGTTTACCATCGCTTCGAGAAAACCGACCCTGGAGGCTCTATATAATGCAATTAAATGCAAAGGTGCAAGCGAGCTGGACAAGCCAACACCCGTTTCAGTGGCTCGGTATCTCCATAAGACAAAAGAAGGTCAGCAATGGCGGCTGTAATCTGGCGCGTGTGTAAAGCGTCTATACCATCCCCTTATCGTTGGACGCGGCGCCGCAGGCCTTAACGGTATGGGCGACTTGACTTTCTGCGGCGCCGCGGCTCTGCTGAGCCGAAATAAGTCACTATCACTATCACCAATTGGTGCAAATTTATATTTTGACTCGACTTTTCGATTTTAACTTACTCGCCTTCTTGTTGCTGTTGTTGTTGTTGTTTTTTATTTTTTATTTTTTTGTTTGTTTACCGAAATGATTAGACGCGTTGTTTGTTTGAAAACAGCAGCGTGGGCGTTTGTTCTACACTTTTTGCGCTTCGAAAAGATGGACCTTCAAATTTCGATCAACTTCTTTCTTGCCAAAAGTCTGTGTGTTGCGAGGACAGCCGTTTAGGATATTTCGCGGGTATTTCTTTTTATTGTTTGGTTTGGTCGCGAACGCCAACAAGCGCCCCGCAGTGACAGTCTCTACCACGCGAACGAAATGGCCTGAGTAGCGCAGCCATTGCGAGAGAAATCACGGAGGCCATGGTTAGTGTTGATTAGAGTTAGTGGAGTTGGTGGTGATCACTCCACTTTTCACGTAACAATTTTTCCGCTAAATTTAGCGGACGAACTGAATTGGTGCTGAGGCCACGTTACGTCAACTTTTCCTCTGAATATAGCGGGGAAACCTATTTTTCGTATATATCTCACGGGACCACGACTCCTGACGTTTTCCGCTAAATTTAGCGGGGAAACTCAATTTTCTGTATACGTCACGTGGCGTCATAATTCGCGGTTACGCTTTTTCAGGCTTCACTTTATCTGAAAACTTAGCCTGTAAACGTTTCACGTTCAAAATGTGTTCCCGAGACTCACGCCACAGGCTACACCCTTTCAGCACTTCTATATTTCGAGTATTACACTCGTTATAATTATAAAGTAAGGTGCTGTGGCATAAAACTCGTCTCATGTTTTGTAAGGTGAAAAATAGTGTAAAAAGGGGCGCTGCCGTGCTGTGCGGAGAAGTAACAGTGTACCTGCCTGAAAGAGCTCTGGCGTTTGTTGTTTTACAAACCTTATAGAATAATCATTGCCCATAACAATGCTTTTGACTCCAAAACATATCGTAGAATTTGGAGATATTATGTTTTATGAGAAACATTGACCAGAACAAGGCAACATCCCGGTGACTTTCGTAATTGAGGAGGCGGTAACCAGAAAAGGATTATCCTTCAAACATCGAGCATACCATGCGGTGGAGCGCTCTACAGAGTCGCAGTTCCTGTATTGTACGCACGTGTACTTGGGTCTGTATCTTTTTCCTGTCAATGCGACAACTGTAGGCGGTGCATCTTGCTTGCGAAGTTCTTTCGGGACAGAAATATTTCTAGAACAGCCAGCACCCTAATTTAGGGTCTCCACCAGGTACCCAAAGTGTTTGTGAAAACACTTTAGGATATTAGTTTTCACAAAAAAGCTTTAGGGTGCATGCGCGTGTTAGTAGACCCAAGTCCAGGGCTAACAAACTTTGCAGGTTATCCCTAGGGATACCCTTAGGGTGACACTTATCAGCCACAATCACACTGCTCATACAACATACAAACACACGATGTTTGCTACAGACACGATGACAAAATTACAATGGAACCTCGTTCATACGCTCCCGGTCTTTTATGTTTTGCCGGATTTTACGTTTAGAGGTGCGAGTTCTGCCGAGCTTCCATAGGAACACGGGTAATAATTTTCTGCATTGCGCGCGTTTGCTTTCTCGGCCAATACGTCCAGAAAGCTCGACTGGCAGATCCGCGGACGGATTGATCCCGTAACGACACGTGCGCAGATCGCACGCTCCCGAAGCGCGTTCACACCGAGATGAGCGGACGACAGCGACCGCACAGCGCCGCGAGACGGGAACCGAGCAGAGTGGCACCGTCGTCCAACTGCCGATGCAACGTCTGTCACAACGGCCTCTGCGCTATCGCATTACGACGAAAGAAGCTCGCTCTGTGCTGCAGTTACTTACCGAGTAATGCACAACATTGTGAGAAACGCAAGGCAAAGCGCCACTAGCATCACTGACTCAAGCCCTAGCACAAGTATGGTCCCGCTCGAGGAGGCTCGGCATGTAAACGACGGAGTGCTGGACTTGCGGAGGGGCGTTTGCCAGTAACCTCGTCACAGCGCAGTACTTCAGTACACCATAGGTGTAAAAGATGGTCCTGCCCAACCTCGTTGTTTCTTTGTCTCTCCGGAAAAAAGCTGGATTAATATGCAGGAAAGATAGCGGCGTGCTAGACGAGTTTTGACAGAAGCTTCTTGACCCGGACCCGGAGGGGATCCGGAACCTGCAGCGCGTCAGTCGGGAACAGTTCCTGCGGCTTCCTTCACTCGTTAAACTAAGAATCGCCGATAAAACGAACCAGCGACCGCAACAAACACAAAAATAATTGAAGTTACAGCAAGTAGGCAAGCGAGCTGGTTAAGGATAGACATGGTGACTCTGGACCAATGGGGACAAAAAGGGACGGTTAAACCAGAAACTTCGAGTTTCATGTGTGTGCATCCCTTTTTGTCCCCTTTCTCCAGAGTTACCATGTCGAACAAAAATAAGTAATTTTGTTTGTTTTGTATGTAAAAAAAAAGTCGTGTTGCTGCCAGACAGACCCGATCATCAGTGAACGAATTGACTTTAAAAAAAAAAAAGTTTAGTTTGGAAATTACAATTTTTTAACAAATTTTCGAACGTGCAATTGAAACATGGCGCACTATTGTGTTTTGCGTCTTTTGTTGTCAGTATGTTTCGTAAGCTAGTCTTTTTTCTCGAAGGATTCTTGGTTCCACGTGTAAAAGAAGCTGTAGGAACTGTTCCCGGCTGACTCGCTATGTTCCGGTGCTCCTCCAAGTCCGTGTCAAGAAGCTTTTTCTTTTTTTTTTCAAAACTTGTGTTGCACGCTGCGATATTTTTTGCACGCCCACTATAGCCTTTCGTCCAGCGAGAGCTTCCTTATTTTCTTTCCTCGAGTGTGCGCAGGAACGAGAACATCGAAATACGCCCTTCTGCAAGCCCAGAACTCCGTCGCTCGACCGCGGATCAGTGGCTTCAAGCGCCAGGTGGAGATTGCGAACTTTTTCTCCAGAGAACGTTTACAAACTCTTTCTGAACGTATTTGTAAGTTCACTCCTACAAATGCTCACGGACTTTTTTTTCCTTTTCAGTACGTTGATTTTTGTTTACACTTACGAATGTTTACAAACATTTTTGCGAGCCAATTTGACTTCGCACCTGCGAATGTTTGCGTAAGGCAAATTGGTTCGTGAAAGTTGCTCTTCGTCTCATCCCTCGCACCCTCAAAGGACGTTGTCGTCTCTCACGTTTTCCCGGATCACACTTTAAAAAAAATCCGTTCTTGAAAGGTTCTTCGTCGCCCCAAGACCTCTTTCACCTCGTGAAGAACTGTTTTCGCTCAAACAGTGTCGCCCCCTGGCGCACCAGAAAGGCGACCGGGCGATGAAGAACGTTTGCCTGGAATAAAGGGAATAAAGTTCTTCATAACGTTTTCTTTTGTTTTTTGTTTTGTTTTGTTTTGTTTTTGAAGAAGCGGTTGGGCGCGCGAAGGAGTGCCGGTGGTGCCGCTGCGCCGCGCCGTCTGCCTGCGTGAGATTCTGTAAAGGCGAAAGTAACGGCGGCCAACCATTCGGGGTTCGGTGTTTACTGCTTCGACCTGGTTCTGTCGTCGGCATTCAATGGATGTGTTCACGGTGCGAAAACATACAGATGTGTCCAGATGGAAGCTCCACGACGTGCCAGATTGGTTGACAAAGCAAAACCTTGGAGACTTCGCCCAGAGATTCGAAGGTAAGCAGAATGCTCCGTCCTCTTTGTTTGTGTTGGTTGGCGGCGTCGGTTTCGTCTCGCGTTTTCAGTTTCCAAGTTGAGTGGCGGTAACGCCGGTAACGGTGGCTGATCGGGGTCTCGATGGCGCTATCCTTTTATACTACCATGTGCACGCGAATATTTGTTTATGAAACTTGCAGTGCAGTGTGGACATTTGGACATGTTTTGTGAGCGAGGAAGTGCTTCCGGGTGGATGAGTCGATACGAGTGTTCAAAGTTTTCGCAGTGCTACCACTTTGGGAGTCATCTGATAAGTCATGTCCAGATAGCTCATGGTGACCCGGACTTTAATTCTGTTTGCAAGTTGGGTTTGTGCTCTCCGTCTGGACGATATTTTATTGCATTTGAGAGCTTCAGGAAGCAAATGAAACGTAAGCATGTCGAGGGAGGATCTGCGAAACCAGAAAAGGGAAGCAGTGTGGGGGTGATGCATGCCACTGCTTTATGGTTGTCCCCCCCCCCCCCCCCCCCAACCCCCCATCTTCACTCTATTTATACTATATTTGCGTACACCATCGGAATAAAAGGGTAGAAAAATGTGGTATAACTTCTGTCATTAACATATATAACATATATGTATGATATATACTGTATTTGCCATATTTTATCTCCTTTTATGCAGAAGAGGTTGATGGGGAGACGTTACTGAACTTGTCAGTGTGGATGTTTGAGCAGTTGCTCCCTGCTATGAAACTGCGAGTCATACTGCTAAAACTGATTGAACAGCTGAACGGAGACATAAAAGAAACGAAGGGCACATTACCCAATTGGAAATTTGTGTTCTATTTGTGAAATTAAAGATGCACTAATTACATTGTTATCTTTCAGCTTGCCTGGACCCTCCAATGTGCCTCGTGCTAGTAACACAGCAGCCTCAGTTTGGTCTACAGATGTTGTCAGAAATGTACGGCCACAGAGATATACACTCCCAGAATTTCCCCCGCTACTGTTACAGAGGTTGTGTGAAGAGAGTGAACTGTTCCTTCAAACACAGCGAAATGAAGCACGAACAAAGTTGGTCGCTGCGTTGGCAGACGACATTCTGAGCACAACTCCAAAAGCAGCAGCATTTGAAGTCCTCACTTATATATCTTGAAATAGAGGCTAACATTTGTCTTTTCTTTTCAGAACGCCAAGTCGGTCTTAGCTAGATGATGTCATGCGTGCCCTCCATGCGGCATACCCCTTCCTGGCCGACTCCACTGGACGCTGTGTAAGACTTACAAGAACTTGTCTTCATTCTTACAATTGAAATGCTTCTATCGAGGTTCATTATCTGCATTGTAACAGGCTTGCTACTCATCAGTCTCACTGTAGGATTCACCGCGACACAGCCTTATTAACAAGATGAGGAAAAAAAAGGTTGCTTCTTATGCAACTGCCAGAAGTTAAGCAAAACAAGGAAAACTATGGCAAAGGTGGTGGGCGAAAGCGAAAGGAAGAACGCCAACGCAGTGACTGTATTCAAAAATACAAAAGGACCATGGTAAGTTTGTTATAACCTGGTTCTGATACAATTAAAAGAAAGAAAACTAACCAGGAAGCGGGAACTGTTCTTATATAGTTATTCAGCTAAATGTAGTTATGTAATTGCTGCACCATATGCTTTAAAGTGCTTAGCCTGTTGCATTTTGCCAAAATTAGAGGAATCTTTATACAGTTTTGAGTTGCCCGTCCAGAGAAATGGTTAGAAGCTTGGGAGTGACCTTACCAAATTCGGATTTTAAAAGGCGTATTTATTGTTCGCATGAAGATTCTTGTTATGAAGTCTTAAATATACGACATTGATATTCACAATCAAATGACGAAATCTTTGTTTTATTATAACCTTTAGAACTGTAACAAAACATCACTTTGAGTTCTCAAAATGTTTATATTTTTACATTGTTTTATGTTAGTGGTACATACTGTTTGCTTTACTTTTGATTCCGTACCTCAAACAACCATTCACAGCAGTTGATACTATCCATCATCACTGAGAATGTTGTTGCCGTGTCTGGTGCTTCTATGTGAAACTAAGCAGATAGTGCTTTGTTCGAAAGAATCAGACTTGTCAAGCAATTGATGTTAACAAAAGGTTGCACAGGAGTAGGAGGGTAAAGTAGATATAGTGTTTTAGTTGAGCATGACAGCACATTAACCGTATGATAATAATCACAGTGGTAAGAATAAAGACGAAGTTTTCGCTTACATCCCAATACATATTTTAGCTGATCCTAAACGTACTTTTGGCTACTCCTAAATGGACTTCTGACTGCTCCAACAGGTGCTCCAAAGTGACTCGAACCAATCACATTGCTGTAAATGTAATCTGTAAAAGTCACAGTTGCATGGCTTGTCAGATATATCAAATACTCTCTGGTTGTCTCTCGGTTAAATCTCTTTTGTTGCATTGAACTGCCTTATTGTAGCTAAAATATAGAGTGCATAGAACTTGAGCTATTTGGACCCGTGCACCCACTGTTTAAATTAAAGTTTTTTACATAACATAAAATAAGGCTTGCTGGAGTTCGTCTGGTACACAACTTTCTTTTTCAAATCTCATATTGTGTGCATGGCACTAACATTTTTTTTTCAGGTTCCACATCATAACGTAGGAGTAGGTACCAACAACTGTGCAGACCACGTAGAGATTATGGCTGCTAAATGCTCCAAGGCTGCACCAGATGTGAAGCTTTTACTTCAAACGATGGCACAGACGTCACAGGCAAGGAGGGGAGACATCGCTGGCAAGACCACCACTGATGTTATTTAGCTGTACCCGGCCCTCTGCATTCCCGAAGTGGTAATTTCAACGCCTTTTCCACTAAACTTTCAAAGCAATAGACAGCCTGAAAGGTGCATCAGTTTTGTCTGGTTTTGAGTTACTTCAAACCTAAAAAGAATACTAAGAGACTTAGGCATTGTCTAAATTCAGCTAACAGCCTGGTTTGCAGCTGCCTACTTGCAGTGCCGTTGTGCTCTTTGTTTGGGTTTAACACCTGTTTGTGCTATGCGCCCTCGCAGTGTGTGGTTGGAGAGGGGCATCATGAGAAGGAAGGGGCCAGAAGTCTTGTTTTGCCGCAATTCCCTTTTTCCCGCTTGCACACCTGAGTGGTTGCCTCGTCCATCTCGTCTCCAAGACAGCATTTTTATCCATGAAGCATACCTCAACAAGAAAAAGTTCTGAAGTTTTTCCAAGTCAGTTTTTTTTTGTTAGTGGTCCAATAATACATCTGAGCCCGCTAATGTACCACATATGAAATCAGACATCCAGAACGTTGTCTTCATTTTCTCAAGGCCAAAATTTCTGTGTCTCATAGAAGTTCTCTAGGGGATTCACAAGCAGTTGAATATATTTGATCTCATCAGAGCTATAGCTTGATGGGCCTTTAAACTAACATTTGTAATATTTTCCACAGTAGGGTGTAACTTTAATGCTGGTTGGCCTTAAATAATAACGCCTTGCTCTGTTAACCAAATCGAGAAAAATTTACCTTCCAGCTACAACAGGAGCTGGATCTCATAAAGGGGACCAGCAGCATTTCAAGTGTACAAGCAGAAATGGAACAGGCAACGGATGGCCTACTTTAGCGGATAATGAAGTTTCACCTTTTTCTGACTACATTCGACAACTGAAGGGGTTTGAACAAACCTGTCAAGGGAGTGCCAAGCTGCAAGGTGCAACTCTTTTCTTAAGGTTAAAACTGACCAATTTCAGAAATGCCTGAAAGTGATTCATGAGGTTTTTGTGTATATTTTATTTCTATGTATTGTTTGCTGGCGCATATATTTCACTGACTTGATAATACATTTGTATTTGCAAGATAGCGCGGTTTGCTGTTCATTCTCCAGTGTTTTCCCTGTGTGCACTATTCCCACCGTTTAAGCTGTGAGAATTTACCGAGGTAGGGTTATAAAGCAAAAACTGCACCCCCCCCCCCCCCCCCCGCAAATTGTACTTGACAAAGAAGCTCTCGGTAAACATCTTATTTTTTCTTCCTCCAGGGTCTGACGGTGGCCATCTTGAAAAATTAGGTTTTTGTATTCATTTGCTTATAGATATATGAGAGGTACTAAAAAGTGGCTAATTGGCAACAAATTATAGTTTTCAAGGACTAAAAGCAAAATTCTGCTTTGAAAGGAGGCCCTAGATCTTTTGGAATGTTCCTACCCCGGTGCTCAAGAAGTTTGGTTGTATGAATAGTTTTGTTTCTGTTACATTTTGCACACAGTCATTGAACACTGTTTGAAAGTTCTCGGAGTTACATTTTGCACACTCATTGCACACCTTGAAAGCCTTCGGAGTTCCAGGAAAAGTTCATTAAAAAGTTTTTCAGTATGTGTAATGAATCTGTGAAGTATGACGTTCCACTAGGCCGTGTTTTATTTGATCTATATTTTAGGCAGAGACGCATTCTACTCATGTGCTAAGTTTCAATCTAGTCATGCTCAATAAACGTCAGTATGTTTTTTTTTTTGTGAACCGCTGTATCTTGCCTTCATTTAACCATTGACAGGTCGGACAATGCAGGGCACCTCTTTTGTTTCCCCTACCTCTATTCCCTATACCTCATACTTGGTCTTGACAAGAGTATTAACTATGAATGTGTACTTATATACCCATCCAAGCCAGCGGTTCTGCAGTAGATGTAGAGCCCCAGAAAAGGAGCCTTGTCATTCAAAGCCTGTTTTGCACGTCTGTTGACGTTTACAAAACGTCTAGGTGATGTATATTGCCTCTTTGAACAGTTCGAGACAGTCGATAAAGAGCGGTTTACAAAAGAGCTACTGTACACCTAAAATTGCTGCTTAAGTCGCTTTTTGCGAATAAGTTGTTCAAGTTAACTCGAAAGTGGTCTTTGCAAAAAACCTTTCATTGAAAAAGTTCATAATAGAAAGCTCTCTCGATTAAAAGTAACTTAGAAGTTAGGGGTGCGCAAGTAGTGGCTGAAATGGAATCCTTCGTAGTTTTTTTTAGTTCTCTCTCGGATGGAACGGTTTTTCATCAAAAACCTTTGTAAGCTTCTTATAAGCTCTTTCAATTGACCAGTTAATCATGAAAAACTTTTATTGAGTTCTTTTAGGGTCTAAGGAAATAACAGTTCTAAATAACCTCTCAAGGGAGCTTTACTGTTGGAGTGTACAAATACCCCTCGGTTCAAATAGCACAGCGATATTTCTAGAATCAACAAGTCCACTATAAACAATGACTTTCATTGCGGTGTTGAACCTCAAAATATAGCTGCTCTTTTTGAACCGAGGGGGTATTCGCACACTCAACATAAAAGTTCCATTGAAAGGTTATTTAGAACTTATTTCCTTAGACCCTAAAATAACTCAATAAAGGTTCTTCATATTATTAACTGGGTAATTAAAAAGAGCTGATAAGAACCTTCCAAAGGTACTTGATGAAAAATCGTTTCATCTGAGAGAGAACTGAAAAGAACTGTTTCAGCGACAGAAGGGCTGGAAAGAACTTTTTAAACGTTCCTCACGAAGAATTGTTCCATTGAAAATAGAACTTAAAAGAACTGTTAAACGGTTCTTCACCAAGAACTGTTTTTAGCGAGAAAAGGGCTGAAAAGAACTTTTTAAGAGTTCTTAGAACCGTTTCATTAAAAAGAGAACTTAAAAGAACTCCTTAAAGGTTCTTCATGAAGAACTTTTTTATAAGGTGCTTAAAAGAACCTTTTAGGGTGCAAAATATGGACAAGCCGAAGAACTCCAAAAAGTTCTTTTTCGAACTGATTTTTTTTTAGAGTGCATACTTTTTTTCCCCAGTCCCCTGAAAACGTGTCAACGAGGTTTCATCCTATTTGCGGACGCGTCTCGAGCATGCTGGACGCAGGCTTCTAGCATGCTTCCAGCATGGTGGATGCTTAGAACATGTCCGCAGAAAGTTTCGCTATGAACAATGTGACAAGACCGTCATACAATAAGAAAACACGCCTGAAACAGTGTCAGCAAGACTGGTGTATGAAGTATGTGAATCAGCTGGTCCCGGAGTACTAACTCCCTAAGGGTATTATTACCCTAAGGTAGTTTCAGGGCTAACCCCCAAATGGTGTTAACCGAGGACTTGCGACATTAATCACCCCACCCCCGTACGCTAAATATATTTTAAAGGTGTAAAATATTTTGGTGCGAAGCAACGTCGGTGTCATCGATTTGCACGTTGGAGCCGCTACACCGTTGCTGTGACGGCGCGTTTCTTAGCGTCGAGCTTCCCCCAAAAACACGGCTTTGAGCGATGATCGTTGAGCGCCACTCGACGAGCGCCGGTCAAAGCCGTTTTGTGCCGGCTTGCTCAAAGTCTATACTCGCTCGACTCGACACTGTGCGTTTATTTGTGCGACTTCATCGAGCGGATGTCCGTCTGAAAACAGAAAAACAAATTTACTATCAATTTGAATGCTGAGCGTTCACGTCCAGTGATTCGACGACCTATCCGCCTTAAAAAACGCTGTTTCTATCTTAAGAAAAAACTCTTTAGTATACAGGGTTACATAAACGTGTTTGTATGTATGCCTATGCCTCAGGCTCGTATAGATGTATGTCACCAACGAATAATTAAGAAAAATGATAGTTAATTACTAGAGTTATCGTACAGACTAGCTTTACGTCCCCCTAGACGTAAAACTCACCATCATTAACATCATTAGTGTTCATTTTGATAGTTTTTTTTAATAAATTTGTTCTAATTGGAGGTTAAACACCTTGTATATCTTCGTCAGTTTTAGATCTATATTTAGGGCTAAATATACTGATATGCGTCATTTCATCTAATAAAAAAGAAAACAAAGAGTAAACCGAATACCTGGGCTAGGAGACGAGGAACAAAGACAGAGTGGACGATCGCAATCGAGTAAATCATAAAAAAGAAGGTTCAAGCGTACATCAATTCAATCTGAAGTCAACTGTGTGCATTCCCTTTTCGGAAGCGCATATAATTGGGTAAAATAAAAATAAAAAGTAAAGAAGAAGAATCTCAGAAAGGCCATAAAGTCAGAACCAGCACTACTGCGAGTCTCTCCATCGCTACGACAACGAGATTTCCAGGACACTCCGGGAAAATAGTAAGCAAACGAAGAAACCACAAAACATTAACAACAAAAATAGGTTTCTTTGTGAGAGCGAGGCAGTCGTACTCAAGGAGGAACGAAAACAGATTCGAAATCAATAGCACATCTGCTTCCACCGCGGTTGAACCAACCGCCAAAGCCAAAGTCAAGCAGGAGATAGAATCGAGAACAAAGAAAGTGAGAGTGGTCCCATGTTTGCTCGCGGACGCGTAAAACATAAACATAAGCGGGGACATCCGAAAACAATAAAAGACGTGCCTGAAGGGCAAGCGAGGCAGCGAAGAGCGGGCAATACCGAAAAAAGGAAAAGGAAGAAAAAATCCCTCGTCCTTGCTGCTCGACCGCCGACATGAATTTATGAATGCAACATCGAGGCAGATGGTGTTACTGGTCCAACGCACACAATACAAAATAAAAACAAAAATATAAACAAGAAACAGACAGACATTGAAGGAGTAAAGGTATCTATATATTGAATACATATTTCGAAAAAAAAAAACCGACGGATATTGGCTTCGTGGGGTGAAATATGGCGATCTTCACCCTGAAATCGCTCCACGTATATAGATAGGTTTCTTTCTTCGTTTGTTTGTTCATCTATTTGTTTTGTTTTTCTGCATTGAAACGGAGGAAGACGAACTCCAGGTGGTAGTGTCGGGTATCTTGCTCGTATCGAGGCGCTAATGAACGCTCGTACGAGATATGTTTCTGAAGCTTCCTACCAAATGAGATCACATGAAAAAAACAAAAACAAAAATAAACAAAAAAACAGACATCATTGTAGGCAGCAGTCGTCTGGCTCCTATGTTCATGCACGTTCCTGAGTTCGTTAGAGGCAAATCATAGCCACGAGAAAAGTAAAAGCCCCGGTCCCACAGCTCATATTTCATGCGAAAAGACATTGTGCAGACGACACTGCCCGTGCAATGGTCGTGCGAAAATTGTCTGCAAACGTGTTGAAGCATGCATGAAGCTAACGTGCTTCGAACATGCTTGTCCGCACATAATTCTGTCGTCTTGTCTGCGCAGGAATTCTGCGTCTTTGTATGCTGTATACGAGCAGCGTCAGTGCGGCTCTAGGCTGACACTCGTTCTAAACCAAAAAGGACACGAGCCTTAACGGAGCGCTGGCAAGGCCCCGGGTCCAATACGTGTTTGTAGTACGTGAGCTACGCTGCAGTTAAGTAGAGTGCAATTTGTACTTCCATTTCGAGTACTTTTTAGAGTGCGTAACTTAACTTAAGGACATGCCTCTTTACGCTTTAATTGCAACTCAAAATCCGTGGAAAAAAAAAAGCGAAAATAATAATTTTGTTTTTGTTTAAGGAGTTAACGTTCTTTTCTTTTGTTGTTTACTTGGTTTTTTTGTAATTGAGATCTTGAGCGTACAATGGCGTTGACGGGCAAACAAGTTCGTTCAGCGTGTACACCTGCGCAGGAGCTTCTGTCAGCACATCTGTGCACTCAGAAAAATCGGTTGCGTTTACTTCCGCGGAAATAAAGGCTTCCGGATGATTCAATGACTGCTATCTACGAAGTTCGTACCGCGAATGATGAGCCTGAAAATACGCTAAGAAATGTGACTACTACGCTGTAACTACAGCATGTAAAGTAACGCGGGAACACTTAACTGCTGTTACGCTAAGCCACAGTTAGCGCACGATACTTGCCGACAACATTCTGTGGCTCTGGAGTCAAAGCTATGGGCGAACATGCGCTTGAGCATCTTGAGCACCCATCAAAACAGTGCTCGCGCGCTCTTCAGTTCTTCTGAAATAGCTGTCCGAGAGTATGGCGCGGTAACTGTGGTGCCGCGTAACAGCAGGTAAAGCTGAGTTAACCGCGGTTGATGGCGCCCGTGTTACAGGGGTATAAGGCACTCTAGACGACACGGAAGATCGTTTTATCAACGCATCACGGTGCAATTTACTACAGAGATGCAAGCAGATGGTGGAAGTTCACAGTGAAAAAAAATAATAAAGGAATAAACTTACATAGTTTAAAAGAAAGAAAGGACGAAAGAGCTATACCACCAGATCGTGTACGTCGTGTCGAGCCCTATTCGGGTAGATAGCAGACGATCTCGCAAAGGAATACGTATCGGCCGGAGCTCTCTCGACGTGCCGTACATCTGTCGGCAACACTTCTCTCTGCGTGCGCATTGTCTGCAGACTGGCGGCGTAGATTTCACAGAACAGGTTTTAATGCGAAAGCATGAGCTGTCCGATGGAGCAAACCGGCGTTATCAGCTTTTGAAGCCGCGCCGAACGGCACGTAATTTCCCCCTGTCCCAGTGGAGCGAAGCCTGCCGTCTGTAGCAGCAATTTGAAAGATAGGCTCCCATTGGCTGGTTCGCGTCATAGTGTCAAGGAACGAAGCTCTCATAACTGGCACGCCTTATAGTTTCAAGGAATGGCAGTCCAAGGCGCTGCGGCCCCGCGCCTTGATAAAGGCGTTTTTTACCGGTACCACCAACCATTGTTGTGGAAACGCGCGAGACACGTTCCCCGAGCGGGTGCTCCGCCGCCATTCGCTTTCAAGGGCCGCTCATTTCAGTGCTGCGCAGCCATTTACTTCCAAGGGCCGCTCGAGACACGGGCCACGTTAACTCGCAAATTTGACGCTACTTGGAAGACAAACGGAAGCATATCGAGGGCCTAATCGAGGGGCGTTAGTGCCGGCGGCTCTGCGCGCCGGCAGCGCGCCAGTAAAAGGAACACGGTGGCGCGCGCCCGGCCGCTTCTACTCCTTCGATGCCGACGAATATGGCGGCCCCTCAACATTGTCGGCGGTCGCAACCTCGGCAGTAGCGAAACCTGCCCGTCCACGCAAGTACAGGCAGACGAACTAACGGAGCGGAATAACGCAGCACAACTAGCGAGGAGGCAGGCAGCGAAATGCACCATCGTTCTCAAGTTTCCGAATACACGGCGGGCGGAACGAGCAGCGGCGCAACGTGCTAGGAGACAGAACAAAGCCTTTTGAAAGCGTGAGGCGCAAGCGGATCGCGATTTAAAGCGTCTCAGGCGGCAAGAGGACGAGGCCCTTCGACAATGCGAGGCGGATGCAGTACGTCGCGGGCGGCATGCTTTCGCGTTCACAACTCATAAAAAATGCGTAAGTGCCCTTTTTTTAACTTTTAAATTAGGTAAGTTCATTTTTTTTTATTTTGTTTTACTGTTAACTTGCACCATTTGCTTGCACCTCTAGTAAATTGCAGCGCTATACGTCAAGAAAGCAATTTTTGCGGGCCGTTTAAAATGCCTTAGAAGCGTGTTTACATGTTGTATGTATAGCCCTGACAGCGAAACGCTTCGCGTTCGCGCTTCGTGCTTCGTGATTCATTCTTCGGACTTCTTATCGGCGAATTGCGCATTCCCATCGACTGCTATGCAACAATGGATGATTGCGGCTCCCCTCGCCCCGCCTTTATTAAGCTGTCATTAACTCTATATGAAGTTGCACATGTGCGTCCACGAACAGATACACTCGTGAAAAGTCTCCTCCCTGTCGGAGCCCTAAAGTGATTCCCGGCTTCTAAAATGAGCGTTAAAGGAAGCCGTTTAAAATTGTATTGCTACCCCTCCGGTCATATACAAAATGTCAAAAAAAAAAAGATTTTTTTTTATTTTTTTTTTTTTTACCGCAAAAACAAACTAGACATTGCCGAACGCTCATTCTCCGCCCAAAGGCAGCGCTAGAGGTAACAACCACATGCCAAGTTTCAGCCCGATCCGATACCTTATTCAAAAGTTATAAGTGATTTTCTGAAAAGTTCAATGGGAAAGTGTCGGCCGACGAAGGTTTGAATACATGGCGCTCTATGGGGGGGCTCCAAAAGACCGAAAACGGGCAAAAATGGGCTCCATTTTCCCATTGAAAATTTCAGAAAATCACTTATAACTTTTGAATAACGTGTCTCTGGCTGAAAATTTGGCATCTGGTTGTGACCTCTACGCTACCTTTGGGCGGAGAATGAGCGTTCGGCGATGCCTAGTTTATTTTTGCAGTAAAAAAAAACAAACTTGTACTTTTTTTTTAGACACCTTGTACTATCGGAAACAATTTGAGCGTGAACGATATTGTTTCCGATAGTACATTTATTAAACAGCATTACCGAAAAAATCGTCATCGTCATCGTCACCGCGGTCATCGTAAATAACAACGACGCACATTTCCTCCTTTCCAATGACGAAGGAAAGAGCGATGACTTCGGCTGCGCTTCAAAACAACCGAAGTCATCGCTTTTTTATTATTATTATCATCTCTTACTCATACTCCCGTCGCTTTTTTCCCCCGGGAAGTAAAATTAATGTATCGTGTTGTTGCACTGTGTTAACCGCGTGTTTTTTTTTTTTTGTGTGTGAGGGAATGTTAATATTTGTTTTTAGGTTTAGAAAAAAAAAAGTGCCAGGTCGTTTCCGTTCAGCGCCACCTTGATGCATCATCGCGGGCACCGCCAGTGTTCATCATTTAGGTAAGCATGGCACCGCGTACGTACGTGCCGCCGTTCAGCGCAGGTAAAGTGTGCAGCCTCGAGGTCGTTCTGGGTCGCATTCTTTGCCACGGTTAACGACGTCGCCTCCGCGTGAAGACGCTCGAGCCATACGTTACCCGCGAACCTTTTACACATCGGATAACGAGTGCTCAGAAGACACGTTTCGCATTCATAAAGCGTGCAAATGGATTCAGGTAATGTATACGCACGCTGGTCGTTTTTGCAAAAAGAGCATACGAACACGCAAACGTCTGCCGACATCATACTCCGACGACGCGCATTTTTCTGCAGTAGCGAGCTTTGCTGCCGTAAAGGGCATTCGGCATCCGCGAGAAAGAATTTGTTTTCGTTTTATCTTTTCGTGAGAAACGCTGGAGTATAGGGTGTAAAAGCGCCGGTTAATTAATTTAAGCCTTTAGAGTCGCGTATTTGCTGGGAAAAACAAACAGAGTTGTGCCAAAAACCAGGAAAATAAACGCCGAGGTACCTAACATGAAACTCTGGACGTTACATGGCTAGTGCACTCAAGACGCAACTATAAAACTACTATACTCGTATTCACCTTAAAAACCGTAGTAAAATAAAAATCTGGCTTTTTTCGAACATGATTAATTGTCCCCTTTGTCTCTTGAACTCAGATATATGTACTTAGATTAGCTTTATGTTTTTTTTTCTTTTATTAAGACAGACGTTTCAAATGCCAATACTATAATTTCTTCGGTGACAAATTACTGTAAGAACTACATTGAGCAGCGCATAAATAATGCGCAAGACATCCGTTTTTTTTTTTGGCATTTTTTTATGTGACACATTTTATGTTTTGTATGAAATCAACGTCTTTCTGAATCGGAGATTGGCCTGTAAGATGAAATTTAGGATGCTATTATCTTTAATCATAAAGACATTCATTAAACGGCTCCCTCACAGTTTTATTTTGTGATAGCAGAGAGAGAGAAAGGGATAGAAAAAAAAGGGGAAAGGGAAGATTTGTTTCAAGCAATAAATGAAACTTGAGCGACTTTGGATCTACCCGAGTCAAAAGCATTCCAAATGTACGTAAGATAGCAGCAGCACAAGACTACCAAACCGCAACACTAGTTCCTTTTCTCTTCTTGGGGAAGTGATCGTGTGATCGAAGAGGCGAAGGGGGGTGAGTGGGGGCGGGGGCGGGGGGGGGGGGGGGGGGAATTAGGCTTATTAGGGAGTCGCGAGCCGCATTTTAACAGGCAAAGAGCCGCAGCTTGGCCACACCTGGTCTATATAATTGAAATCATGTAAGTCAGGCACGTAGCGAGGATTCTGATTCGGGGGTGAGGGGGGGGGGGGGGGGGTGCCTATAGCAAACTGCTGCATGAGGGGGAGGGGTAAAGGAGGCCCCAGCAAAATAATTGGAGATTTCGGGAAGGGGGGCCTTATAGGCGACGCGACGCCCCTCCCCCCCCCCCCCCCCCCCCCCCCTTGGCTACGTGCCTGATGTAGGTACTCTCTATGTAAAAATTGAGGCATGAGTGTTTGCGTTCATTTAAATGCAGCGTCCACGCATTGCGTTTAATTCGGCGTCCGCACGGGATACCGACCCCGAGGAAGTCTTTTATTTCTCCTGCCCCCACCCCCCCCCCCCCCCACCCCCTTCCCCCCGCCCCCTTCCCCTCGCCTTGCGAGGACGTCTTACTGGTTCAAGGAAAACTTTGATCATTCAGCTTACATCACCTAAAACATACCCGCCGCTTATTTCTTCCTTTCTTTTTTTGTACCTCTTTCTCCCCAAAAAGGAAAAAGATAAGACAGAAATCTCTCTAGCTTTCAAAACGACGGGAAATTGGGCGGCATGGAGTTTCACACCCCCTCTTACTTAGGCAACGATATCCACGTGTCAACTGTGCGCAATCGCGCTTTTATTATTATTATTATATTTCTTTTTTTATGTTTTGCGCAAGAAGACATGCGCCGAGTCCCAGAAAGAAGCAGAGAAAGCGCTCGGCCCAATCAGAAGCGAGGTTGGAGATAGGAGACCCATTTGCCCGGAATGACTCCCGCGTTCCAGAAAAAAAAATCTCCGGCGCGATCAGAACGAAGAAATTCCCGCCGACCAGAATTCCAATATCGCCAAACGACGTCTCGGTTTTCCCGAGATTCGGAAAACTTTTCGGGCAGGATATAGATGCGAACGTCGGCGGATTAGTTGGACGAAAAAGCGTCGTCCAAACATAGGACCACGAAGCTACGGCACTAGCAGAAACCGACCGGGAGAACTTGAATATGGAACTGCCAGGAGAGAATGAGAATGCGAGGTATACAGGCGACGTTCTTTTCGGATAACAATCGTTTTTGCAAAGAAGTCACGTCATTCTTCTTTTGTGGAATTATTTGCACTTGATGGATGAATGAACAAATGCGTACGGGTTAACTTTTTAAATAGGGCGGCGACTTGAGTCATCTACAAAACTGAAGCGTCTACACTGTAAAAAAAGCCCGTGCGTCTACTTTCCCGCTCAACACTACTCGGAGAGCCAATCACTGCAACTTACGGAGGCTTCTCAGCGAATGACGTTGCCGAAACATATGTTTAGACTGAAAAACGCAAAAATGCAAAAGTTGTGACATTTAGCAATACAAGACGTCGCGCTTGCATTGCTTAATGTCACAATTCAGACTGCATTTTTTGGTTTAAACATGTGTTTATTTTATTTATGTTTTATTTATTAAAAACTTCAGACCTTGCAGACCACACGTCGTCTGCACTATCGGCATCGTCATTCGCTGAGTTGGCTCCGTACGTTGCGGTGATTGGCTATACGAGTGGTGTGCGGGAAAGCAGACGCACGGGTTTTTTTTTAGAGTGTACCTTCTCACAGATTAGCTGGGAGAACCTGCCAATCGCTGCAGTCTTCGTAGGAGCTTGGAGAAGGACGGGGATAAAAAAAGAGTTCAGACGTAAAAAAAAAAAGTTTCTTCCGTGACATTGAGTGCGCAGTTGCACGCGTGCTTATACGTGATGTTCAGAACTCAAAGCGCCATCGCAGAATATCTTTTTTGCCTAAACATAATTTTAGCTTTATTCACTGAGCTTTTCCTTTATTGGCGACAAGATGTTTTGGTGGCGCCCACCTCGCGGGCACCTTCCTGTGACGGAGCTGGTAGGATGCGAGCAGACGACGCGCTATGTCAAAGCACGGAGTGGCCATTTTTGTTCGCATCTATGCATATTAAAAACGCTGTATTTAATAAAGAAACGCCAATGACGTTTTTGTGAGGGATCTTTCTAATGAATAACAGCACCTTGAAGATGCTGTTTGTATCAAAAACCTTTAAAATGTTCAAAAACAAGCCTGGAACTTCACATTATAGCTTGCGCTGCGTGCGTCATGGCTATATGCACAGACTCTTTTGTTTCTTGTTTTTTACGGATCTGTTGAGCTTGCATTAGAAAAAGGTTTAGCATTTACCAGAGTAAATGGCGTGCTGTCTTATTAGCTGTACATGCGCGTACAGTTATGTTGCAAAGTGCCGCACGCTTCTACCCAAGTGTGACTCGACAGTTTCTGACAGCTCCTTCCGCATCGAATGCGTGTCAGAGAAGTGTGTCACATCGCGACTTCTGCTCGAAAGAAAACCCGAAATATTTACTTCTTCAATTGTCAGATATGGCCCGGCATATTTAGGCGATTGATTAATTTGTTCTTTCCAATTTCTACCGAAAATTGTTTACAAATTTTAAAATCGCTCGCTGAGAGACGCATCCATAACGGTCATTTGGGTACGCAAAATTTAACATAAAAACGGTAGTTATTCATCGCAGGTGTATGCCTAACGTTTTGGGACGCTGAAGACTGAAGTGTCACCGACTTACTAGATTTAAGACTTGGATCGCGAGGGGGTCTCGCATGTTTCGCGTCGACCGGGTGAATAAGCGGGGATTTAATTGAAACGACTCCGGAAGCCAGTCACCGCTTCTTTCTAGTTATTTTGAGAAAATATTTGTTCACAGGTTTACAAAATACAAAAAGGAATCAACTAATAGGGTACCAGCACTCACCGAACACATTGGAGCCAACAGCATACAAGGAGTCGCTTTCACTGAAGCGTTTATTGCAGACGCGAGAGGTTCTCGAGTTTCGCTTTCCCATTTTCAAGCTGATGATACATTCCTTTCTCAGTTTATTTTGTCCGAATCATAATAAAAAATACACCCTATTCGCCACGGAAGATGTTGTAGTGGGGTAAAGCGCTGGATATTCTATTTTCATCAACCAACATTTTGTACTGGGGTAGAGAGCAGTACATCACCATCCGAGCGCTTTGACACCTCAGTGCCAAAAGTGCTCGTTAGCACGACTACGCGTGACACAGTTTCAAGCTTTAGTAAAATGTCCTACTAAAAATATCACTTCTCCAAATAAGCACAACGCGTGAAAGAGGTTTTGACGCGCGTTACCCAAACAGCGCATGAAGCGAGCTGACGAGCCGAGGTATCCAAGATTTCCACGGTCTATCCCAGTCTGTCCTACCTGTGACGTCACAAACGATGATGATGATAGCTAGAGAAGTGCCCCATGTAGTTCGCGCACACCACCAACATTGCAGCGAATGGCTCGTAAAGGGCTTCGCGGAATAGCCAGCCGGCAACGGCCAGGCGGCGCCGGCAAATTGAGAGTCAACTCTTATAGGTACCCTAGCTGCCACGTTGAAACTTGGCAAAGGGTAAACGCTACGCCCTACATTACGTTCCGAAAACTTCGATATGCGCTACGTATACGAGCGCAAAGCACACATATTGGATCATGACGCAGCCAAAAGCCGTCTTCGCAGTAGGCTAAGCGGCTCCACCACCAAAGTAATAAATAGCTCACTTTCTAAAAATGCAGCTGCACTACTTCCAGGCATACCCATTGGTTTTTGCTTCGGTCGCGAAGTAGCGCCAATAAAAATTCCAACCTAGAATAGGCAAAAAAAAAAAAAAAAGGTGAGGCAAAAAAAACATATTTGTGACATTCATGCGTTTTTTGTGAACCCCTTCGAGCAGCGTGGAGAAGAAGGCAAGGGCAGGAGAAGAAAACAGAGAGGTTAACCAAGGCGGCCTGCCTCGGTTGGCTACTCTGAGTTGGGGAAGGGGATGAGGGGAGAAAAGAAGGAAGAAAGGAAAAGTAGAGGAGATAAAGGTAACATACTAGCGCTCACGTTAACACTGTGAGGGCAGAATCAGTAATTAAGAGAATGCCGCAGTTTCCAATAGGACACTAAAACTAAGAAACTGAAAGTGCGTGCTGGATTGTCACAAATGTTCACCCAAAACACTCGAGGTTTTTGTACGCGCCAGCGCGAAGTTCAGTTGCGCACATGTACACTTACAGGAATTATAAAACGGATAGTCGTCTATACGACAGCAAATAATGAACAGTAGATAACTTTTTACAAACAAAACTCGAGGCGAGTTTCTGATAAAAATCGCAGAAGGGCGTTTGCGGCCTTCTCCTCTTTAAGTGGTGAGCCCCATGCCCCTAGTATTTTGGACGTAGTAAATGGCCGGTCGTCTAGATGTGAAAGAATGCTCTTTAGGAGTGCACATTCACATAATAAATGAGCTATAGTTTCCACACAATCATATCCCGGACAGTTCGGATCGTGTGTTTTTTCCGATTCGGTGCAGAAATTCCTGTGCGTAGGAAACGCCCAGACGTAATGGGTGTATAACAGCTTCAGCTCGCTTGTGTAGGTTACGTGACACACGGTATGTTAGGTCAGGATCCAGTAGAAATAGAGGAGGGTAATGGTGTGCAGAGAGCTCTTCCAGAGACTTTGTGTTGCATTTCGAGCGTGGAGATTTATCAATAAAGTGACGTCGCCTCTGGAGTAGGGTATTTCGACGTTGGGGAATAGGGTACGGGCGGTAGTCGCAGCACCATCCGCAGCTTCATTTCCAGGTATCTTACTGTGTCCAGGAATCCACTGGAACTCAACAGAGTGTCTCCAATCAATACATTTCTGAAAATGGCATAAAATTTTGAAAGTAATTTGTCCATTTTTACTTCGTCACAGGTATGTGCAGACGCTTTGGAGTGCAGGCTTAAAATCTGTAAACACCGTCCCTGCCTGAGGTTTAGCGCATTCCAGAAGTGACGACATTCATGATGGCTGTGCCCTTGTGAAAAAGGTGTATAGTTGACGGTCTATATTTCTTAAGGCCTGTTCACACATACAGCGGAGCGCTAAGTTAGCGCTACGTGAGCGCTCCATGGAGCGCTCATGTGGCGCTTCCTAGCGCGTGACTTAGTTCAAACATAGCGCGCGATTAGCGCTTCTGTAGCGCCTTGTTAGCGCTCCAGTAGCGCCTTGTTAGCGCTCCTGTAGCGCCTTGTTAGCGCGCCTGTAGCGCCATGTTAGCGCTTCAGTAGCGCCCTGTTAGCGCTTCAGAAGCGCTTCTTGTACCGCGGTGCTGCGGATTAGCGCGTGCACTGCGGTTCCGGTTCCTGTGGTTGGGTGTGCATCAGCTGCACCACGGCGGACATGTGGGATGCTGAAATATAAGTGCGACAAATGCAATAACATACGCAATTAGTTCATGTGTGTGTGGACGATTTAACGCCCAAAAGAGCCTTTTGGGTGAGCGAAATCTTTCGCCACCGAGATACCGACAGGTATCCGGCGAACCTTGTTCCCAGGCTGAGGGACCGAGACACAGAGCTCTTTCGAAGGTGATTATTTTTTTAACTGCGTGTCTTTGAAACCGGGGTCACGCATATCAAATAGAAAGCGATGAGGTCGTACCCAATCAATTAGTCGCTCAGAGTCCATGAGTCTGGATCGTGTGCCCGACCCTTTGCTTGGAGAGCGGCTCTTTTACTTCCTCTTCTTTCAATGCCAAAGACAAAACAACAACAACGGAATCGACGTGCACGCGCTGTTCCGCAGCAGCAAGCGCGATACAAGGAGCGTGAGAGCGCTAACAAAGCGCTTCTGTAGCGCTAACAGAGCGCTAACAAAGCGCTTCGGAAGCGCTAACAGAGCGCTTCTGAAGCGCTAACGGAGCGCTACATCACGCGCTAGGAAGCGCCACATGAGCGCTCCTTGGAGCGCTCACGTAGCGCTAACTATGCGCTCCGCTGTATGTGTGAACCGGCCTTTAGAGTGCAGTCAATGTTTTCAAAATGAACTTTGAACCTCTACCTATATATAAAATATTAAGCTCTTTAATGGCATTATTTTGCAGACACGAGTTTCCACCTTTCGGATTTTGAGTGAAATACTACAAGGGGCCGCCGAGACAGATGTTTTGAAAGTTAATGGATTTATAGTCTGCTTTTATCCGCCAGACCGACATGTTGACTGCGGCGTAAAATGCAAACGTCTTCGATGACGTTACTCGACGTTGTTGTTGAAAGCTCGGATCGTCGTGGATGCAGAATAATTATTTCCTCTGGAAACAAGTGTTACATGAGGCAAAAGAAGAGACGCTCTACTCCCCAGCCATAATTTATCTATGCTTAGATATTCTGGCGAGGTAGCAGCCCAGCACCTATAAAGGTGAATTTCTCTGAGCTTGTAAACAAACTCTACGAATGTGCGGGACACTGCTCCACTAAGCAGAAAGGCGTTTGACCTGCGTAAATTCCCGCTTACTTCCAAATAACAGTTATTTAATATCTTTCAAATTCGAGTGGTAATTCAATCACACTAATTGAATTCTTGATTTAGTGAGCATATAAAATATTATGTCGGCTGCTCAGTATTCAGTAAAACCAAAACCTTTTGCATCAGGATGGTCGCTCCCAAGGAAACATCGCAGGCGCGTTTTAATAAAAAAAAAAGTTCATTGTCGATATGACGTGGCTAAATAAACAATAAAAGCAAAAACAATATAGAAAAGAACACCAAAGGTGTGTGTGTCCACCACTTAGTCCGTAGTTCCAGGCGGTCTGACCTGGCATGGCTCCCATGTGACTTCTTTGTCCACTTTAGCCACTCACACAAGTCACCACAGCCGCTACGTCCCCTACAGCATATGTAAAGTCGCTAAAACCCGCCACAACACCGAGATAAACTGATGCGCGGGCCTTAGTGAAAGTGTTTGAGGCGGGCGGGCTGCGTGTTGTTCTGGCTCGTTGGGGCTCAGAGGGCTCTGGCTTCGATCTCGTCAGCAGCGCCTCAGCACATTTCCCACCTTGCGAGATGACGCTTCGCCGTTTCCACCAGGTCTGCCTGTTCTGCCTCGCGTCGTTGAAGCAACAGCTGTGGTGGTCTTGTGTTCTGCCGCTGTTCGTGCTCTGCGTTTTACCAAGCCCAGAACCTCGTCGAGGGCCCTTCCTGCCGTTTCGCTTGGTTGTAGGCGCCGGCACTGAGTGAAGATGCGATCGATGTCCTCGTCCCCAAGGCCACATAGTCTACACGTCGCGTCGTCATCCCCGAAGAGCTCTTGTCTTCTTTTCAGCCTGAGCAGTGCGCCGGTCCGGGCCTGGAAAAGAAGGGCGCTCGCTCTTTCTTTCCGATAGTTTTGGTAGGGAGCTGGTGCACTTGTGTTCCCGATATCGGGCGAGCGACCGCTTCCTCTTCATTGCGCCTTGCCACAGACGCGTTTCCTTTGCAGTAATTTCCGTTTGTGTCGTCCTTGTGCACTGTCTCTCGCCAGTGGCCGCATGTCATTTTGTGCCCACACTAAATTTGCCGCCTATGGCCTGTGATTCTCCTAATCTACTCTGTTCTGATTCCCTGGTATCTGATGGGCTGGTACATTCGCCTGGCGTACCATACGCTGGATAGGAACGCCAGGCGATCGAGGTAGTGAGATTTCTATTTGGCATCTCTTACTTCGTGGGTCGACCACCTCATTTCCCCCGTCACTGCTGCATTGGCTGCGCAACAGTCAGCTTCCAGGGGCCACCGTCCAATCTTGGTCTGATATCTGTCGAGACGTTTCAGCGGGGCTGGCTCGAGAGCAACTGCGTCGTTCGGATACGTTGTTGCTGGCACTGTTGTTGTCTTCCAAAGCGTTATTCCCAACGCGTATGTATCCTAGGAATGTTGCGCCAGATGCGGCACTTTTCCCTTCAGTTTGCTTGAATTTGCCACCACTGGTGCTTCGTGTTTGGCCAAATAGTCGTTAGTGTTCAGGATTTTGATTGGTAAACGTAATCTGTAGTTTTTTTGGAGCTGTTGGTTTACGATGTAAAAGCTTGCTGTCTAAGTTAAATTGAAGCCATCCACTCAGATTTACGCTTGTCAAACCGGAAGCGGTCTTGCTGTACTACTTCTGCACAAATTTTCAAAAGGTGCTGCATATCAGCCTCTGACTCGGCCGGCAACACCAAGTCGTCCGCGAAGGTGAGGCAGGGGATCTTGGAGTACTCCTAGTCGCCTTCCTTGGTCACAGTTGTAATGCAAAGGCCGGCCAGGGCCTTTTTCGTCTGGTTCGGCGATTAAGTCATTGATGCAGATATTGAAGAGCGTGGGAGATGGTGAACATCCCTGTCTCAGTCTGATTTCTATCAATTCTTCTTCTGGGGTGTATGACCCGAATTTGTGAAGACTCTCTGCAGTCTTCGTATAAGCTTCGTAGTAGTTTTATGGTCGCTGCTTCAAATCCAATATATTCCGATTTCCTCTATAGTTTGTCATGGATGACGGCATTATAGGCGTCTTCAAGGTCCAGGAATGTCAAGAACAATTTAGACTACAGGTAGTTTTCAATTCTATGGCTTGACTCAGAGTAAATATGTTGTCGTTAGTTCGTCTGTTGGGTCTGAATCCATTCTGTGCCTCACTTAGGATGTTCGTCTTTCGCATATATCTTGCAGTCTTCTGTTAAGTATGCTCATTAACAATTTGTAGGCGTTGCTTAGGATTGTTCTCGACCTGTACGAGTTTAGTTCTATACGGTCTTTACCTTTTCCTTTGTAAATTAGTTGGATGTTTGCCTCTTTCAAGGGCTGTGGTATTACTTCGTTTTCTGATACGCCATCTTAGCAAAGTCTTAGTTTCTCCAGTGCTTTCGCTTTTAGTGCGTTGAGGAATTCGTTGGGAATGTCGTCCCTGCCTACTGCTTTCTTTTTTTTTTTTTTTTTTTTACTTGTCTTTCTAATGTCAGCTTCGTTATAGGTTCGGTCCATAGCTTTCTTTTGGCTTTCCATTTTTTTGAGCTTGTCCTTTAGATCTCCTGCTGGTCGTCGTAGCTTGTTCTGCCGGGTCCTGAAGTAATCAATCAGCCAAGCCTCAATTTCGTCTCGTATCGTGAGAAATTGTCCTTGCTTCTCCAATATGTGTTCCTGTGTAGAAATCTTTTTCGGTCTCATGGAACTAATAAAGTGCCAATAACTCTTGCTTCATGTTTTCCTGTCTACTTAGATCCCCATCCCAGTGCGATTGTGACACATTCAATTTTTGCTGCCACTAGTGCTTTACTTGGTCTCTTTGCTCCTCGTAGCAGTCTTCGCAGCGCTCATCTGTAGATGGCGCCACAAGTTCCAGCCAATGCTACCTCTGTCGTCTGCATACACGTACGCCGTCGACTCTGGTATGGTTTTCGGCCTCATGTTTTTTTTTTTTCCAAGAAATAATCTAGGGATTGATACGTCATCATTTAAAATGTACGGCCCTAATGCACATTCTGTGAAAATTTGAGCGTTCTAAGTGAAAGCACTGATTTTTGCGACTCGCTTGACAGCGCTAAGCAATAATTGCAGCCACCCTATAGGTATTTTTTTTTGTGCTTTTGGACCTTAGTTTTACAAGATGTTTTGAAGCGCACTTCGGAGATAAAAAAAATCGTATTCGTATAAACAAACCAATGAATGAGTGCAATAAAAATTATCACAAAGGTGTCTTTACGTGTTCTTTTCTCTTTCCCTTTTTACTGTTGTTTATGCACCCTGGGTGGTAAACGGCAAAAACCATCTGATCGACGCTGCGCCTCATATCATAAAGCGAAAACATAAAGGCGTCTCTGAGATGAATGCCCGAAAGCAGATTCAGCAGATTTGACTGTGTGTGGTACCTCCTGTGAGTATAGTAGCATCGATCAAAAGGTTTCTTTTTTTTTTTTACTGTTCTTTTTATGTGTACAAACAAAAACCTATTTTTAGGCTCACATTTATTTCCCCTAAAAACTACACTTCTAAAATTTTAGAACAATAAATGCACCACCTAGAGACACCTTTTGTGAAAAGGTTAATTTCACTCCGCACATTGGTTTATTTAAACGATCTTTTTTACGCCATATAGCGGTCAGGAACACTTTGCATGTACCTCCTGACAAGGCGAAGATGCATCGAGCATCTGCGTCATGTGCCCTTTTGCAAATAATTGGAGCTTTGAAAGCGCCCGCCAGGGGACCGACCATAGACGCACGGCTGAGTAAGTGTCAGTAGATATAGGTCGAACATTTCTTTGTTCTTCTTCTCAGTATAGGGTGCGGATTATCTTAGAAAGGAAAGTAGTTCCACATTGTTGACTTGTCAAGTTCTTCTGTCGGCCAAGGCCGAAATTATTTTCTCAAATTTTACTTACAATAAACGCGAAACAAAATGGAGAAAATCGTGCCGACTCCGTTTGAGGGTAAGAGTCTAAGAACACGTAATACAAAATGAATAATAGAAGACAGTCGCATTCATTCCGCCCACATCGTAACGCTGGAAGTATGAACAAAACCGGTAAAGACCTTCTATTGGATAAATTTAATCCCCGTTTCCAACGCCAAACAGGTCTGAACCGTTTCTTTTGAAGCAGCCTTTCGTCTAGGATTATATATGTATTTGTTTTGTATTTTCCTTTACAAAAGGCAACGAAGCAAATATAATCAGTCTTACTTTCTCATTTCACGTCGTCGGAGATCCAAACCGATTTAAAGCCGCCCGGTGGTACCTTACGAAATATACAAAGTGACGGGATAACTCGAGAAAGTCTTTAAAATAAAAAAAGAAGACACGGCGTTATATTTTATAAATGAATTGAGCGCCCGTGCGGCCCAATTACCTTCCTCTTAAATTCTGTTCTAAAGACTCCGTCTCCCTCATACATAAACCAACCAAGGCAGCAACTCGCACGCACGCCGGTGCAAGCTCATACATAAAACAAAGGGCTTATACTTTCAGTACCGCACGACGCTAAAGAAAACATAGAAAAAAAAAAAAGTCAAAGAGTGTGGTCGAGAACAGTGCCTCAAAATTGCTTCTGAAATTGCTCCTGAAGCGGAGTCAGTCGCTCTAAGCGACTGACGCAGTGTTCGCCGCATCTCCAGTCGTGGCGTTGTAAGGAAAAACTCACCAAAAACGCAGCACCGCGAAACTTCGAAAATTCGAGGACGGCGTCACCGCGCACGCCTAACGGTGTCGGTATAGTTGCAGCCGGCTCAAGTTCAAAGCTCACATAGCCAAGGACAGCTTAAAGCCCTGCAATCATGCTTAAGCGTCTATCCTTTTTGCGGTTTTGCTCTTGGGGTTCGGGCAAGCAAGCCGGCACGGAGAGAGTAAGTAAATATCGGTGCGTCATAATTTAACCGGACGACGCCACAACCTCCTCCACCTCCGGGGGTGACCCGCGTTGCCGAAAGCGCGCGAAATGTGTCGTCTTTGGTCCTCTTTTCAGTCGAAATACAAAATATAAGTGGCGCGAGCCGTTTCAATTATTTATAAAGGTAGTTTTTGTTCCGCATTTTAGATCAGAAAAGAAACAAATGCAGTTTATAAAGTACGGAAACTAGAAATGACCTGTCGACATACCCGCCACAAAGCGGTGGAAAAGGCGGCGCATACTAGAAAGGTGTAGTGGGATCAAGCACCGACGAATGGCGAGCGTAGAAAGGTCCCGGATGTACGCGGCGGCGCTGCAGTCGAGGATCCGACCGGTTCCGAGCGTTTCGAAGACGTTCGGGGCGCAGCTTTCGCTTGCGGTTTGGCCCTTTGGCGGTATGGCAGCGCTAAGTGGCTCCCGTTCTGAGCTGATCTTTACCCCGTGTTTGCTGTCGTTTGTGGCCAATGAAGTGTCATGCCGAATTAGTGTTTAACGTGCTTTAGTGTCGCCTTCTCGAGCCGTTGACACGGAGTGTGGCAGCCGTGAGTGCTCGCCAAGCTCACTACCCCTCCTCCAGTTCACGGCCACTCAAGCAAATAAGGACGTCATGAAGGAGGTTATTTTTTGCTTGTTTTTGTAATATTAATTTGCCTATAACTTTTAAACTAAAGCGAAATTCGAGAAAAGAAAAGTTTGATTAAGTTACTACGTCCAGTGCGCTCAGGTTCGGTGCAAATTAAAAATCAGTAAAAAAGGTCCTCGCAGGGCCCCTTTAAAGAGGAACTCAAGTGCATTCTCACAAAATCCCGTTTTTGTTGAAATATTGTTCGCTGAGCTTTAGTCCATAAAAATGAGGCGTTTTAGATGGTAAGACGTACTAGTAAACACATACCACTAGAAATACATGTGAACTATATATTCTTTTGAGAAAAGAAGGGAAGGGGGGGGGGTGGCATCCTTGGGTCCCCACTATTACCATGTAATTTGAGCAATGAAAATAGTTACACGCGTAGAGATATTTCGAACATAATTGCTATTACTGCTCTTTTCTGGCGCGTAATGCATAATATATATTTTTTTAAAAAGTCAAATCTTTAGGTGTAGGTGACGTAATGCAGATTATTGTTTGAAAACACCGTCCAATGGCGTCCCCTGGTGTCTGCTCCAACACGCAGAAGGAGGGGAGTGTCACGATCTTTCATTACTTTAATAGGGAAATCAGCCTCCCATTAGTGTAATTTCGGGATTGTTTTTTTAGGATGCTTAAAGCCTGTACGCTGAGTCCCTCCCCCCCCCCCTTTCTCTCCTTTCCCTCCCATCGCTTATGACGGAAGTAAACAATGTTTCAACGTTTCTAATACGCGCAAAAGACTGGCCTTCCCACAGAATCTCTGCGCGCTATCTAGCATTCCAATACTCGTCCTGTGCGCGCTTTCATCTTTGTCCTTTGATGTGTGAATCGAACCCTTAGCATGAGCCATATAGCTCTCTTTTCCTGAATATCAGACGCCGTACATGAGTTCACAGCCCATAGTGACTAGGCATTTTTTCGCCGGGTGCTAAGCGATAGAAAGGTGTGTACTCAAAGACTTTTCAGAGTGCATAAAAATGCATTACTATACAGTCGGTGACAGGTTAAGGGTAAAGTGGAAGGTCCTCCCACCTTTCTCCACTTTAGCAGAGCGAACACTGGAGAGGAGGCGACCTTCGCTCTAGCGTTCGCTCTGCTGAAGTGGAAAGAGGTGGGAGGAGCTTCTTCTTTTGCTCTTATCCTGTCACCAACCACGAGAGAATAAGGGTAGAAACTGTGGGAGAGGAGAAGATGAGAACGCGCGGGGGCGTAAGAGCGCCGAGCTCTTGTTGGAATGATTAGTGGGTAGACGCAAAGCTAGGTGCCCTTGTCCGACTCGCTATTCAAACGCGAACGCCGAACGCAAGGCGCCGACATTCGGAGTTTCAACGCGTTCGAAGAGTGAGTGAAGAAAAAGGCAACCAGATTGGCGCCTACCCACTAATCTTCCAACCAGAGCTCGTCGTTCTGGCGTACCCGCGCTCTCTCGTCTCCTCTTCTCCCTCAGTTTCATCCCATAGACTTACCACCCCGCGAAAATCTAATAGCCTCGACATGGACCGGTATTGAGGTGTTCGAACGACTGGACGCGCCGAAGCCTCGGGGATCTCTTTTTGAATTGGGGGCCCTGGCTGGCGCCACCCGCCGTCGGAGGATTCTATATCCGGAGCACAAGTTCGTCTCGTAGAAAAGAGGTAAATGCTTTAAAACGTATTTATTAGACAGCGTTCCGAGCGGGGTCCGCTCTTTATGAGGTTATATATATATATATATATATATATATATATATATATATATATATATAGATAGACAGATAGATAGATAGATATATTATAATTGAATTTTAAAAAGAATGCGGTGAGGGTCCTAAAAGAAGAGAAGGCGTCGAAAACGGAAAGGGTTCTGATTGAGTGTGAATAGGGTAAACAAACTTAAAGAAACAAAAACTAAAAGGGAAGGGTTCACGAGAAATAAAAAAGGCTTTGAACTTTGAAACAATAACGATATAGAAAGGAAAGGTCGACACGTGCCTGGTCCGTGCCAACCAATCAGAAGTTGGGCGCCACAAAGCGAATTGCATTTGGCGGAGTTGCGCGTAGCGGGGCCGTTTATGTTCGAGCAACCCAAACTCCAACCACATCGACTGGTTCAAAGAGAGAGAGAGAGAGAGAAAAAAGAAGGGGTGACGAAGGGTGCATGCAAACAAAGGGGAGAAAAAGGAAAGAAACCGTGCAAGTGGTGCGACGGAAGCCAAACTTCTGATTGAAAGCGTGACCTGCCTACCCACAAGAAGACAACTTTCGCCCCAGACAAAAAATAAATAAATGAATAAAAACGGATCTCAAGCATACAATCGGGGTAAAATGACCGAGGGAAACACGCACACTGTTTAGGAATATGTCACATTGTCGCCACTTCGCGGAATGCACCGCGAAAATTTCGCTAATTGTACTGTTATCTATTCGTTAATAGTGAAAAACTTACTATACGACAACTTACTGTATTAAAACGAGTGTTCAACCCGTTCCACCAAGGCAGTGACGAAAGCTCGTTTCTTCTCAATCCTGGAACGACTTCCTGTTACACGTTCCAGTGGTTCGAAAGGGAGATATTCCCCTCACGTTTCTAAGATTGGAACGTGTCGCTACCTTAACGTTACTTTGCGTATTTAAATTACATATATTGTGCTGGACACTCCGTAGATAAAAGAAATCGAGCAACTCAAAATATTGATATCGAACTATGTGTCGTGTCTCCACGATCACATTTGTTCCAGGTCTGTTTTCGTCCATCTCTCGGACATTTCACCATCCCTTGAAGTCGGATTTTTGAAATAAAAAATAAATAAATAAATAAATCAAAATAAAAAATAAATGCCTGCTGAATTCGGATAAAATTTAGCAGGAATTTAGTAACTATTTAAATGAACACATATTTAGTAACCCATCGCCCCCTCCTTCGTTCACGTTACGCGGCCGGCGTGCGGTTCCGCACTTTGGACAACCAGGAAGCTCCTGTCATCGGCTTTGGAAACCTCTGAACGCACACGGGCTGCGGTTCCGCGTTCTTCGGCCTGCCACGCCGTTCTTGGCACGCAGTCGTCTTACCGTTTCACCTTGCCGTAAGTGCGCGGTGTCGTCGCCCGTGTATGCACAACATGTCTGCACAAAGAGGAAATGACTTTGTCGTTTTCCGCGCATCGCGCACACGTCCTCTATGCACGCGCAAAGGGGCCTGATCTGCCTGCAACTGGGAGAAGGGAAGTTTTAGGATTGTTCATCCCGCGGAAAAGTGCTGAGAGGCTGCATTCACCGTGCTTCGGTGTAGTATATAACCGCTGCGCGAAATGCTAACCTATTTCTTCGAGAATAAGTGTAATCGGAGCAGCGACGTCGGCCCATTTTTTTTTTTAGCAGATTTGTTAAACTTAAAAACGAAACACCCTGTATAGGCAAAGGAAAATGAACACCGTTTCTCTTTCCATTTCTCCGGAAACGTAACGAATTCCAATTTTAGTTTTACCGATGCAAAAAGTAGAGCGCGCTCCAGAAACATCATTCCTTGAAACGCCGATATATATACAACACAGTTTAAAACAAGCGTGTTTCCAAATCAGGAGCCGTGATCACTGCGCATGCCCAGGAAGATATATTTGGTAGAGCGCAGCACCTACGCGTCTAGATCATTTTTATTGAGACACGGGGGAAGTAATCTGAAATTCGTTCCCTGACTGGCTACTCAGAAGGGAAGGGTAGGGAAAATAGACATTTGCACTGCCTCAAAACAAACCCATCTTTAAGATATCGCCGAATCGTAGTGCACGCCCGAGTACGCGCAGTCAAAATCGTGAGCTAATTCCCGGTATTTTCAAAGGAAGTTCTGAAGAGCTTTGATTGGCGCGTTAAACAAGAGATCCATATATTTCAACATCAACGCTTGACTTGCCAGGTGTCCCTCATTAAAAACAAAATATTTAAAAATGCGTATGCCAGGCTAGCACTTGTCGGGGAGCCGGCGAACCCAAAAGGACGCACCCAGTTTTTTTTTAAATCCTCAATATTTTAAAATTAATTTAATAAACCGAACAAACCTATCTTTGTCCAGCAAGGTAAACGTATCCAACCAAAGTAGTGTCCGCTTACATATAATAATCTGAACCTCAAATAATTATTATTCTTTAAAAAAAAAATTATCCCTTTGAGCCCCCAACCCTTCTTCTTTTTCGCTTGGCGTCCCTGCATACGAAGTGCTTTCCATGAATCCTCCAATCTAAGCATGTTGCTTTCATTGCTCGTGAGATATGCGGGTAGTTTCCGCGAAGAAAACAAAACGTATTTTTCGGTCCGGATAAATTAACTATGCTTGCAGAAGGCTCAAACACTGTGAGAATCTGAAGCGCGCTGTTGGGGAAAAAAAAAAAGCGAATGCTCGAAAAGATATGACGTTGCTGGATTTAAAGATAATTGAGAAAAGAGAAATTTTTCTATGAGCCGACGTTCACCTGAGCATTATATTGTCCAAACAAGAAATGATATTGTGAACGCTCGTGGTATTTATAACAGTGGAAAACCCCTGTCAGCAAGAAAGAGAATGTTGTTTTCTTTCTTGCTGAGAAGTTTGTTTCACTGAAATAGACGATACAGGCGTTCGCCATGTCTTTCTTTGTTGTTGCTTTGACAAAGTTAGTTTTAAGTGGACGTCGACTCATGCAGTAAGGACGTTTTTCTCAATTATCTTGATTCCGGTAACGTCATGTTCCCAAACATACTCATTCTATCCCAACCACTGGCGTGACTCTCTCACGGAGTTCGAGCATTTTGCGATCCATAGTTTATTTACCTGGATCGAAAAACATGGTTCTTTTTTTTCGAGAACTGCCTGTATATCGAAGACAAAGATCTAAAAAAGAATAAAAAAAAAGGTTTCTTTTATTTCGGCGAAGTATGCGGGCGGAGTTGGCAACGCACTCAGCTGCCATAAGGAGGAACGGCGTTCGAAGCCCGCTCAGCCAAGATCTTTATTGGATTAATCATTATTTTTCTGGGAATTTCTGGCTCATTCTTGGGTATGGTTGAGTAATTACAGTGAGAGTGCGGGCGAGCTGGTGTATAGAGCAAATGTTTTGTAGCCTCGCTAGCAGACACGAGAGGCGCTCTATTCTCGACGCCAGAAGGCGCTTGCGACGCAGGGACGTGCGGAAATTGCGGTGGTACGCAGGGAAGTGCGGAAATCGCGGTGGTACGCCGCAGTACGCACAGCCTGCACAATTTCTTTGTCCGTGCCGTTTGTTCTTTCGTCGGGTGCAGTTTTAACACCGGATGTACGAGCACTGTTTATCTGAGCACACCCGAAAACGGTGAAAATTTCTACTGAACCAGTCAGCAAAATATGGCCGCGTACTAAACGCCGAACATTCCGGTTTATATTTACATCTGGATGAATTACCGGACCTTGGGCGAGAAACATCAACCGTGGAAGAGAAAAGTGAAATGATAGGAGGGCAAAGTATCAAACTCAACTAAGTTTGATACGCTATTGACACGACCAGCATAAAGGTACCTTTAACATAGGTGCCTTTCCAAACGACAAATCAACCCGCGCCCTTGAGTCGCGAGCACATGCCACGCGCGGAGGATCACGAACTGATTCGCCGCCGACCAGAAAGGTCCCTTAGCTACAGGTACCTTTATGATCGTGTAAATGGGGTATTAAACTTTGTCCTCGTGTCACCTTTTTCTTTTTCTTCCATGGTTGATGTTTCTAGGTTTCTCGCCCCTGCAGTATCGGGTAATTCATCACGATATGTGATTGAGGGCTCTTGTCCGGAACATTCCAGAACGTTCCGTGGGTTTGAGTCTCATGCTCTACCAGTCGGTAGAGCATGAGACTCTTAATCTCAGGGTCGTGGGTTCGGGCCCCACGTTGGGCGCCATGTGGGAAAGTTGCCTTGCTGCGTGCCCAAACCGGCGAAACAACACGGAGCCAGGATTTCGGAAAACGTGAAACTACATTTATTAGTAAATTGTAAACATGAAGTTAGTAATAACAAGGTCATTGGTTGACACCGCCGCAGCGTGTACCTTTCGCTCCAGGCCCCGCTTCTCGCTCCTCCGTTGGCGTCCCCGCTGCTGCTCTTATACGTTTTTTCACGGGGGGTAACGCCCCCCGCGCTTTCTACACAGTGGCGCCCCCTATAGCGTCCACAAACTGTAGCGGTAGCCTAACGCGACACATCGGGATAGTCGCCCTTCCGTCACTAACGCTACATGGTTGCACCTTTTTTATTTAGTTTGGAGGCACAAGTTCGCCTCATTAAACATTTACTTATAAGTTTTACATTCATCTAACATTTTTCATGCGCGACATTCTGGTGGAGTTGGGTGATAAGACTTAATTAACTACACTCAACGCTGTCCCGAGGAAGACGACGAACGTTGTCGGTGAGGACTACAAACGCCTCAGGGACAAGACGAGAAGATTGAACGACAATATCCCGAACAAAAATATAACAAATGACATTAAAACTGAACTAAACATTGATTAAGCTGCCAGCATCTTGCGCAGTCACCGTTCCGTCACCAACGCGGAGTTGATAAGCAGAAGTTAGCCTCATTCAATGGTTATTTCAGTTTTACGTTCATTTGCTAATTTTTGTTTTTTGGCAATATTACTTTTAAAAACTTAAACGAGCTCCAGCATGAATCTTTCCCACGCCCAAATGACCATGGGCTTTGACATTCTAGAATAACTAGTTGCGGGAACGAATAGAAACTAAAGGCCCGTTCCCACACTTGTCTTCATATCAACCGCTAACGTTGCGCTACGACTACGAACGAATGCAACCTGTTGGTTGCATTCACGTGGCAACGAAGCGCCAAACGGTCGTTTCCTTCGTGTTCATTCGCAACGCAATGAGGTGAGCCGTGCGTATTTTTTTTTTTTTTTTTGGCTACGTTAGGGAAAAAACGGAGCGACCACATCGACAGACCAATCGTAGATTGAGGAGAGCTTGGCCACGCGCCTCGCATGACGGTCGTGGTTCCTGCTATATGCTGAAAAACATGGCGTTGATGGTGATCATCGACGTGGTCGGCGTGGTGGAAGCTCATCGTTGCGCATAGAGCGCTATCCTCGACTGTGAATTCTCATAGTGTGTCGGGATGATAGACCCCCACTTCCAAGGAGAGAAGATTCCTCTACTCGCTCGGCGATGTTGTGTCGGCACCCTCAAAAGAACAGAAACGCTCGTGGCGTCGTGTTAGTTTACCTTGACTTCAGTGGTCTTTTTGTTTAGATTTTGTGACCTCGAACATCGCGCGGATCTTTTATTTTGACTACTCCCTGCGTGTACTCAAGTTCGAGGTACTAGTGGTACGTACTGTTTTTGAATATCTGTCTGAAATATTTGAATTCTCACGTTTTCATCATCTGAGAATAGTGAGTAGTAGTAGCATCTCTGAACGCTTGCAAAGTCTATGGAATCATGAAATCATATATCTACGGTGCTATATCGCTCCTAAAACTGCAGTGTACCGTGTAATCGTAAACAAAAGGAAAATGAAAAAGAACGCGTGGCGAGATTCGTGTTGTTGGTTAGGTGTGTTAAAGGTCGTAATCGTCCAAGGTGGCGTACTGCATCTGTTTCTTTTCTCTTTTCATTCATTCAGCCTTGCGAGCACTACATGGAAAAATAAAAATGAATGAAGCATGTGGTTATAGAAAACTGTCTGTCCATTTTCTGTTACATCAGTAAGTGGCAGTGCGGCCCCTTCTTTCTAAAGGCACCGCGCATGCAGCTGAAAGCAACGGGGAAGGGGACGACGTGCTGACGACCGCCATGCTTGCCAGACTCTCTTGTTGCAACGGTTGCAAGAGTGTGTGCGCGGGGCAGAGCGGTCGTTCCAGCCGCTGCGTTGCAGACGTCTGACCCACAACTGAAACGCCCTCAAAGTATTTTTTTAGGGCTCTCAGGCGCCCGTTTTCGGGTTGAGTGGCGTCGCAGTCGGCGTAACCACGCGCGTTGCATTATGGGACATGTCCCCGATAAATTTGGTGGGTAAGTTTCCCCGCTAAATTTAGCGGAGAAATCGATGTCATCTGACCTCGACACCAATTTAGTTTCTCCGCTAAATTTATCGGGGAAAATGACGTCACGACTTTGTGTCACGTCACCCATGAACAAATTCAGCGGCAGGAGGGGAGGTGGAGGAAAGGGGGAGAAGGAAGAGGAGAGGAGGAAGCTAGGAAAAGGACAGAAGGGCACGGAAGAGGAGGAAAATGGGCATACCAACACCTCCTACAGAAGAAGACCGTAGCGCACCAAGTGGTTACGTCACAATGTCGGAGGAAGGAAGGCCATGGCGCAACTACGTGAAAGAATATCTCCTATCGACGTGGAAAAAAAAATGTTTCTTGTCGAGCAGCGCGGTGGTGTTTGTGCGCGTTTATCCGACATTATTATACGTTTTAGAACCACTGTCTTGTACAATTTATTATATACATAATATAAACGTAATATACAACACGTTGCCAAGGCTGAAAGTACCAAATTTATATTTATGAGTATCCCCGGTAACCGCGGGACTACGTGCAGTCCCGCAGCTCCCCACACTTTTCGAATGAACCGGCTCTGATGCGACATCTTTCCTCATAGGGGCTCCGATTCTGATACATTTACGTTGTGTGTGAGCTGCTGAATGTCTGAAAAGGAACGCTGAAACATTTCAGAAGGGAAGGAAACCGCCAAGAAATCCAGTCATCACCGCAGGGAGCGCACACGAGCAAGAGATGGGTCGCCGCTGTTCTCGCCTGGTTATCTTGAGGCTTGTTTTCTATCATGGATGAAGAAAAAATAAAACAATTAAAACAGGGACAACACAACCAGATCTCTCAACTAGCAACAGACGAGTAAACTTTCAACAGCGAGCAGCCGACTATACCCAGGAGGAGGAGGGGGGAGAAGGGAAGATAAAAAAAAACGCGAAGTGCAAGTCAGAGTGGTGGGCTTATCTCGGATTTTAGAAATTCAACCTCAGTTTTCGTGCCCTTGAGCTGCGGCCATCAATACATAGGACAGACCGGAAGATCGATGCACCAATCACAGACTCCGCGAAGGTCACAACAAAGTTTCTAAGACTTCTCCAGATTCTTATCATCCCATAGTCATACATGCTCGTTCGAGTTTGCCTTGTCATCCCCTCTTTGATGAAACACAAATCCTGGGGGGGGGGGGGGGGGGGCATGACAGGAGATTTGGCAGGGAGGTCATAGAATCATTCGCCATGACCACAACAAAAACCAACGTGAAAGCCTGTCTTGTCTGTTTGTCTTAAATGTCCCTCTATCCTTATCGTGAACCCTTCCCTCCTGCTGACGAAAACTTAGGTTGAATTTCTAAAATCCGAGATAAGCCCACCACTCTGACTTGCACTTCGCGTTTTCTTCCCTTCTCCCCCCCCCCTTTTCCTCCTGCGTATAGTCGGCTGCTCGCTGTTGAAAGTTTACTCGTCTGTTGCTAGTTGAATGATGTGGTTGTGTTGCCCTATTTTAATTGTTTTATTCTTTCTTCATCCATGACTTAAACCAACACGCTCTTCTACCAAGCTTGTTTTCTACTTCCCGTCGTTTTTCTGTCATCACCGCAATCTCGGGTAGTTTTTTTTTTTAGAGCGCAGCTCTTAGGGGCCCGTTCCCGGCTTGAGCGGCGTCGGCGTCGCCGTCGGCGTAACCAAGGTCACCCCAAGGTCACGCGACCCCCCAAGGTCATCCCAAGGTCACGTGGCCCCCAAGGCCACCCCAAGGTCACGTGACCCCAGAGGTCACGTGACCCCTCCCCCAGGGTCACGTGACCCCCAAGGTCACGTGACACCCAAAGTCAAGTGACCCCCCGAGGTCACGTGACCCCCCCCCCCCCCCCCCCGAGGTCACGTGACCACCCCCCAGGGTCACGTGACCCCCTCGCCGAGGTCACGTGACCTCCCCGATGACGTCATCGTCACTGATGACGTCACCGGCATCCACATCGTCATCGTCATCATCACTGATGACGTCATCAGTGACGTCACTGATGACCTCACGGGCATCCGCATCGTCATCGTCATCATCACTGATGACGTCATCAGCTACGTCACTGATGACGTCACCGGCATCCGCATCGTCATCGTCATCATCGCGGATTACGTCATCAGTGACGCCACTGATGACGTCATCGACATCCGCATCGCCATCGCCATCATCGCTGACGACGTCAACGGAGTCCGCATCGTCATCGTCACTGATGACGTCATCAGTGACGTCACTGATGACCTCACCGGCATCCGCATCGTCATCGTCATCATCACGGATGACATCATCAGTGACGTCACTGATGACATCATCGGCATCGTCACGTGACCCCCGCCCCCAAGGTCACTTCACCCCCAGTACCCTTCCCTCCTCCTCCTCCTCAAGAGCTGCGCTCTAATTCGGTGTTACAGGGAGTTGTAAACGGCTTTCACTTTTTTTTCTTTTTGTCTTGTTTGACACTTCGGCATTTACGTGGATTTGTGGGACAAGTACCGGCTACGGTTTGAGTGACGTGTGTGACAACTAGCCAACGGTGACTCTGGTCGATTATCAATAGACCTCTCTCTCGACAGAGCAGAGAGAAACTTCTTGAAGTTTGTGTTCAAATATGTTCGTCACGGATCTTGTGGGACGTATGGATACGATCGACAGGTGAGAAACAACTTACTTGCGGGCTTTCTTGGTCATGTAGGATGCGAGTAAAGTGCTGCAATCGTTTTTTTTTTAATCGTGATAGAATGAAATTTTGTTTTTTGTCGTTATTCGTGTGCAGTTGCGTCGACATTTGCAAATATGCGTAATATTCTAGTTTTCACTGCAAGGTGAAGACCAAGTTTGTGTGATTATTGAATGTGCGTTGTTTGTGGTGTGTGTTTATTTATACTAATATTATTTTATTGCCTTTACCGCGTTTATACTAGAATATTAACTGTATTCAGGTAATGTATTATTGTATACAAAATTAGTTATATTGTCGCGAATGAACGGGCGAGGAAACAAAGAATAACTGGCGAAACTGAAACGTTTAATGGGGGCGAACTTGTGCCCAAAAATAAAAAGGGAAACAAAAGATAACAGCGGGCGTCGAAGTCGGCGAAAGAGCAGAGTCGAACGCTGGGGCGAAAACTGACTCGACAAGGTCGCGGGCGGCCTCTTATCTAGAGTGAGTCATTATCTCGAAGATTCGGCGGAGAAGGTTAGAGCGTAGCGCGCTCGGGGCGAGAATGAGCACGTACTTTCTAGAAAAACAAAAGCAGGGATAAACGATAGCAGTTATGTCTGCAACAAGAATAAACGAGAACCTTCTACAAGTCCGTGACCCTGCGCGCGGCATCATCCCCCCCCCCCCCCCCCCCCCTTCCTTTAAAAGCACATCGTCCCGATGCAGCACAAAGCGAAAAACAAATCCACAACTAAAGGACAGCAGAATCGCGAGCCACAGCTCACAGTTTACTGTTCACAGTTCACACGTCGACGACAGTGGAAAGTGCTATCGTTCGTAATACGGCTTCAGCCGGACGACGTGCACCACCTCGGGTCGCGGCTGACGTCTGGTTGATGGTCGTGCTACGTCGGGAAGAACTTCGTAGTTCAGATCTCCGAGGCGTCGGATGATCTTGTAAGGCCCAAAGTAGCGCTTCAGCAGTTTCACGCTGAGACCACGGCGGCGGATCGGTGTCCACACCCACACCCTGTCTCCGGGCTGGAAGTGGACGGCGCGGCGACGAAGATTGTACCGGCGAGCGTCGACACACTGTTGATCGTGGATTCGAAGGCGGGCTAGTTGGCGTGCTTCATCTGCTCTCTGACTGACCGCATGGGCATCGTCGCATCCGTCATCCACAGCCTCATGGGGCAGCATCGCGTCCAGCATGGTCGTCACTTTTCTTCCATGCACCAGCTCGAATGGCGTAAACCCAGTTGTTTCTTGAGCTGCGGTGTTGTAGGCGAACGTGATGTATGGTAATGCTTCGTCCCACGTCTTGTGGTCTACGTCGACGAACATGGAGATCATGTCGGCGATCGTATTGTTGAGCCGCTCCGTTAGCCCGTTGGTCTGCGGGTGGTACGCCGTGGTCCGACGATGGCTGGCATGGCTGAGCCGAAGGATCTCTTGCGTGAGCTGGGCCAAGAACGATGACCCTCGGTCGGTTAGGAAGACTTCGGGGGCGCCATGTCGAAGGAGAATAGACTCGACGAAAAACTTGGCGACTTCCACCGCGGTTCCCGACGGAATGGCTTTCGTCTCCGCGTACCGGGTAAGGTAATCCGTGGCAACGATTATCCAGCGGTTCCCCGACGTCGATGGCGGGAAGGGCCCAAGCAAATCCATTCCAATTTGTTGGAAAGGCGTAGTCGGGGTCGATATCGGTTGCACGGATCCCGCAGGTCTCGTCGGAGGTTCCTTACGCCGTTGGCACTCGTGACATGACCGTATGTACAGATGAACAGTCTTCGGGAGTTTTGGCCAGTAGTACTTGTCACGAATCCGGGCAAGGGTCCTGCTGTAGCCAAGATGTCCGGCCGTTGGGTCGTCGTGGCACGCTTGAAAAAGAGTTTCGCTGGTTCCGAAATTCTTTCTGAAGAACATGCCTCGCCGCAGGACAAAGCTCCGTAGGTCCCGAGAAAAGACCTGTAAACAGAGCCTCCTCGACCTTCGAGGTGGTCGATCACGGAGCGAAGTTCCGTGTCGTCGCGTTGCAGTGCCCTCATGCCGGTAGCGTTAACTGCGCCCAGAAAACGGGCGTCGTCATCGTCGTCAGCGCCGGAGATTGGAGGTTCGACTGAGCCCTAGACAAACAGTCAGCGTCATTATGCTTGCGGCGGGATTTATGCACAATGGTTACGTCGAATTCTTGCAGCCGGAGACTCCAGCGAGCGAGGCGTCCTGACGGATCCTTGAGGTTGGCGAGCCGACAGAGAGCGTGGTGGTCCGTGACAACGCGGAACGGGATCCCGTATAGGTACGGTCGGAACTTGGTTAACGTCCAGATGACAGCGAGACATTCCTTGTCGGTCGTTGAGTAATGTTTTTCTGCCTTGGACAGTGCCCGGCTTGCGTAAGCGATCACCCTCTCTGCTCCGTCTTGTCTTTGGACGAGTATCGCGCCGAGTCTGGCGTTGCTGGCGAAACGTTTCAGTTTCGCCAGTTATTCTTAGTTTCCTCGCCCGTTCATTCGCGACATTTTAGTAGAGGTGCGGGGTACCGCATGTCCGTGCAGCGCACCCCTCCAAGTTCCCGCAGTGCAAGTCCGAACCCAAGCTCCGGAGAACCCGACGAAGACCAGATCGAGACCCGATCAAGTCGCCGCATTCAAGGTCTACCCCCGGAACACGGACTTCTGCCACCCACGACCAGGCCGAAGACGACGATGGCCAACCAAGCGCAGACCCCGGCCGCTTCTGCCGTCGTGTACCTGCCGGTCGCCCCCAGGACTTCAACGCCTTTCCACGGAGACGTCCACGAGGACATTGAAGGCTGGATGCAACACTATGAACGTGTAGCCCGCCACAACGGATGGACAACTGAGGAATGCCTCCACAATCTCTACTTCGCACTTGAAGGAACTGCGAGGCACTGGTTTGAAAACCACGAAGCGTCCTTCACTACGTGGGAGTCCTGCGCCGCCGAGTTGAAGCGAACGTTCCTCAACCACTACCGTCGGCAGCGAGCGGAGGACCTTCTCGAAACAAGGGTGCAGGGCCCTAACGAAAGCGTGACCAGCTTCGTAGAAGATGTCATGCGCCCATGCGGTCGAGCCGATCCGGAGGCAGCCGAGGAGAAGAAGCTTCGCGTCCTTATGCGTGGCGTGAAGGCTGAAATTTTGGGGGGCCTTGTCCGCAATCCCCCGACAACCGTCGACGGTTTTGTGGCTGAAGCCACTAACATGGAGCGAGCGCTGTCGGCCCGAGCAAGCCATTACTATCGACTCGCCGGCGTGCCTGCTCCTCCAACCGCCGCATCTTGCCGACTAGACCTGAACACCACCGGTGTCGACGGCCTTCGGGAAATCGTCCACGACGTCGTCCGGAAGGAGCTCCGAAAGCTGCTACCCGCCGCTGACCGACCCGCTTCGCTCTCCATTTCCGAGGTCGTGCGGGAAGAGGTGCAGAGAGCCATTCAGCCAGAGGCTCCCAGAAGCGTAGCAGTGCCCGAAGAACCGACGCTAACTTACGCCGCAGTGGACCGACGGCCACCGCCTCCTCCTCGCGCCTATGTCGCGCAGCCTCGACGTCTGTCTCCTGCGCCGCCGCACGACTGACGCCACGACTACCAGGTCCAGTACGCCTGCCAGGCGTCCCGCGCACCCCGGAAGACCGACGTGTGGCGAACGCCCCACCGACGCCCTCTGTGCTTCCACTGCGGGGAAGCAGACCACACCTACCGCCCATGCCCATACCGACGACTCGGGCTGCGCGGGTTCCACCCGAACGACCCGCGCCCCCGTTATGGTGAACGCCCTCGGGAGATTGACGAGTACCTGCGACGACCACAGTCCCCCGAGCCTGCGCACCGCCGAGAGTCCCGGTCGCCGTCGCCACGACGTCCAGCTTCGCCGATGCACCGACCCCGACGTGAAAGCCTGTCACCCCTCGCTCCTCGCCGGGAAAACTAGGCGCGGCAACCCCTGGAGGTGGAGTTGCCGAAGACGACCGACGTTAAGATCCTTCACAAACTTCGAAGGGCCCCCACTCAAACACCACCAGAGACCGAAACGACGGTTCTGCAACGGTAAAGAATAACCTAAACATCGTTATCGACGGCCACGACGCGTCCGCTCTAGTCGACAGCGGAGCAGACTACTCCGTCCTGAGTGGGAGGCTCTCTCAACGCCTTCGGAAAGTGACGACGCCGTGGGATGGCCCACAGATACGGACCGCCGGGGGACATCTTATCACGCCAGTCGGAAGATGCACTGCTCGCGTCGAGATTCACGGCGAGACGTGTCCGGTAAAGTTCGTCGTTCTACGAGACTGTGCGAGAGACGTTATACTCGTAATGGACTTCCTGTGCGAATACGGCGCCGTCATCGACCTGGAAGCCAACGAGTTGAGGCTGCGGAAACCTGTCGTAGTGCCCAAGGATCACAAAACTACGACAGCCACGTCAGCTACAGTGCGTGTACTCTCCGACCACATAAACTTGCCACCACGCTCGAGTGTACTTGTGCCTGTCGCGACCGAAAAAGGCATCTGCGGAGAAGATTTGCTGGAAGGTAGCGTCGAACTGCTATTAGCAAGAGGGATCGGCGTCGCAAGAGGCATCGCGGAGCTCCAATGCGGACGCACTATTGCCTTCGAAACGAACTTCCGACAGGAGGCTCAGCACCTTACGAAAGGCACCGTCGTGGGTCACGCCGAGGAACTCTCCGACTCAGCCGCTATCGCCGGAGTATCAGAAGACCTTTCCTCGTGGCCACACGAGACAACGCCGCCTTCGCAGTTCGACATCAATCCAACCCTGCCTACCCTGCACTGTTTATTTATTTAAGCTTTGAGAGTAAATTACAAAAGATTACTTATAAAAGCACGCTCAAAGGAAGAAAATAATAAGAAAAGAGCATGGAACGCACCAAAACGTCATCAAATAAAGGTATTTGTTAATAAAAAGTTCGTAAAAACCAAATTGAAACTGTTCTTTTTTCTTTTCTTTTTTTATCGTGGCCGTCGTTAGTACAAGAAGTAAAAGTGACTAACTCTACATGCGCTTATATATTTCATTCACGAACCAGGCTTCTAAGTCCATTTCCCTACACCGCCAGTCTAGGCTTCGACGCCGCCGACTCGTTCCCCTCCATTTTTCCCCCAAAAGCGGTCGAAATAAACGTTTCCTGCTCCCACTGCTACTGTACAAGCGGAGTCCCGAAGTTTTCAGATTGCGGGTTGCTGTTGAAGAGGCCATATTCACTGCCGCCGTCCATATCCCAATTATAACTGCACTGTTCCGGCTTACCATAATATAGGCTAGAGGGAGCTGTGCGCTAACATCTCCCGAAAACGATCGTTTGTTCACATTCTCTCTTTCTCTCTCCCTCTCTCTCTATTTTTTCTTTCTCTTTCGATTTTTTCTTTGTTTCTCTCTCTCTCTCTCTCTTTCACTGTGTGCGCTAACTTCTCCCTTTTAATAGGACCTGGGCTGCACGAACGCTCGTGCAACAGGAGCACTTGTTAAAGAGTTAAAGTCGTCACTCAAGCCTGGTATAGTCTTCGTATAACAGTCATGAAGTATAACAATTTTTTTATGTCGCAATGAATTGTACACGGAGCCAGCTTAATTATTTACCCGCACGTGAACACGTATTTAAAGCAGCTACAGTTCCTGCGTAAAACTAAAACAAACAAACTAGAGCTCTGCTTCAAAGTTCTATAAGCCTATTCAATGTCGCCATCGAAAGAAGGCTTGAATTCCTGCCATGTCAACATTCCGCAAATAACAATCCTAAAACACGGGGAAAAAAAAACGAGAGTAATATATAGGAATCGAAAGGAAGCACAACGGAAGTCTAGTTGCTAGTTAGCTCCGAGAACCGAATATCATGTACGGATCAGTGGTAAGCTTAACGATCGAATCGGGTTCCGGGACGTTCCCATCTGCCATAACAAAAATTCCAACGAGACTCGTTTTAATGAGGCTAGTGCTTTTGTTGAGATTCCCATAAAAATACGTCGACATTTTTTTGTTTGTTTAATGTTGTGATTGATGATTTGTAACATCGTATAGCGAGTTCCGGTCTTGTTAGCGTGAAGCTCGAGCAGGTACGGACAGGGCTCAATGCCGCAATAGAGACCCCTCAAACATTTTATCAACGCCGGTTGCCTGTTCTTAAAAAAGATCTAGGTCATTATCACTGTCATTTTATCATCATTATTAACATCATTGTCGTCATGCACCATTGATAATCAATTTTTCCGTGTGTTAAGGTGACCTTTAACAATCCAGCTTGCTCAGTAAACAGGGTGCGATAATATATAGGGCCGAGGCTCGATCTAAAATGGGCTGTAAAAATCTGTGCTCGCAAGTAGCAGTCTTAACCTTTCGTCAAAGATGTATTTCACAGGTATGCTGGTGTTACCTTGTACAATTACAAGGAGTAGCTCCCTTTCTGCAAAAAACAGGGCCAGAAAACTTGCTAGGGTTATCGGCGGATGACGACGCAGACGACCAAGTCGAGTGACGAGGCGTTTTTGCCGCTCGTATTGATAGATGACGCTTCGTCCTTGTTCCTGCTTGCTTTTAAAAATATCGAAACTGCCTGGTGACGACCGTGGTCTATTAAAATGAATATATTAGGGGCGAAGCTCCTTAGGTTCTAGCCTTGTCCGTCCGTCTGTCCGGCCGGCGTCCGTGCTCACATAAAAAGAAAAAATGTTTGCGCAGTCGACAGGATTCGAACATGTGCGGGGAGACCCCAATGGATTTCTAGTCCATCGCCTTAACCACTCGGCCTCGACTACGGGACGAATAGGGGGCTCTGAGATCTGGTAGTAACTCAAGAGCTGGGGTTTCTGTCATGGATGAAACGTTGCATGTAGCCGCTCAACGCCTATACAGGAGAAGGCACTGCGGTCAAATGCGTATATAATCGCGTTAAACTTTGCATGCATTGGCTCAACGTTTATAGACGAGAGGGCGCTGCGTTCAAATGCTCAAATGCGCATATAACCACGTTTCATACCATACATTATCTTTCTGACATGGACCGTTGACTTAAGCGGTGGGGATGCGTTTCCACGGCTTCTAGCGGATCCAAGGTAATCCGCTAGAAGAACCACTGGCTCTGCATTTCACCGACCATAAAGCAGTAATAATGAAGTTGAAACGCAACCCGGAACTCAGCACCACCTATGAGAAATAAAAAATACAATCAGTACCATCAGCACTACCTATGAACAATAAAATCAGTATCATCAGCACCACCAGAGCTTCGCCCCAATCAACATCATTCACAACGTGGAGATACGGTCATTTTTTTTATGTACCTTTGGTTTAAAAATAAAACGCGGACAATGATGAAATTGCTTGGCGTTTCTCACAAGTACCGACAGCCACTGCTGGCGAACGCGAGAGACACGTACAACGAGACCACGAGTGAGTGGTCTCGTTGTACTTTTAGTGGTTTTAGTTTTTACATCACCTTTTTTTTTACTTTAAATCACTTAAAGTTTTACTTTTAGTGATTTTAGTGGTGCGTCGCCATTTGCTTCCGAGCGTTGCACGAAGCACGGGCCCGTCCAATGGCGTATTCGATTATTTGATGCCGCTTGTAAGACAAAGAAACGCATCAAGGGGCTGTACTAAGGGCATGGTATGGGGGATCGGTGGCCGAGTGGTCTAGCGCACACCAGCTCGGAGCACGTGGAGCGAAAGCTCGCGCTGCAGAACCCAGGGATCCTGGGTTCGAGCCCCACCCCTGCCCGTTTCGATCTGGATGAGCATCGTACCGGCGTGCGGTCGTGTATCACTACTGCGGGATGCACGTTAAAAACCCCAGGCTAGCGGCTGTACCGCACTGGCTAAATTGCTCATCTACAGCTGGGAGACTCGTCGCCCCTGTGTGGCAGACCAAGTTCTAGGCTGTATAAACACACACACAACCCAATTTTTTTAAGGGCATGGGACTCTTCGGAGTGGGACTCGCGGAGCGCGAGGCTACGTAGCACGTTCTTACCGCTAGATTGGCTGCGTAGGTCGTGGCATTGGCCGTGATCACTCTAAAATGCGAATGCTCGTCGCGCGGCGGCGAGACACAGCATGTTGCCATGGCATCACTCCATCATATTTGCGTCGCCTCTCATTGGTCCTATTTTTTGTATGGTGCAGCAGACAAAAGTCTGACACAAACCCTTCTCCGGCAAAACTAGCGCCACTAAATAAGCTACGCTTCAGAGTAACGACACTTGGCCATGTTGTGCTTTAAAATCATGGTTGCCAGTTATCTGAAGCTTTATCTAATATTACAGGAAACGCTTTTCCGCCATCCACAAGTGTTTAAAAAATTCCCGAAAAAACAAAGCAGTATTACACGACCTTCCTAACACCGAATCTAACACCGAATCTTCAAGGCGTTGACGGTGATGGGGCCAGGAAATCTATCCGCCCGTAGCGGCTCACGACCAGGCCGTGCTGGCAACAGAGGAGAACCGTTTTCGAGCGACGCTCTTCCATGGAGGTTGACAACTGGTAGATCTAAGAACGCTGCTTTGGATCTCTAAACTAGTCAAGCACAAAGTTGGGGCCGAAGTTGACGGAGCGCGCCGATTGAGCTATCACGACGATCACTTCACACTTTTTTCGCCGGCGTCCCAATCTGCGCGCTCCGCGAACTTTCGGCTCCAACCTTTGTGTTTTACGAGTTTAGGGCCCCTGAACAGCGCACTCAAACATTTCGTCCAGTAAAAATCCCTATAGTATCACCTCGTTCAGCGCACAAACCTGCTAAGCGGTACAGTTCACTGATTATGCTATAGCAGTGAACAAATGTTTTCCGCTGCAATTCCCCTGAATAAAAAAAGTCACGACGCCTCCCTACTCTTCTGGTGGGCACACTTCATATCATTTTATTTGCTTTCTCGTAATCGCGCGTCGCATTGATTGAACCAAGATTGCAGGCGACGTTCCTATACCTGGTTTATACTAAAGTCAGAACGCAATTAGATGCAAAAAAAATAAAAGAGACAGACTTGTGTATTGAAAGAGCGATTCCCCTGTGTTTGGTTGGCTTTACCGTGAAAAGCGCATCCGGAGACACACCATTCCAAATGAACCGTGAGGCTGCGTTTTTCACCTTGCTTGATTGGTGCCTTCGGTTCCCCGCATTCGCTATGTTCTGACTGTATAGGCGTTTTCCCTCCTTTCCGCTAAGTCGGCCACGCTCTTTTAGCGTTATTTCTTGCTGTTTCGCATGCGTGCGTATAGAGTGGCGACGTCTGAATCGTCCCAATTACGATGGCAGGCGGTATTTTTAAAAGATGTCGCTACTTGTCTGCAGACACCTTTTCGAGCCAATATTTCCGAGTTACTCGACTGTGGATGCCTGCGTGGCGTCTGATATGCCACAGAAAAGTGCTACACTTCGCTTCGCCATGGGTCCAAGCGTACTCAAAGGCCGGAAGACACATAAACACGTACGCAGAGACTGAAGCCACACTCACCATGTTAATACACCATAAAAAATGAAAGCCGTTTACAATTCTCTGTAATGCCGAATTAGAGCACAACTCTTGAGGAGGAGAAGGGGAAGGTAAAAAGAGAAGGGTATGCCCCTCCTCCTTCGTACCCTTTCCGCCTCCCCTCCTCTCCTCGTCCTCCCTCCTCCTCCCTTCTTCTACCCACCCTACTCCCCCTCCCTCCCTCTCCCTCCCTCCCTCCCTGCTCCCTCGTGACGTCACTCGTGACCCTAGTGACCCTCGTGAAGGTCACTCGTGAAGGTCAGTGTGAAGGTCGTGACTTTCGTCGTGAACTTCACGAGTGACCTTCGTTACGTCACTCGTGACGTCATTATGGAAAACGTCCCATAATGCATTAAAACTTGGGTTTGGGCTAGTTGGTCCATTACTGAATAAAAGGTTAAAAAGCGCGAACTTTCTGGAAGGTTGGCTCTGATTGTCGCGATTGAATTCGATGTGGTTTGGGCAATGTGTATATATAAGTGACAGTGGTGTTAATAAAAACCAGTTGAGAGTGAAGCGCCTGTCGTCCGTGTTTCTTTATTGTCCTCGTTTGTTCGCGCTTTTTAACCTTTTATTCAGTCCCATAATGCAACGCGCGGTTACGCCGACGGTGACACCGCTCAAGCCGGGCGCCTAAGAGCTGCGCTCTAAAAAATAAAAAAACGGCGTTCGCTGCAGACCTAACGCCAAAATAGACATATTGCTGAAATTACACGAGCAGAAGCAGAATGCTGGGAATGTAGGTTCACACGCGGCATGTTCCGGCGTATGCAGCAGTAACTGTTCTAAAGCAATGCCTAAAACAGATGGCATCTTGCACTCGAGTTTGTCACCGCTTTTCTTTCTTAGAATATTTTATACGGGGAAGGCGAGCGCGTGCAGACCTACATTCCCAGAATTCTACTTAATGGTTGGGTAAATTAGCAAAATGTCTAATATCTGCCGACAGGCGTCAAGCATGTGCGAAGCATGTACGCTGCACACATATGTCAAACATGTCTGCAGACAGCTCTTGTATGACCAATGTGACTCCTACAAGCATGAATCCCGTTCTTTGGCTAGGTGCTTGCAATTTCGCGAAGCCAAAAAGTGACGCCTGAATAAAAGCGTGGCCGCGAGGCTTGACACTGATTGGCTTTGAGTGTGTGTGTGTGGTGTGTGGTTTGCGTGTGTGGTGTGTGCGTGTGGTGTCCGTGAGAGGTGTGGTGTGCGTGCGTGCGTGCGTGCGTGCGCGTGTGTAGGGGGGGAAGGGGGAGAGGCTATTGCCCTAAAAAAGTGTTTGCGCCAGGCGGGAATCGACGCATCGCCATGAGTAGAGGCACTATTAACGTGAATAGATTTGTTTGGCTAGGTGCTGGGCATTTCGAGAAGCACGGATAAAAACGTGACCATGAGACTCGACACTGATTGGTCGACGGGTGGGAGAGTAGGAGTGAGGTGCTCGACGCTTGATTGGTTGACGGAGATGTCATGCGACCCAGAGGGATAGGCGAGGAGGAGCTCGACCAGCTTTGCACACTGAAGGAGTGGAGCTCGCGAGTATATGGAAGGCTCTGGAAGATCGCCAGGTTTATCGGCCCGATTAGCGGCATAGTATCGTTTCATTCTAGGAACAACTATCGAGTGTACACATGGTACGTGTTAAACTATCTAACGAAGACCGCCGTGAACATAGGCGTTTGGCATCTGGCAACTCAGAGTATCGGTAAACGTTTCTCGTGCATTTCATTTTGTACGATGCATTATCAGTGTTATCGCAGCTTAAAAGCGCAAGAGCATGGCGCATTTACTGAGCATGACATGTACAGCCGGAAAGACGACGCCCCCATAAATAGACGACGAACGCTTTTGCGTAGCACTTTCCGCACAGCCTGATTGTCCCCAGTGTATCGAAGCGTCGACTGAGGTGCAGGGGGTATACCCAGAACGCAGCTCAGATGACGAAAATTCGGTAGAGCGCCGAACACAGTTATTGGACTAGTCGTAGACCTCTCCAGAAAAGTGCTTCTGGTCGGTTCCAGTCGCAGCGGTCGTGCGAATATGCGCATGTTCGACTGTAATTAATCGCCCTCCCCCCTCCCCGAAGACGTCGAAGATTCACCTAACATGGCGTCATGAACAGGCCTTGTGTCTTCCAGGTGGTGTTGGACGAATGCATGATGGGCTGCGTGTAGATCATTCCAAAAATCGCCTTCTGCGCGCATGCCATATTTGTCTACTGGGTTGTGGAACGCATTGTGACGAGAGAATTATCTTCGGACGCACGCGCACGCATGTTGTAAGCACGTTTGCTTCGCACATATGTATACGCTTCCAACATGTCTGCAAAAAGCTTTTGTATGACCTATGTGACAAGAGAGTCATGCGAGGAAGAAACGCGCGTCAGACAGTGTCTGAAGACTGTCTTTTGTATACTAGCTGTGTGACGTCGACTAACGACTTATAACAGAAAGGCTGCAGACGCGCGCACTTTGAGGACTCGTGATCACACGGCGCTTGTGACTCCGTCTTAAGACGAAGAAAGGCCCGCACGAGTGAAGACGTACCGGGCCGAACGCAGCTCCAGCCACAGAGCCCGTCGCAGAGGCACTTCTTCTTGGTGCTGATGCAGTCCTCGTCCGTCTTGCACTTGCGCAGGCAGCGACGGCCCAGGGCGGCCGCTTCCTCCCGGTTCTGGGGACAGCCCTCGCGCACGTCCTCTTCGTCGCCGTCTGCACATGCGCCAAGAGAAAATAAAAAGAAAAGGGAAACAACGTAAGCAACATACATCGAACAAAAGAATCGCAAAGTGATGCAGTTACATCTGACAGCAATGTGAAAGCAAAATCAAAATAGACGTTCGTATTGAGACAGCATAAGGTCTACCCTGGAGGTATGGCAGCACCGGTTTATACCGTAGGTGACAAATTTATCCGATAAAGTACTACTGCTAATCAGAGGTATTTAACACGCATCGCGCAGTAGCGACACATGACAGCGCATCCGTGTAATGCTCATCCGGACTGAAATGGGTGGGGGTGAGGATCGAGCCGCCCAGGATACTTAGGATCGTATTATGGGGAACCGTATTATGGATTTGAACCGCACCCCTACCCGTTTATGTCTAATTTTTATCAGCTCGTTTGCGCCCCGAGTTTGTGTCGAGCTTTTGCTCCGCGCCTAGGATTGCTGTGTTTACCCCATTTTCATTCGTCGTCCCTCGATTTCCGCCCGATGAATTCGCAGTTGTGGTATGCTGCTCCCTGTCGCAATTCTGGCTGTAGCACAGCAGCAAAAGTGGACTCAGCAGACACGGAAGCTTTAGCAGCCAGGCGTTGGGACGCTGCCACGACACTGACACAATTAAATTTTCTCGTTTTTTTTTCTTGTTTGATTTGTCGGGACATTCCAGCTTTTGTGACATGATTTGTTGCCACCTCTGGTCCATTTTTAGTGTATGGGCTTGTATAGGGTGTTTTCACGCGACGACCATTTGTCGTTCTGTTGATCGATGTGAGTGAGCGAGAAAACGTATTCATTAAACTAATGGGTTCAAGGCCGGGGATGAAACTTGTAGGCCTCAGTGCACTACGTATTTGAGGGTGTCAGATAAATCCTTCAAACGCTCACCTTCGGCCCGCGGTAGGCGGCTCAAAACAGAAGGTGAGAATAATGACGTCAATAAAAAATTACAGCAAGATTCATTGATGGATTCTTAGGGAATGCATTAACATGACCCTTGAAAACACCACACACGCCCTCTTTGGGAAACGCTAACGCTGACCCCTTTGCTTTTCCCCTTTGGCATTCTCTTTTGCTTCCTCCATTTTCGACTGCCTTTTTATAGCCTCGTTACGGGCTCACTGTTAGCGTTTCCCAAAAGGTGACATGTGTGGCGCTTCCCAAGGGTCACGCTAATGGATTCTAGAAGAATCCACCTATAAACATTCCTGTAATTTTTTTTACCCCTTTTTTTGTACAAAGAGTACAAAAACAAAAGAGACAAAGAGTCAGAGCACATCAACGCCTTTGTATACGGTCATCCATATGACTCATGGAAAGAACCACGTCCATACCACTTGGTGAAGGAACCGCATCCATATTTCTTGTGGAGGGAACCGCATCCATCGTTTTAGCTACACACACACATCTGAGCCCACGTAGCGCTACTACGGAAACCCAGAGCGAAGAACAACCGGCGACGGCAGTGAGGCAACTGAGCATGCCCTCATTCCACTGCGCCGCGCCGCAACACCGAGATAACAAAGCGGTAGTGCTGAATGAGATGGCGTCAACGAACTCCAGCGATGGGCACAGATTGGACACGGCAATTGCGTCAACCTTCGGCTCAAACTGGACTCGAAGCCGAGCGCAAATGCAGCACTCGTTTTCAGTCTGTGTCCAGCGTTGGCCTTCTCTAATGACGCCGCCTTATTCAGCACTGCGGCTTTGTTATCTAGGTGATGCGCGGCGCCTCCTCCTTTCTGGCTTCGCGCCAGCTGCGCGCCTGACTTTGACGAAAACAAGGGGGCTTTTTTTGACAAAAACCCGGCGGTGTCTGTCAGTTTGTCAGCGCCGGGGATAGAGAGAGGTTGACACGTGCTGAAGTCAGCGCTTCAGATCAATGGGAGTGTCGCACGCGTTACCCTCTCCCCCTCTTTCTTCCTCTCTCCCCGGCGCTGACAAACGAAAGACACCACAGGGTTTTCTCCAAAACGAGTGTTCTAATGCTAACGCATTAAAATACTTAATTGGACGCTAAACAGGCAAGTCGAAGACGCGTTCCAGGAACCCTTCTATCGGCATGAGTCGACAGAAAAGAGAAAGAGAGATGGATATATATGCTGCCTGCTTTGTTAGCTCTTAAAGCATGAAATACTTTTCATAAGGACCCTCCAATCCCAAAATTTTGCCCGTCCGTCCGACCGTCCGTTCTTTCGTGCATTTCCCGCTAAATTTAGCGGGGAAATTGACGTCACATGAATCTACACTTAATACGGTCCCCCATTAAATTTCCCCCAAAAAATTAATGTCAAGTGACCGGTCGTCAGGAGACTTACAGACAAATTTAGATTCCCCGCTAAATTTAGCGGGAAAATCGACGTCAAAAGACCTATTCACCAGTTCAGTTTTCCTGCTAAATTTGGCGGGGAAATTGACGTCAAGGGACGGGACGTTACGAGACCGAGACATCAATTTAGTTTCTCCGCTAAACTTAGCGGAAAAAATGAACGTCACGTGACCTTTATACGAAGCCAGTTTTTCTGCTAAATTTAGCGGCGACATTTATCAAATGTAGGTTCTTACTCCCCGAAACGACTGCGTAATGTCTTCTAAGCAAACGTAAACGATCGGTGCTCAAGTTCTGCATTTCACGCATATAAAACATTAAAAAAAAATGTCGCTTTCAATTTTTTTCTTCAAATCTTGCGTATCCATTGAACATCTGCGTTAACCCAAGAAAAAACGTTTTTGTTCTTACTAGGAGTTTGCTATTAAACTTTCCCAGACCCAGACAATGTAACTGTCTCTTTCACTATAGAGAAGAGACGTGGCGGGAAACGGCGCGAGCGACTGAAGGTCTAACCGGGTTACGCACATCACGGAGTGCACGCGAATGTACGTGCGCAGGCGGCGGCTGGTGTGTACGCCAATATTTGGGCAGACCAGGGACAGAGAAGAAGGCGGGATTGAACGGAACGAAGGAGCAGATGAAAGACAGAGAAGGGGAGACGGGAGCGTTGCGCTCATAATTAAATCGAGCAAGACGGCGAGCTATCCGGCGATGCGGTCGCACACCTCTACCGCTGTGTCTGCTGAACAAAGCTGATCCATCCAATTTTCGATGAAGCTCCCCGCTCCCCCTTCCTTTTTCTTTTTCCCGCGTTACGATGTATTTGTTTTATCTAGCGTTTCACGATCTGTTTTATTTTGAAACTTGGGGGGGTTAAATCGCCATTTTTGATACGCGCCCGAAACTGGTGTCGCACAATGGAAATAGTGCGCGTGCAAAAAGGGCGACCCTAAACGCTTAAAGGGGCTGTGCAACGATATTGGGTAGGAACATTTCTCACTTTACACCAGCTGACTAGCACTAGCGGGACCCCACAATACTCGAACGCAACGTCACTGACCAAGAAGCGTCTTCGTCGTGATGAAATTCCAAGGATAATAGCGGACCTTTTCTTTCAGTCTCTCCTTCGCACAACTTGGTGACGGGGCTGCGGGTGGGCAGCGCCAACAACGCGATCCCCTGGAGCGCGTCATCGAGCTTTGTGATCTCCGCTGTGACGATATTTAAACGCCGCTCAAAGAGTGAACGCGAAGTCTGCGTAGTCATTTGAGTTTGGCTCATGACAATCAATACCTCGACACGCATTCGCGGGTAGTAACTTGTGTTTAATCGCTAGGATGACGGCGAATAGCAGAACCTTAACAATCCGTGGCTGTATCTGAGCTAATACTTTACACAAAAGACATTCTTCTGCAGTCACCGTCTGTGGCGTGTTTCTTCCATGTATGGCGTTCCCGTCACGATGGTCATAAAAAAAAAACAAAAAAAAACTCTTTGAACATGTTGCATGCATACATATGTATAGACGCTTTACACACGCGCCAGAATACAGCCGCCATTGCTGACCTTCTCTTGTTTTAACGAGATACCGAGCCATTGAAAGTGGTGTGGACGAGCCTCCACAAAAGCCAATGCTGGGGAGAAAGACGGAATAAAATCTAAGATGACAATAACCTGGTCTGCTATGGTAATAATGAAGTGAAGTAAACGTTATAAGGAGAAACAAAAACTGAAGGTCAGTTATGGCGGTGCCCATGCACAGCTGCTGCAAAGCGTCTATAGAGCGAACATTCTTTGGGAATGCTCGACGCGTGTCCGCAGAGAAACTCCGCGTCTTTTGTATGACATACGAACAGTGCCACTGCGGCTTCACGATCGAAATCGGGTGTATCGATGACGACACAGCGTGTGCCCCCCTTCAATCAGCCACGATTTCAGATTTCTTCCACAATAATTGATGGCCACAATAAAGGGGAAAAAGAAAAATAAGATCGGCGGTGGAGGTAACGTTTTTCGGTCAAATTCACGCTCACAAGTACCGCCAACCATTGTTATGGAAACGCGCAAGAGACGTGCCACGAGCGGGTGATCCGCCGCCATTCGCTTCCCGTGGGCCGCTCGTGACACGGACTTCGTGCGCTGGCACATCTGACGCTACTTGCGAGACAAACGCAAACACGTCGAGGGGCTTTAGGTGGACTGTGTTAACCCACCGCAGCTCGGAGTACGCGGGGCGAAAACTCGCGCTGCAGAGCCCGGGAATCCTGGGTTCAATCCCCAACCCTGTCCGTTTCGATCTGGATGAGCATTGTACCGGCATGCGATTGTGAATCGCCACCGCGAGGTGCACGTCAAAGACCCCAGGTTAGCTGCTTGTACTGGACTGGCTGAATTGCTCATCTACAGATGAGACACCAGACGCCCACTGAAGCAGACTAACTTCCAGCTGTATAAACATACACAAAACACAGTTAATTAACTATTATTCTCTCCGCGGGATGGACGCATACATCACTGTTCCGAATGCACACAAGGTTCGTTTGCAGTTGCAGCGGTTACAGCCTCTCTCTCTCTCTCTCTCTCTAGTCCTCCCTGCTCTCCTTTTCTCGCCTCGCTCGTTCTTATTTGGTATCTTTCTTTCTCGTTTAATCATTTTTCCGCAATCACGTTTTTTTTTTCGCTCTGCCTCAACTCTGTATTTTTTTTTCTAGCACTTTCTATTTGCTTCTACATCTCTCTCTCTCTTTCTCTCTCTTTCTTTACCTTCTTTCATATCTCTCCCTTTCAGTAGTCACTGACAACTTAAGAAATTCAGTTCAAGAACCGAAGGTATGGCATAGATGTAATCATACATAAAAACGTAAATAACTCGCACTTATCCTAATACCATTTATGAGAAGACAATAAAACACCGAAATGTGCCAAGCGTAGGCTTAACACTTGCCTCGGTTAAATTTTATATTCGACAGCGCACACTTAAATCGCTACACCAAACAGCCGTTGCGCATGTAATCAATCATTGCAAAGGAACATCTAACACCGAGAGCTAAGACAAAAAAAAAAAAAAAAAAATCCCCTAAATATTCGCGCCGAAACCACAAAAACAAATGCACGGAATGTTGGGGCTTTTTGAATAAGGATGATTAGTAGCGCAGGTTCGCCAGGCAGCTCCAAAATATTAAGCGAAGAATAAGAGGTGTTCCTTAGGCGATTGTAGCGCATATTCGTCAAGTTCCTCACGCTTCAGAATCTCGCGCGCACATCTCCGGCAGGGTCAGGAATTTTTAACTTGGAGCGGCGCCGACATCGATCCCGAGATGAGACGGACCCATCAATATGGATAACCGACGCGCCGCGTCCGCGCCCCGTAAAGCACACGTTTCTTTGTATTCACGTCGAAGATTTCCGGGGAAAAATTATTGAGCATTTTTGCTCTAAGGCATTCACGTTGTAAAACTTTCGGTGTTGATTGTAATCTCTGTCCTTTGCTTCGAGATTCGTTTTAAGCGGGGGAGGGGGGGGGGGGTTCTATATTATATAATAATACTGCAGTCCCATTGGAAGCGGGGCGATCTTAAGAGGCTCCAGACTTGCCACGCCCCGTGCTTCTAACAGGGACACTGACACCCACCCCCAAAACTGTTTTTCTTTTTTTTTTATGCCAGATGATTTAATATGGTGTGATTAGCCATTCAATATTTTGCTGCAAAGTAACGTATATCTTTAATAAAGCAAAAAATAAACTGCTTGAAACCTAAACGGAAACAAGAGCACGGAAGCTTATGGCCGGAAGTCAGTTACACCCGACCGCGGATTTTTTTTTTCCTTCGCTTTTCCGGCGTGTGAAGTGGTCGACCACAACGATGATTTAGTTGCGTGCACCGTTTGTCGTGCGATAGCCGCTTTCCGAAATTCATTATGGCCTCTTAAAAACTATCACCAACTAAGTGTGCATTATCTGTGTACCCACCCGTGCCCATTTCTATCTGCATGAGCATCGTACCGGCGTGTGTTCGTGTATCCCTACTGTGTTGTGCACATTAAAGACCCGAGGGTAGCGGTTCTAGCGCGCTGGCTAAATTGCTCGTCTACAGCTGAGGCAACAGACGCCCACAAAGGCAGTCTAACTTCCGGCTGTATAAACGTACATAAACCATTTGTTTCATTATCTGAATAGACGCCTTAAACACGCGCCAGACTGCGCCGCCATAGCCGACCTTCGCTTGTTTTACCGAAATGCCGAGCCACTGAAGCGAGCGTTTATGAGCCTTCACAGAGGCCTATGCTGGGGAGAAGGACTTAGTAGCACCTAAAGTGGCGATATTCTGTCCTGCTGTGGTAATGATGAAGTGAAGCGAACGGAATAAAAGGAAACAAAAACTGAAGGTCGGTCATGGCGGCGCCCATGCACAACTGCCTGAAAGCGTCTATACACGTTAAAGGCAGTCTGGTGAGGTAAGAATTTGAACACAGGCACCTATACGGAGCTCGAACATTTTTTAATTAAGTTGGCAGTATTGTTGTTCAATGTTACCGCCGCGAGACTTATAAGCTTCTCTGCGCAACGCATTTGAGGGTGTCATGTGACTCGGCTTTGGCACGCGGCAGAGAAATATTTAAAATAAAATGTTGGAAAATTTTTTCAATAACTTTACTAAACTAAGCGTCTCGTACAGAGCGGTTATTTCCTGACATTATCAAAACTGAAACAAATAGAGAAATGATTGTACAGAGAAGAACACCTTGACTTTTGTACGTCTGCCGTTGACGAATAGACGTGAAATTTTAACCGCCATTAGCATACAACAATTTAGATTGATACTTAAGCCAACAGATGTCACTTGTGAAAGGGTCTATTAAAGAGTTTTCGTAGATCATTTTTGCTGTCCCGCAACGCCCTCCGCAACCCGCTACGATGCCCGGAACTCTACAGTCAAGGTCATGGACGCGCAGGCGCAGTGGCGGCTTCTTCGTTACGGCGGGCTTAGCGGAAGGGGAAAAGCGGTCTGCAAAAACTCCCTATTGCTTCGCACTTAAATCCCTTCCGCCCGATATTCTGCACTTGAAGATCGACTGGCCTGTACCACGAACGACAGTTCCGATGTAGCGGCTCCATTGATCTGTCGCAAAGTTGGTCCGTCGTGCCCCACCATCGCGTCGTCCAGTCCGCTGTACGTCACCATACTGAGCATGACGTGTACATGTACTTCCTCTGAGTTGTGCAACATTTTTTTTCTTTTTCATCACTGTATCTGCAGTTTTCTGGAGGCCACAAAAAGGGGGTTCATATTCTTTTATCGTTGTAATATTGAATGTGTGCCTTGATGACCACGACTTTGAATATATTTGGTATAAATACGGCGAATTCGAGTGGTCAATCCCCGGCGAGACCGAGCCGGCGGCACCGGTGACCCGAAACGCGCCGAACATCAAACGCCAGATGGTGACAGTTTACTTCGCCGCTTGGCAGCGTGACGCGGCTCCCGAGGCTGTCGCCGTGTCGCCGCCGTCACCCATGTCGTTCATTTTCGTCGTGGTATTGTCTCAACGGCTTGGATGGACTCGACTATTGGCTGCTGAAGTGTCTTTAAATCAGTGTAGTTCTTTCGCTCATTCTCTTTCACTGACGTCCACTCGCATTTCGGAGTTGACTTCACCGGATACACTCTGGCGCCCGCTAGGCCGGCCGCTCGGAGCTCGGGCGGAAAAAGCACCGAAAAGTTGCCGGTGTTCGCCGGAGATCCACCACCCGAAGGGTGTGCGCCGGGCGGAAACTGACCACGCGGGCACTATTGCCGCTTTTCTGGCAAAATAAGTGTCCGACGATCGCCCACCCCAAATTTGCCGATAGTTTGAACGCGACTTGTTTATAGGAATGATACTAAGCGCGACTGAAACCGGCGAATTCTCGACTGGTTTTCGGCGGAAAGAAAACAAATTTCGAGTCTCAAGTAGTGCTCTGCATAGTTGGGCTCTTGGAGGACATGTTCAAATAAAAACCTCGGCGAGCATAAATATCCTGTCAGTGTTTCTTTAAGCTGCCAGCGAGTGTGGTCAATGACAGTTCGGGACATTTTAGGGATGTTCTGCAACCAATAAGATTCCGTCATTAGGCGATACGAGCGTCGAAGAACGAAACGTGTTTGCTATTTTTTGCGCTTCGATAATAGCAGACGAGAGGGACGTTGTATAGATGGATGCACGTGGCTGAACCCTCAACATCGGGTGGCGGCTCGCGCCATCTATGTCCAGCGTTTGTTTGAATTACAACGCCCCCTATAGTCGCTAGAAAACGAATATAGATGGTACAAATATGCATCTACAACAAACCGGGTAAACCTCGATCATATATTAAATATTCGTTTTAAATTGCGGCAAGCCTTAAAAAAAAAAAGATCGGCATGTTTTTGCGAACGTTTTATGCAGGGAGTGGTCGCGAAGTTTTTTTCAGACATCCATCCATTCATCGGACCCCACGACAGGCATCTATACGACACTCGTCGGAAGGTTCAAGCACATGGGTAAACGTTTTTGACGCGGCGCTTTGCCAAAGCCACCCTGCTGCATCGGCGTCAAAAAACAGAACACACACACACACACACACGCACACGCACACGCACAAGCGCGCACACAAACACACACACACACACACACGACAAGCAATTTTTTTTTTTTTTTTTTTTTTTGGCGGGCGAAAATTCAATAAATTTCGAGGCTTCCCCGTTTTGGCTAAAAGTTATGGAGGCGCGCGCGCGCCCCTATGGACGATCGACTGGGAAATGTATACACGCAACCCGGCGTCTGCACATTCAATCCTTCACTGTCGATTATTCTTTGTTCGTGAATCTCTCCCTGACAGTTTCGATGGGTTGTTGTTGCTGTTGTTTTGCCGTCGCGTTTCGTTTCTGTTTTTTTTTTTTTTTTTTTTTTAATTTGTTGGTGGCAGTGGAGACATCAAATGCGAATCGACGGATATTTGATTTTCACGCGTGTCAAAAAACTTCCACGTTCTTTTAAATTGTCAGTCAGTGTCGACAGCTTCATTAAATATGATTTTACCCACCCGCGCTTGGCGCCCAAAGTGAAGAGGTTTTCGATTCGTTTTAAATGCTGTCTGCTTATCCAAGGGATATCTCTATACCCATCACCGACTTCTTAAGAAACGCAAGGCGTGGTAAGTCCTGAGGATCTTATAATAATAATAATAGTAATAATATTAATGATCAATCAATCAGTGTTTATTTGAGTGTCCAGGAAGAACCCACGAGTGCGGGCACGCTTGTGAGAAAGAAAAAAAGAAAAACGGAAACACCAGGGCAGTGGTGGAACGCAGTCCACCAGTCTGACACTAAGACAGTCACAAATTAGAAGACAGTTCAAGCAGTCGGAACAAGCGAAAGAACAACGAAGAAGCTACACCAGATCTTGCATATTCTAAGCAATGGCGAGTACATGGTATTGTAGCAATACACAAGTATTTATCAGCCATTTTCAAGCATTAACTGCTTGGAAACAGAACGATCAAAAGTTCGGCAGCACGAACCAGAAATGTCGAGTGCATCGAAGTACATGTTCCAGAACTCAGCCGTTCGAAGAACAGGGCTTAATTGATTAAAATTTTGAGATGTTTAAAACGATGATTGATGCCGTGTAGGCACACATGCAACTCTATAAGAGGTTTACTTCTAACAAGAGGCTGTGGGAGTTAATAAAAGTGTGAAAAACTTTAAGTAAAAGCATCATATCCACCTCAACCCGACGCTGATGCAGGCCCAACAAGTTCATAGTTCGGAATCAGTTTTATAATTGAAGCGATGTGTACCACTCTTAACGTAGCGATGTTTCAAGATGAAAATAATCTTATTCTGAACTACGTTGAGTGCCAATGAGTTAGTTTGAGAAATGCTGTTCCACAGAACTGAGACGTACTCAAGCTGCGATCTCACTAACGAAGGGTACACTGTCAGAAACGTAAACGGATTTTTAAATTTCTTTGTTATGCGACATGTGGCGCCTAACGTGCAGAGAAACCAGTTTACAACTCCTGTTATGTGATTATCGAACCTCAAGCTTGAATCAAACGTATATCCCCCTGGCCCTTCATGTCAGACACACGCGGTAACAATTCACTGGAGATGCTATAAGCGAAAATGGTATTCGACGTTTTCCGTGAAAATGTTCTAACTTTGGTTTCCGATCGGTTAAGACAAAGATCATTAACAAAGCACCGACTGAAAAAGGATCATTTGTCCTCTTGAAGCCTAATGAAATCACCAATGCTAGCTATTTGTTTGTAGAGTTCTATGTCAACTGTATGCTGCAGAAAACGGAGGAAACGTCGTTTACGAAAATAGAGAACAGGAGAGGACCTAAAACAGAACCCTAAGGAACGCCAGAGGAAGCCCTGTAGAATGAAGAGGCTGTATTGTTCACCCGGTCGTATCCGATTCGTGTTTACTCCAGTTAAGAACTCAGCCACACACCGCACAGGCGGAAAGCTTCCCTAAGAGAATAGTGCGGTTAACAACGTCGAAGGCCTTGCTCACGTCAAAATAGATAGCATCCAGCTGACCTTTATTACAAACGGTTGTATACCACGAGAGCGCACGACAGGAGAGCGCCAGGACATGTCAGCGCGTATCATAGAGCGCACGTCACGAGAGCGCATGCGCGCGCCTTGGGAGTGATCGATACTCGGGTCTTAAAACACACATTTCCACGGAACGGTAATTTTGACACCACGTAGCATTTTGAACGCTTAATTTCCTTTAATTGGCCGAGCACGCAGACCTGCGGGAAGTCTAAAAAAGTCGATTTTTGCAAACTTGAAATGAAGAAGCAAGATATAGAGTTTTGGAGACATAGTAGTTTATTCGTTACCATTCCATAATTAAAAAAAAAAAGAATCAAAGACTGATTGACTGTGAAACATCGCGGAGGTAGTTTAGCATGGACCTTTGGTCGTACGCTTCAACTAGGTTGCTCAGATTCTTCGCTACGTGAACGTAGGTGACCTCGCTGCTCCTTTGAGGCTCTCCACGTAGTGCATCCGCCAGCTACTGGACTGCACTGGAGCGCACGGTTGGCTACACGAGCCTACCGTGCGTGCAGGTCTTACATCATTACCATGTTTAATTCTGGCAAACGTGGGGAAAACGTTGAATTTTGAACGCACTAGAAATCAGCCCGTTCGTTCATGCGATTAATAACAAAATGGGAAGCTGCACTCACATACTGTGTAGTGCTGGCTGTCGCGTAAGAGTTAATTCGACATATTACAACCCAGCTACTACAGAAAGAGATTCGATACTTGACTGCGACGAGGGAATACACCTTAAGAACGGAAGTTGTTGTTCAGCGCTCTCGTGACAAGCGGTCAAATGACACCCGCTTTCGTGTTGTGCGCTCTCGTGGCGCCCTCCCATTACAAACGACGTGAGAAGCGGTGGACATAAAAGTCACGAAATTTGTAGCAGTTGATCTGCCAGACATAAAGCTGTGTTGGTTAGGAATGTCTATGTTACGACACCTAAAATATAAGAATTGATGTATGACCATTTCAAAGAGCTTGGAAAACAAAAAAAAAAAGACAGGTCACTTCTTTTTTTTTTATCCGAAACGATTGAAAACGATGCCTGGACATTGCCCTTAAAATTCGTAACTTGGGAACTGAGCATTTGTGAAGTAAAAAAAATAATTCCCAACACCGGAATTTGAAGTTCCCGCGTGATCCACGCCAGTGCAGTGACGTCAAAGATTGAGTCGTTCTGCAACACCAGTTTCTCTTACGCCTGCGTGTAGTGTTCGCCCGCGTTCCGCGATCAACCGCTCCGTGCTTGCCGCCTATCGCTGTGAGCAGACGAGGCTTCACTGTCACGTTTGAAGTTCGTTTAGGGCTCTTTCAGCGATCTCAAATTCCTTGGAACGGTGTGAGGTTGAAGAGAACGCGCCGTGGACTTTTCTGAGCGACGTGAGTGGCCATGTCGCCCCGGTTCTGCGTGAAAGGCTGCCACCCCGGCGGAGACACAACCAAAACTAAGCTATCCAGGCACTAAACCCAGTTGGTTTGACCCTTTGACGATTTCCTTTTCGAAGTCTGAGAGGTCGGCGGGCACCTAAAACGTCCGATTCCCCAATTCAGCGATATTTCTCAGTGCTACATGCGTCGAGCCCCCCCAAGCAAAAGCGCGCGTGTGTATGAAGGCACTTCATCATAAAGTACGGTAAAACGCTATCTGGACTCTGCGCTTCGAAACGTAAGCATTCCATAGAATACACTGCAGTTACCAAAGCAGCCGTCCGGCGCGTCGAACGACGGAAGGCGGGTTGTGGTGAGTGAGGGGGTTACTGCTCGCGCATCCAGCGCCTATGAGCAGTTCCGTAACTGAGCTAATCTAACAACGTTGGCTCGGAGTCATCGCGTCCTTGATGGATGGACGGGTGATATTGGCTATACCCTTTGTAACGGGTGGTAGATTGCGCCACCATGCCTGAGGAAATGTTTTCCTCCCCCACCTTAACCCAGCACCGTCCAAGTTGTCAGACTGAAATTTCTCTTATTTCCCTTAATGAAAGTAGAATCCTTTCTACTCAAGATGTCATAGCAAACGCTCGGCTAATCGTGGAAGGCAAACCACAGCGACGGTTTTGGTAGCGTACGGAACTAATGGCCGAGTGTGAATCGTCGTACAAGTTTGTCAATTTTTTTTAAGGCACGAAATGCTTTTTAGGGGAATCCCTTAATCCCAAACATTTTGTCCGTCCGTCCCCTCGTGCGTCTGCGCCTTTCCCGCCAAAGTTAGCGGGGAAATTGCCGACACGTGACCTAGACACCAATTCAGGTTCCCCGCAATCCAGCGGGAAAATTAATGTCGCGTGACTTGACGTCACGAGACGTACACATCTATTCAGTTTCTCCGCTAAATTTAGCTGCAAAATTATGTGACGTGACAGCTATTACATTAATTTAGTTTCCCACTAAATTTAGCGAGAAATTCGACGTCACGTGATTTTTGTACTAAGTCATTTCCCCTGTTACATTTGGGGAGAAATACATAATAATGTAGGTTCCTGTTCACTGCCCCAAACGACTCTTTAATGCCTTCTAAGCAAATTTAAACGATCCCTACTCAAACCATGCATTTCATGCATCAAATGACTTTAAAGATAAAGGTCGCTGTAAATTTTTCGTCTCCAGTAATCTTGGAAGCCGCACCCTATAACGTGTCCGTATTTTCACCCTCTCTACAATTCCCATGTGCCGCATTTTTAAGCCTTTGTGATCGTTGTCTTCGCATACACGCTTCCTCCCAATTTGTAGGTCGTTCCGGAGCAATGCATGTACGAACAGCAACTCCCGTCTCGCAAACGAGCGCACCCGCCTAGAGGAGCTCCAAATTCTGCGCATGCGCAGGAAGCATTTCCGCCAAGAGCGCAGGCAACATGTGGCGAGCGCGCTCCGTTCCCCCAGCGAGAGCGCCACCTGTGCAACGCGTTCTGAGCGTGCGCAGTAGCTCTCTTCTGCGGAACACCAGAGGCCGCGCGCGGTGTTCACAGCCTAGTGACACGGCGTATTTCACCTGGGTGATAAGCGACGGAAAAGGTGCATAGACCAACGTTGTATGCGTTACAGAAAAAAAGTAAATAAATTAGGTACTCGTTACTTGCAAATAAAAGGAACGCGTTACCGTCCCATATAGAAAGTAACGCGCGTTAATTTTGCGTTACTTTTTTATTTATAAATAAAAACGCTTTACTGTTTCGACGTTAGAGTGGTATGCATAGGCGCCACATTTCAAGAACGTGCAAGCGTTGGCGACGAGAAGATAGAGGCAAAATTCTGAAGGTATGTGGGAAGAGTGTAAGAATTCATGTGACCTGGCGCCTAGGAACATTGAAAAATAGAAGTGTAACTTTTTTGTCAAGTTTTGGGAAGAAGATGTAATTAGTAACCTAACTATGTGACCAGTTACTCGAGGTAAGTAACGTAAGCGCGTTACTTAAGGTACGCCGTTACCTGTGACACGTTAACGCCAACATTGGCATGGATGAACGTATAATGTATTGGGCAGGAGATGAAACAGTCACGACTGCAGCGGTTCACTTCAGGTATGTGAGCAACAAACACAAAACACTCGCTTGCTCCTGACGCAGTGTTTGGCCGCGACCCGCGTTCAACCAGTAAAGCGTAAAGCACCGGTTGAACACAACTTCTATCCAAACGCAGACTCATGCCCAACCTGCGCCGCGCGCTCAATCGAGCCCGTAAAGAATTCAGTCTCGAAGCCTCGTGTTGGGTAAACAGCGAACTGTGTGGAAAACAATCCAGACAAAGCGCACCGTATTGCTCGAGCTACTCGCCGATAGAAAAGATCCGACCACTTGCACGGAAACGCGCACTGCCCAATAACTATATTATTGTAGTGGCAAAAGTAGTGCGCACGCACGCTGCGCAGAGTCGTGCTGTTTGCTTACCGTCCAACCTAATTTGAGCAAAAAAAAAAAAAAAACACTTATTGTGCTGTCACAAATGAAAGTTGGTTATCCGCGCGATCTACGCTAGTATCCCTTCGTTTCGTAAACGCCTACTCTTGTTATTGGTTGATGACGCTCAATCGAGAAAATATGTATTGCTAAAAAGTATATTTCACGTGTATGTGAAGACACGTTTCCCGTTTCTCGCCGCAGGGGGACGCTACCCTCAGTTGATCCTGAATGCGCTTTTTCGCCGGAACGCTCGGGAACAAACAGCTTGCGGGTCTCCAATGCGACCGGGCGAGAGCTAACTCGAGAGAGCCTTAAAGGGACACTCAAGCGGTTTTTGGAGAAGCTACTTTTTGCTGCGATGGTGTTAAGGAAGTGTCAGTGAATGAGTATATTCAGTTTTAGAAGGCAGAAACGCCTATTAATCACGCAGGAATAAAATACGTGCGGTCTCTTTTCTGTACTTGCGAGGACCAATGAAATTATTGTATGTTTGAAAATTTTGGCGGTCTTTTTAAAGTTTCGCTAAAAAAACAATTTTCAGTTCATTTAAATATGTTGTGCATGATAATTTCACAAGACGTAAAATATTTCTAGTTTAGAATACGCGATAGCGCAATTATCGTTTCACAAACAAGGGACTACGTTTTCTCCTTGCCCTCCTCCGCGGGGGGTGAATTTCCCGTTCCCCAGGGATGCGCGGAAGCGCACGTATCTCCGCGCGTTGCAGGCCGGCCGTGCCGGTCGCGGGCCGGCTGGCTCCTTCCATCCGCAAACGTGGCGTCGGTGGTGATCGTCGGAATGGACGGCCTGGTGAAAGCTCATCGTTCCGCGTAAAAGCGCTATCCTTGACTGTGAATTTTCGTCGTGTTTCGCTATGATAACCCAGCACGTACTAGAAGGGAAGATCCACCTACTCGTGCGGCGATGTCGTGGCGGCACTCTCAAGATAGCAGGAACGCCCGTGCCGTCGTGTTTGTTTACTTCGACTACAGTGGTGCTTTCTAAGCATTTGTGTCCTCGAACATCGCCCGGATTTCTTATTTGGCGCATTTCATGCGTGTGCTCAAGTTCAAGGTATTAATGGCGCGTACCGTATAAAGGATACGAATTTTCACGCGTTTTCATCACCGGAGAAAAGTGATTAGTGTTAGCAATCCTGAACGCTCGCAACGTCTATCTGATCACGAAATCATATTTCTACGTTACTATATCGCTGCTAAAATTACATTGTCTTTTATAATCGTAGAAAAGGAGTGTGGCGATATTTGTACTATTGCAATGTCGTGTATTAGAGTCGTGATCGTCCAAGACGGCGCTGCATTTTTTTTATTTTATTTTTTTCATTTGCTGTACCCTGCAAGCCTATCAAGAAAAAATAATAAAGCTTTAGACTAGAAAACTGTCTCTCTATATTCTGTTACGGCATTGAGTAGCAGTGCGTCTCCTTTTTTAGAGGGGCCGCTGACACTGCTGACGGCGGCGTACAGAAGCGGTCGCCGTGCTGACGACCCGCTGCGCTTGTTGTAGTGGTTACAGGTGTGTGTACGCGCGGCGCAGTGCGGTCGTTCCGGTCGCTCCGGTTGCAACGGACGCAGTCGTAGGTACGCGCTCGTTGCACATGTCTGAACCAGCCTTCCCCCCGTTCTCCCGAGGCGAAAGTCAACGTGGCGACATCGTTTGACATCACGTACCAGAGCTAACGCTGCGATGTCAAACGTTGGTTTGGTTACGACTTGCCCCAACCGCAAATCGAAGAACGCCCGTAAAGGTCTGCGTTTCGTCGTCCTCGGAACCCGAACATGACTCCGAAGCGCTGCTATCGTCCACATCGCACGTCGGAGTGGCGTCATAGGAAATCATCCCCGGGTCGGCTGTCCGCCGAAGAACTTCAACCTCTAACGGCGTCAGGTCCTCGAGCGTAGAGAACTCCGCCACGATCGAAGCTCGAATGACAAAGAGGTTCGGCCGATGCGGCTACCTCGGGATCACTGCGCGACGGAACGTCGTCCAACGCCATTGGCCCGAGATCCTTTTGATAAGCGTGCGACGACCAATGAGAGTGGTTTCGTTTTCGGATGGATCCGAGGTTTGGCGGCCTTCAATTACATTTTTATTAAAGAAATAATCACCGTATGACTATACTTTTTGGTTTTTAGGGATACTTAGGGCGTCTAAATTCAGCTGTCATCATCAAAACACGAACTCAAAAACCACTTGAGTGCCCCTTTAATAGACATTTTGCTAAATTACCCAATGACCAAGAAGTATGCTGCGAGTGTAGTTACACGCGCCGCACGTGCTGGCGTCTGCAGAAGTAACTGTTCTAAAGCAAAAGCCTGAAACAAATGGCATCTTGAGCGCGCGTTCGTCAACGCCTTATTTTGGTTATATACTTGGAATATTTTATACGGGGAAGGCAAGCGCGCGCTGCGCGTGTACCTACATTCCCAGCATTCTCCTTGATGCTTGGGTAATTTAACGATAGGTCCATAAACCTACTGCCAAATTGCACAAACACCAAGAAGCATACAGGGAACGTATAGTTACACCAGCTGCGCATGCCGGCGTTGCAGTAGCATTTTTTTAAGCAAATATCTAAAACATTAGGCAGTTCGCACCTGCGTCGGCAAACGCCTTTTTGTTATGATTTTATTTAAAACCTTTAATACAATTAAGGCAATCGACCGCGGCACGTGCAACTTTGTTCCCTGCATTCTCCTTGATGCTTGGGCAATTTAGCAATATGTCTATTGATTTGACAGGAACAGCCACAGGCCCCGACAGACGCACACAAGCACACGCACACGCACAAACACACGCGCGCGCGCGTATGCACGCCCAAGCACACACACACGAACGCAGATACACACACATATGCAAACGTGCATGCGCTCACGCACGCACGTAAGCCCCTACGCACTCGCATGAACGTGCGCACGCACATACACGAAGAGAAACACGTATAAACGCTCGAGCACCACTGAAATAGAGCGGCGGTGAAAATGCTAGCACTGCAACGTGCAATGCTCCGTTCTCCCCTCCCGAAATTGCGGCGGGAGATGCGCACTCGCCGGACCAATCCTCCGCCTCCCTTTCGTCACCTGACCACGATCATTTCGCGTGAATAGGGGTGAGAGTGTGACCACGTGGCAAGATACACGCACGCGTGACTGCGAGTCCGTAGCTTCCATGGCACTGTCAGCTTAGCCTTCCTTTCTAAGCTGATAGTAAGCTACGCGCTCGTCGGACCAGTCGTGTCTCTTTCTTTCGCCACGTGATCACGCTCCCGCCCATACCCACACGTGGAGAGCGGGCTCAGGTATTGAAAGAGAAGTGGCTGATCGGTCCGGAAAGCGGGTAGCCACCACCGCACTGTCAGCTTAGTGGTAAATATTAACGCGCATCCCGAGCGCGAGCACGCGCTCTGAAAAGGGCAGACGTCCCATGAAATACTCGTGGAAGTTTAATGGCACCTCCTCTCTTTCTCTCCTCGAATTGTTCCCGGCGGCTCCGTGCGCTCTGCTTCGTCCTCCGTACTCTTCATCTCTTCCGCAGGAAGCTTACATTATGTAAATGCACGCACTGTCTCCGATTCTCCACGTTTCTCGAAAATTAACCGAATGTTTCTACGACTAATTAATAATGAATTTAATTAATTCATTATTTGGAACGTGCGAATAGTGATTCCAGTCGAACAGAGCTACGTCATTAATAACCTCCGAGGTATAAGTGAAAGCCACGACGTAACGGCTAGCTTTGGAGTGTCTAAGATAGGCGGGTAGGAACTAGGGAGGAGGAGGAGACGAGAGAGGGCGGGGACGTCCGAACGACGAGCTCTGGTTCGAATGATTATAGTGGGTATGAAACATTGTTGTTTTTACTGCATTTTATTTCTTGGCACGCTGCTGGCATCGCTGTGCTAATGTTTGGACGTCCTTTTCTTCGTCGTTGACGTGACGACTCTGACGTCACATTCTCACACCCCCAGAAGATTGCCCAGTTATCGCGCAAAATTCACACACACCCTCGTCGTTTTTTGTTTTTTTTTCAATACTCCCGAACGCGCCTCGTTCTCCCGTTCGGCCGCTGTTTTCGATCCCATGCCCACCGTTTCATGACCGGGTAGACCTAAAGTTAGCTGGCTTCTTACGAAACCAATAGAACGCGTTTTGCGTTCTAACGGTTTCGACAAGTGCGGTGGAGACAAAAGCAGCTTGCTTTACAGTTCACTTTTCGGTGTTTAGCAATCTCATTGACTGCGAAGCCATAAGATGCGTGGGACTCATCACGCCTCCGTTTCTTAAACTGTCGGCAACTATAGGAACCGCATTAGAGTATCTTCGATTCGAAGCAGTACAGTATCTGCACACCCCTACTAGTAATTTTTCCATGCAGCTTTATGTCGACACAGCCTTAATGAGAGAAGGACTCGGCGTACCAGGCTCGTATGGTCACGACGTCGCGACACGGGCCTTCACCAGAGCAATGACGTGCTACAGGAATAACGCCGGCATGCCGAACAAGCGATGTACGGGGCTGAAAATCATCGACGGGCTGCTCTGCGGCGGTTCGTGGACTCTTTGATGAATGTCCTGCGTCCTTCTGTACTGTGTTTGAGTAATTACGCTTTTTTGGAACCGATTCGTCCCGATAAAGAGGTTAATTCCATATCAAAGCCCTAAAACATGCGCCCGGATGCAATAACCGCTTAGTGCTGCAATTAGTACGACGCGAGTATACGCTATGAAGACCGTTTCGCGTAAGGTACCGTCTAATTCCACCCTTTATCCAGTGATTGAGTAATGCGATTAACGTGACCCGTATCAATGGTCCGCGGACAGCCCAGAAACCGCTGGCATACGGAAGTCTTTGAAGACGAGCCAATCTTCGGGATTCTCGACAGAGACCTCGAGCTGATAGAAAGCGAACAACTATAAGCGCGCTGCGAGCAAGAGCGAAGGATGCGGCGGAAATCCAGCTGGCCGGTAACGAGCCCTCAATTGGCCAATGAGCTCGCACCTAACGAAGCATTAGGACTCGATCAGTCCATCGTCCAGATACCCCCAACAAAACAAAAAGAAAAAAAAAAAGGACAAACCCCTCCTGGCTTGATTCCCTCCATTGCGAATCGGAGTGAGAATATACGCAAGTGGTGCAGAAAGTCCCCGAGAACTCCTGACCGTCGTTCCTCCTCGCCTATATATCTGATGGGCTGATTAGTGAGATGGCTCGCGGCTAATGCAACCCCGATCCTTACACCTAATTGTTGCCGTAATAAGGTGACGGGAAAGGAGGCGGTCAGTTGCACGGACTCGTGGAAAGCTTATGTCATTCGCTCGCATCTCTTCTTTCCTTGTTTGCGAATTTTCGTGTACATGCTTTACGCCTAAAAATTTTTCTGGGCATGTTTTACGCGCAGAAACAAGTTACTTGCTATGCTTTTTTTGTTGTTGTTAAAGTCCGACGTACATTTTGCGCCTTCACCTTTTGCCCGCTCCCCTTTTTCCTGTATCATCTCCACTTCTTACCCTGCCCCAAATTGGCTCCTCTCGCAGCTTAGAAGAGGGGAGCGCTAAGAGGATTACATTCCCTGCAGAAAACCGAAGTTGGGTACGTCGGCCCTTGAGGTAAAAAGAAAACTGTTGGAGTGCTTATTGCGAAAAGGAGCGACTATTGCGTTTGAGTTACTTTCTGACTATGTAACGAGCAACGCTTTTTCTAGTTCCATCCAGAATGAGGACGGCAGGGAGTGTCTTGCAGTCGCCATGGGCCTCCAGCACGCTCTCCATGCCTTCCCTCAAGCGTTGGCTGCGCGCGCATTCCAGGTGCACGAGACAGCGTAGCAGTGTCGAAGGTATAGAAGCTCGCGTTGGAGGCGGGACAACTGAAGTGCCTCCTTGCCGTTCTCATCTTTTAGAGCGCAACTCTTAAGCCTAGTTCACATGTAGCGGTTTTGGCCCTAGAGCGGCGCGATTTCTGCCGTCGCGGCGCTCTAGCCAGCACCAGCAATTCTGCGGCACGAGCGCCGCGACGGCAGAAATCGCGCCGCTTTAGGGCCAAAATCGCTGCATGTGAAACCCGCTTTATGGTACGTTTACACTTGCGGATTCGCCAGCGGATCCGCCCAGCTTTTGCCGCTGGGGCGAAACGCTGGGCGGAAAACGCGGCGGCGAGCCGTTTAGGTCCGGGATCTATTTCTGCCGCCGAACGAGGCGTTTCGCTGACCGGATGGGACGTTTTTGCGCAGCGCGACGCTGCCTACGTCACGAGTACGCGTTCTTCAGGGAGCAGCCACGTCCGGGAGAGAGCCGAGATGGGAACTCTCGCGCCTTCTCGACACATTTGACGGGATGTTACGAGAACAGCTGCCGCAGCCGGCGCCACCGCCGCCGCTCGAAGGAAATAGATGTAAACGCAACCCGCTCGTCGCCGCCGCCGCCGGGAGCGGATCCGCTCCCGCGGGAGCGGATTTCTTCTCAGGTGTAAACGTACCATTAGGCGCCCGTTTCCACGTGTAGCGGCGTCGCAGTTGGCAGAACCGCTCAGCTAAATTAAGCGGGAAATTTAATTCGTGTTGAGGTCACGTGACATCAATTTTACTACTAAATCTAGCAGAGGAACTGAATTTGTTTCTGGGTGACGTGAAGGAAGTCATGTGACGTCATTTTCCCAGGTAAATTTAGCGGGGAAGCTGAGTTGTTGCTGAGGTCACGTGGCGTCAATTTTTCAGCTAAATTTAGCGGAGAAACTGTGGGAAGAAGGGAGGGAGGAGGAGGATGGGAGGGTACGCAGGAGGAGGAGGAGCAGAGGAGGAGGGAAGGAGGAGAGGGTACGGAAGAAGAAGAGGGTCATGCCCTCCCCTTTTCCTCCTCAAGAGCTGCGCTCCAATTTTGCATTAGAGAGATTATAGACGTCTTTCATTTTTTAGAGACAGCACTTATGTGCCTGTTTCTCGGTTTCGCGGCGTCGGAGTCACCGCACTAAATTTAGCACGAAAATTTACATCACCTGGCCTCAACACCACTCCAATTCCCCACTAAATTTAGCGGGAAATTCAGTTTCCCCGCTACATTTAGCGGACAAATTCACTTTCTCCGCTAGATTAGCAGAGAAACTGAATTTGTTCATAGGTGACGTGACACCGAGTCACGGGACGTCATTTTTCCCGCCAAATTTAGCGGGGAAACTGAATTGGTGTTGAGGTCACGTGCCGTCAATTTTTTGGCTAAATTTAGCGGGGAAACTGTGGGAGAAGGAGAGGGTACGGAGGAGAAGGATGGGAGGTTGCACAGAAGGAGGAGGGGAGGGTACGGAGGAGGAGAAAAGAAGGAGAGAAGGAGAGGGTACGAAGGCGGAGGAGGGGTGTACCCTCCCCTCCTCCTCCTCAATAGCTGCGCTCTAATTTTGCATTACAGAGATCTGTAAACGTCTTTCAATTTTTAGTGACCATTTTTAGTTTTTTTTCTCCCCCCGAGGAATGTGTACAATAAAAACCTTTTCTTATAACTCCCGACTAGTGCTGATTTGCGTCCTGATTCCGAAGCGTCAAAGAGAAAAACTAGGACAGGCTTCCACAAAGTTCAATACTAGATGGTCCCACTTGCTGCTGCTGCACGCGTCACTTTGCATTAAATCGTGTATATGCATATATTCCCTCGCAAGCCAGAAAACAAGTAAAATCAATAAAACTTGTTCAGCTGTTTCTTTTTTTTTTTTTTTGCAATTTGCTTTATTTTTTTTAAATATTTTATTCGTGTTATCTGTATTCACGTCAATCACCGTTTAAGGGATGTTCAAACCGACGCGTGAGACGTAATGCTTTTTTCACGCACTGCAATAAAATGATTATCAGATACGACGTCCTCACACACTTCAAAAAAATTTTGGGCATTTGTCAAAAGAAAATAAGTGGCATAAATTTTCGGGAGGCTTTTATTATCAGTTTTTTCTGAGAACATACGCGAACTTTTCAGCATTTAGGATTTGAACAAGAATCTAGAAACGGCCGTATATGCCACTAAAATAAATACGTCAACCGTTTTTGTTTTGTGTGTGTGTAAAACAGGTCGCTTTTTTGTATTTTGTTTTGGTTAATTTTTAACATCGAAAGTAACGAAAAAACCGACAAATTACAGTAAGGCGTTGAATTTCCAATTTGGTAACCAGTAGCGTGCGTGTTTAATTCCTGAGCTGGAGGTTATGTAAAGTTAATTAGTTGCCGTCATATATGCGGGGGTAGAAGTCCGGCATTGAAAGCGACGTTGACTGCAAAGGTTTGCAATCTAGGGTTTAGTGAAAGCTTCAGAGCATGATAACGGTATACAGGTTGCGTATCAATTTCGCCTCAAAGACTCACAAACTTCACACCGAGTGCCTCGCACAAATGTTCCGTTCAACAATTCTGATACACCCTCTCCCTTTTATACCTCCTCTCCTCCCTCCCCTTCCCCGCCCCGTTCCGTACGCACAAAAACGCACGTGAGCTCAAGCACAAGAACCCATACACTCGAACAAACATGTATATTATATGCTTACACAAACATGCACACATCAACGTTTTTTCGCTATAATTTTAGTAGAAATTAGCGTCGAATATTGACGTCACGAGGCTCTCGTTCCAAATACGCGCATTACCCTATGCACTGATAACGTCATCTTTTATCTCCCAGAGAAAAAAGAGAAGTGTTAATCCCGTGTTTCTGGAGATGGCGTCGCACTCATTGGGCGTATAAAAAACACAGAAACACACACACACACAAGCACGCGCACACACGCACACACAAAAATTTACTTACACGAGCCTTTGCATGCACCAAGAACCGCCCGACGCTAAAACGGACGTACGGGCGACACCAAACTTTATACGGAACATACGAACAGCGAACTATTTCATTAAAGATCTATATTGTCACGCTTGATCAAGTTTTATTTGATGCTCACGACGAGAGGCTGTTTCAATGTTGTCCTGAGCGGCCAGAAAACTTGACCAAGCCCGCTAGGATAGTGCTCCCATGTAATAATGCACAGTTCCCACGTACCGCACAAGTTTAATGACCACATATAAAGGCCGAAGCACGGCGTACTTGCGACGTATTTATGGGTGACGTAAAGCGGGCATCGGGACGAGCACTGCCTCGACGCCTCGAGGTGGGTGTAAATACGCGCATATTCGGCGATCCGACCGAGACAAATCTTCGCGCTTCGGCGTATTTCGGCGTATTTCGGCGTGGCATATCCGGAAGCGTACGGCGCGGTGCCGGCCAATCAGCTCCCGAGTTGACAGTCGGAAGCAGCTCGGGCATCGCTTTCTCTCTCTCGGGGCCGGCTGACTGGCTTGACCCGGCCCCCAAAATGGGAACTCGCTTGGCGCGTTCGACGGTTTATTTTCGAACATATATCTTTTTGAAATGAGCAATGAACGACTGAGACAGGAGCCATCTATGTTGCGGGCCACGGGAAAGAAAATTATAAAAGGAATGGTTTTATGCAGAGACCGCGACCCTCCCCGTGCCGGGACTTGTAGGGAACTTGGCGATGGCAAAGAACTGGCAAGAAATATTTATGAAACAGACGTTACCAAATCAAACTTCCGTGGTTGATTAACATTTGGTTACTTCTCTTTCCTTGAGGAAAGCAATATTATAGCAGCCGATCTACATTTTGCCTCCTTTCATGAATTGCACGAGTCGGGCTACACCACACCGAACGCCGAGGAGAGGTCGACAAAAAGCGCCCTGTGTGGTTTAGTGACCTTCTCCTCTTTCATTCTCTAAAAAAAGCGCCCGCCAATTGCCGTGATTACGGCCACTGAAACGCGCGTAATAATAATTGGGGTTGTGGGATTATTTATACAACGTGTAGTTTGTCACCCATTTCAAAGTTGCAAGGAGTCACTCACTGTAGATGTGCAATTGAGCCAGTACAGTACAACCACTAGCCTGGCGTCTTTAACGTGCACCACGCAGTAGTGACACACGACCACACGCCGGTACGATGCTCATCCAGACGTAAACGGGCAGGGGTGGGGATTGAACCC